>NC_132783.1:129353968-129656998 GCF_048418805.1 Vulpes vulpes | reverse complement strand
GAGTCCCTGGGCAGGCTCAACCTGTGGGAAGGTGGCTCCATGGGGCGGAACTAATGGGATAAGGTTTGTTCACAGCTTCCTCTGGTGCCACCTCTGGGCTGTTAAGAGCCTGTCTCCAGTAAAAGGAGAATTTATATCTTGCCTTGAGGCAGAAAAAGAAGAGCTCTTACTGAGTTTGTTTCTTCTTCATTGCCTTTAGCTCAAAATAATCTTTTTTGTATCAAAGAGGTCTGTTGGGGGTGACATATTTTGCTTTCCTTCAATATAAATTTCATTCAGTTGTCTTGGAACAGGGTATCTGGATCTTCGTGCACCCAGTCAATAGTAGCTGCAGCAATAATGGTCTCGGCGTGGTAGTGGGCGAGAGTGAGATGGTGCAGCTGTTGTGGAAACAGTTTGGTGGTTTCTCACAGAGTTCAACACTGACCACATGACCCAGCAAGAGAAACGGAAACAGCCACACAGAAACTTGCACCTAAATGTTGATGGCAGTAATATCTGTAACAGCTCCAAAGCAGAAAATACCCAAATGTCCATCAATGGATGGATGGATAAATGGATGATGGCCTATACCTATAAAGGAATATCATTCAGCCATAAGGAGTGAAATTCTAAAACCTTCTACAATGTGGATGAGCCTCAAAAACATTATTCATCAGATCGATACAGGAGGGATGAGTTTGTGCTTATAGAAAACAACTAACAGTTAATCCTAAGCTCATATCTGTGAACACAGACCTAAAATACTAGGATTTTGATGGAGAAGGGGGAAAATGTTCCCAAATAACAGCTGGTGTGAGAAGAGGACCAAGCAAATGCGAGAGAAGATGGTGGGTTGGTGGGTGGGGATGGGGTGGAGGATTCTTGTCCTCATTGGTCAGAGAGTGGGGAGGATGGGGCAGTGCCGTGGCTGCCAGGGCATATGATCCATGTTCTGGGCGGGGGCCCTGAGGCTGGGGCAGTGAGTGAACACCGAGACTCAGAGCAAAGAGGTTTAGGAAGATTTTGGGGTCATGATTTAGAAACCTGGGGAAAATATGGTAAGACTTGGACTGTGGGGAATGCAACGACAGCGTACCGTGTGGGGCTCAACTGAATTGGTCTGCAGGATTTGCTGTGGAGTCTGCACCTAATGGCAGGGAAGCTCTACCAGCCAAAGGCCTTGGCAGTCCACATGGACATGGTGGATGCTAGGGTGTCTTGTAGGGAGAAGCTGGGGCTGCAGATGGAGCCAGCAGACCCACTTACTCAGGGTATATCTCTCAGTTCTCCAACCCCTACTCTACACAGAGCATTACCTCCTCTGGGTGCCCCAGCCTTTGGCATCTGCTCACTTTGATCTTGGCCTTCTTTCCCAGTAGACTAGGAGCATCTTGAAGGCAGAGGCTGTGTTTCAGTCACCACAGTATGTGTAGGAAGCACTTGTTCTCGGCTCATTTGGTAGAATAGAATCTGATCATTTAGGGAAGAGGCCCACCTTCTAGATTCCCACAGAAAATGAAAATGCCTTCCAGCCGATTGCTAGAAATGGTGTTCCTGACTTGCCTCATGGGGAAAGGAGGTAAAACTCACTTCCATCCTCTAGAAGAGCAATGGATAAGTCCCCAGGAGAAGTCAAAGGGTCTTGTCCTTTCCTCCAGCTCCTGCATTTTTGCACATGGTGGTGCATGCTGGTGGGAAGGCTGGAAGGTCTTTCCTTGGGTAATGGGATGTTTGAGCTGGGAAGGAATGAGGGGATGTAAGGAGACTTGATATGTGATGACAGGAGAAGGGACAACAAAGAGCTTGGCTTGCTGGACCTGCTGCACTGTCAGGCCAAAGGCCTTGGTGGCAGTGAGCTTGTCATCAGGGAGCCTTCCCCTGGCTGCTCTGTGGTGCCCCTGGGAGGCCCCGTGCCATCCATCTGTGGTTCAGGGCTGTGCTCAATGGATTTATTGAAATACTGTTATAGATGCATTGTGGCTTCACCTCTGGATTGGAGGTTTCCACCTGCTCCTCAAACTGGTGCCACTTGCCCAGTAGGGCTTTTCTTTTCTTTTTTATTATTTATTTATTTATTTATTTATTTATTTATTTATTTATGAGACACACACACACACACACACAGAGAGAGAGAGAGAGAGAGAGAGAGAGAGGTAGAGACACAGGCAGAGGGAGAAGCAGGCCCCATGCAGGAAGCCCGATG
Organism: Vulpes vulpes; assembly: GCF_048418805.1. Lineage (NCBI taxonomy): Eukaryota > Metazoa > Chordata > Mammalia > Carnivora > Canidae > Vulpes > Vulpes vulpes. The sequence continues at coordinate 129,654,813 of NC_132783.1, read as the reverse complement.
CAGGACTTGATCCTGGGACTCCAGGACCAAGCCCTGGGCCAAAGGCAGGCGCTAAACCACAGAGCCACCCAGGGATCCTCCAGTAGAGCTTTTCATACAAATTCTCAGCTTTTCATATTAACTCTGCTTATGACTACTTACCCATACATGAAGACCAGAAAGTTATTTGGAACCCACACGCCTTGTTGAACATATTCCCAGATCACTGTTGTCTTCACTGACTTCCTGCAGCCCAAACATGATCTGTATCGTTACCACTCGAAGCAAGGTTCGAGGACCAGTAGCACTGGCATCGCCTAGGAGCTTGTGAGAAATTCAGCATCTCAGGCTCCATCTCAGACCTACTGAATCAGAATCCACATTTTAACAAGATTGCTGGGTGCTCTGTGTGCACGGTGAAGTTGGAAGAAGTTTGGAAGTTTGGTTGCCACGAGACTGAGGTAACTACAACTCCTTAGCTGACTCCATCCATATTGTTCATTGCTCCTCTAAAGAAATATTTGCTCTGTAATATCCTGGTTGAAATCATCTTGGTGCCCTTAAAAGCTCTCTAACATGTGTGCTCTGGCTTTTAGTCTCAGACTTCATTCTTATTTTTGTGTCTTTTGAACACAGAAATAAATCCAGCATGTGTTCCTCCATAACTTATTTCTCAAGATACTGCCTTTATTTCCCAATTTTTCCGTGTCCCACAGCCAATCCCTATGCCCTTCCCACTTCCACACCAGGCCTGAAATTCCAGAATGCTAGTTCCAGAGCAGAGCCCAAAGTCCATTTCTTTGCCTGGGAAGAAGTTTGAGCAACCTTTAGAACGTGGCATGTTCATTCACACTTCTTTGCCTTTGCTCTGTCGGGGATCCCTGTGAAAGTCCTTTCACCCCTTGGCCCATGCTTTCAAAGTCCAGCAGAAGCCATGCAACTTGCCTGAAGCTGGAGACATCAAAAGTATCAAGGTCACATTGTATCCTTCTTCCTCCAAACTCTAAGATCCACTTGTCTGTACATGTGATTTGGGCACTAACCCTATAATCTTTGCATTGTGGTGACAACTGGTCTATAAATTTGCTAAAAACCAACACAAGGGTTTTCTTTTTTAACTTTAATTTTGAAATAATTTTAGGCTGACAGACAAGTTGTCAAAATAGTAAGAGGAGTGCTTCCTTATGCCCTTCACCCAGCTTCCCCTAATACTAATGTCTTCCATAACTATGTATAGTGATCAAACCTGGGATATTAACTTCAGTACAATACTGTTAATGAAACCACAGACCTTATTAAGAGAGATTTCCCCAGTTTTCCCACTAATGTTCCTCTCCTCTTCTAGGATCCAATCTGAGGTCCCACCTCAATTTAGTTGTCATGTCTCCTTCAGCTCTCCCAAGCTGGGAATAGCCTTTCTATCTTTCCTTGTCACTCTTGTACTTGATATTTTTGAATATCGCTGGTCAGCTATTTTGTAGAATGTTCTTCAATTTGAGTTTGATGTTTTCTCAAGGCTAGATAGATGTTTTGCATTTTTGGCAAAAATAAGAGAAATGATGTTATGTTCTTCTCAATTATATTGGGGAACATGATATCGATATTTCTTATTACTGGTGATCTTAGCCCTAATCACTTAGTTAATATGGTGTCTGCTGAGTTTCTCCAATTTACTCCAACAGCAAACTTACTGTTTTGCCCTTTGTAATTAATAAATATCTTGAGAGAGATACTTTGAGATAATGTAAGTATATTTTTCTCCTCAGCCATATGCCTACTAATGTTAACATCCATTGGTAGATGTGCCTGCAAATCTGTGGCACACACCATGTACATATCAATAAACTGTGTGAGATAAGTAAGCCCCTATTTAAGCCACTGCAATAGGGTTTTCTATTAATTGAACCTTCTTTGAAGTCTTTTTTTAAAAAAGATGATTTATTTATTCATGAGAGACACACAGAGAGAGGCAGAGACACAGGCAGAGGGAGAAGCAGGCTCCATGCAAGGAGTCCGATGTGGGACTCAATCCTGGGTCTCCAGGATCAGGCCCTGGGCTGAAGGCAGCACTAAACCACCGAGCCACCCCAGCTGCCCGAACTCTCTTTTTAATGGGGCACATTATAGTAGGGTTTTTGGGTTTGTTTGTTTTTTTAAGATTTATTTATTTAGTTCTTTGGGGGGAGGGGCAGAAAGAGAGGGAAAGGAAATCTCAAGCACACTCTCCATTGAGCAGGGGAGTCCAGTGCAGGGCTCAATCTCACGACCCTAAGATCATGCCCTGAGTGGAAATCAAGAGTTGTTTAACTGTCTGAGCCATGCAGGCACCCTCTAACAGTTTTTTGTTTTTTAAAGATTTTATTCATTTATTCATGAGACACACAAACACACACACACACACACACACACACACACACACACACACACACAGGTAGAGACACAGGCAGAGAAAGAAGCAGGCTCCATGCAAGGAGTCCGACATGGGACTTGATCCTGGGACTCCAGGATCACACCCTGGGCCAAAGGCAGGCGCCAAACTGCTGAGCCACCCAGGGATCCCATCTAACAGGTTTTTAATCTGACAAATGGCACAATCAAATAAAGAAAACAGTTCTTCTTCCCTTCCTTCCTTTCTTTCTTTCCTCCATCCATCCATCCATCCATCCATCCACCCACTCATAGGATATTCCTTTTTTGTAAAAATATTGAAGTACCAGTACTTATATTCTCCCATTACATCTTAACTGAAGCCCCCTACTCCCTGTTGTTCTATTTGAATTGTTATGTGAACTTGTTGTTATGTCCAAACAAATAAGCCAAGATGGAAACCTTAATTTCTTTGAGCAGATGGTTGTCAAACTCAATCTGAGAAAAGAGGTGCCAAATTGTTTGCTAAATGTGCTATCACAGAAAATGACTGTTGTGGACATCTGTTGTTTTTGGCTTCTCAGCATCCCTCATTCCTTCTTTAGGTCATAGCACCCATATCTCCACCACAGCACCTGACCTCCCATGTTCTTAGCCCAGGTAGTTCAGTGAAGTTGGGCTGGCAGCTGGCACCAAACATGAACACATGCCCTAGGACAGGACAGAATTATCCATCCCCCTGGCTACCCACTGGTTGAGACATTATCATCTGGCTCCAGTTGGTCAATCAGAATCTCCTCCAAGGGCCTTGTGATGGAGTCATCAAATAAAAAACCCATTCTATCTACTAGGTAGCTAAGAGAGTGGGACCCAAGCCTATAACTTCCACTAGGCATCTTTACCATCCTGAGGGGGAAGGAGAGTCTAAGAATGAGGCCAGCACAATGGAAGATGGTGAAGCGGTTGACAGGGGGCTCTTCCTCATGATGTTAATTGAACACCTGGATCTAGCTTGTTCTGAACCAGATCCACCTCAGGACTTTCCAGGTAAATGAGCTAATCAATTCCCTTTCATTGTTTAAGGCAGCTTGAGTTGAGTTTCTGCTACATGTGACAGCACATGCTCAGGACTCTTCAGGATTCAAAGATGAGCCAGATGTGGCCCATGCATTCAAGGAGCCCTCAACCTAGCAGAGAACATGAGATCAGTGCACACATATCCACAAGGAAGGGGGCCCACGCCACCAGCATGATCCACACACGAGGAGCTTAGCTGCAGGACCACAGTGAAGTGGGTGATGGACACCAGCTGGGGAGAATCTGGAACGCTGAAGAGAAGAAGGACCTTATTCCCAGCAGAGGGAAAGACTTGGGCAAGGGTCCAGCCATGGAAAGTGTAGCAAGCGCAGTGTGTATTTTGAGGTTCTGGAGGTCATCCACAGTGACTGAAGGGTAGAGGTTAGTTAAACAGGAAGATTTGGGGGACATAAACACAACTAGAGAAAAGATTTGTTTGAAACAAATTGTGGAGGCTCGGATTGGCAGTCTGAGGGATATGACTGGCAGCAGGAAGAGAGGAATTTTGAATAGGAGAGCGAGGTGTGGAAGATCAATTTGGCAGCCATGAGTGAAGCTGGAGGGGAAGGGTTGGAAGGCGGGGGACCTGTGAGGAGGCCAATGTGACTGTCCGGCTGGACCTCAGTGCAGGCCTGGGAAGGACCAGATGGAAAAAGAGGGCTGGAGGCGAATGGAATCCCAGCCTCTGAGAACATTCTGCAGAGCGGCTTTGGCCATATTTGCTCAAGAATCTTCCTGGCGGTATCATTTGAAAGCCATACTTTTTATTTCATGCTAAACATTGTCAGAGGGAGCGGCAGCAGATTCATCCCGCCCACGAGCCAACTGGCCTGGCATACGCACTTTAATGGCATTCCAGACCTCGGGGCCTGGCAGGCTCCCTCAGAGCCCTGCCCCTGCACTGGCTCCTGCCTTACCCACAGTTAGGATGTCAGCAGGCAGCGTCTCTCCTCTTACTTGGTGACCTTCCCAGCAGAAAAGGTCCAGAATGAGGCCGGAATGAGTCCCCTGCATGCGATATGTGCAGCTTGGTCTTCTTGGAGATGCCACAGCTTTGGCTTCAGACTCGGTACCACTCTGATCACACCTTCACTCCTGCTCTCCCGGCCCCTCACTCCAGACCCTGAGCAAGTCCTGACAGTACTACCGTTGCTGACGCTGGTCCAAGTCCCCACCATCACCCACGTGCATTGCTGCAGCGGCCTGGCCTGTCTCTGCACCTGCTTTTGCTCCTCCAGTCTGTACTCCACAAAGCAGCTAGAAGAGTCCTTTAGCATCACAAGCCAGATTCAGTCACCAGTCTTTTTTTTTTTTTAATATATTTTTAAAATTTTTAAATTATTTATGATAGTCACACACAGAGAGAGAGAGAGAGAGAGAAAGGGGCAGAGACATAGGCAGAGGGAGAAGCAGGCTCCATGCACCGGGAGCCCGACGTGGGATTCGATCCCGGGTCTCCAGGATCGCGCCCTGGGCCAAAGGCAGGCGCCAAACTGCTGCGCCACCAGGGATCCCAGTCACCAGTCTTCTTAAAACCTCCTGATGGCTTCCTGCCTGGTTCAGAATAAAATCCTAAATCCCTACAATGACCCAAAGACTCTACATGATTGGGCCCTTGGTTACCTCCTCCACTCTATTTCCTGCCACTCCCTCTCCCTCTGAGCCCTTACACTCCTGACTCTCCCTGCCTCTGCCAGGTATGGTGTCTTCATGTCCCACACTACACCTCATCATAATAAAAACTTGCCTCTGTGAGGAAAGACTAAGGTGTGCTACAGGAACGAAAGACTCCACATCTCGGTGGCTCGGATTACAACGGGTCCTTTCTCGTTTGCCATGCGTGTCTGTCATGGGTTGGCAGAGTGGTTCCATCCACCATGGTCACTCCAGGTTGACAGAACAGCCACCATCTTGAATGTTTCTAGTTGCTGTCCTGTAGGAAAAGAAAGGCAATAAAATGTCAGGCTCAGAAGAAATACAAGCCTCTTCTGCTCCTGCTCCTTGGTCAGTCACTGGCCTCAGTCAATCGTGACTTACCATGTCGCCAGGGGGTGGAAAGGATCTGTGATTGTTTGGTGAGCAGCACTAATGAAGACCACAATGGCTGATTTTTTTCTGTGTGTGTAATGTGAATTAGAACCCCTTGGAGTATCTTCCAGCCCAGCAATTGTGAGCTATGGCAGAGCTGGCCAGATGGGATTAGGACTGAGGGTGGGAGAGGAGTGAGGACAGGGGAGGAGGGTTGGTTACCCCAGCTCAAACCCAGGGAGAAATGAGAACATGGTTGAATTTGGTTGTTTACTGGATCAGTCCAACTGATACATGTAAGAAAGTGTGGTGGCCATTTGTAAGGTCCTTTAGGCCAAAGGTGCCTTATACTGATGGTGGGCTGGAAAGATTCCCTACACAGAAGGAACTCAGCATCTGCCATCAGCAATTCTTCCATTAGAGATTCATTCCTTTGGTTGACTCTTTGGTTGATCCTTTGGTCATTACTTTTGGTTGAATTCCATTTCCCAAGTTGTGTCCAGCACAACACTACTCTCAGGGATGCCCAGGTGACTCAGTGGCTGAGTGTCTTCCTTTGGCTCAGGTCATGTTCCTGGAATTGAGTCCTGCATCAGGCTCCCTGCAGGGAGCCTGCTTCTCCCTCTGCCTATGTCTCTGCCTCTCTTCCTGTGTCTCTCATGAATAAATGAATAAAATCTTTTAAAAAAAAAGATGTTGCCAAATGCTCCTTGGTTAAATAAGCTTGTGAGCTGCTGGGTTAAACAAAATTACACAGGTTTTCCTCTGCAGGCCTTCTCAGAGCTTTGTTTAATATGCTAACAGGTACTATTTCTTTCTGAGATGGAACTAAAATATGCAGCATTTCCCCAGTTTTTAAAATCAAGAAGCCCTTGCATCTATGAATGACTCCCTAGGGCTCAGCTGGGCAGTTTGGGAACCGTTGGTCTGGAAGCCTTTTGGTCCTGTGGAGTTCCCTGTGGAAAGTAATTGTCTCTGGAGAGTTTTTCATGGGAGAGTGGAAGCAGGGCATACAAGGCCTTGAGAGAATGGGACTCAGACAGGAGCCTGGGGAGGCAGAGGGTCTGAGAGCGTGAGGTCAGGCGTGGAGGTCAGAAGTGCTCCTTTCCCGAGGGTGGACGCGGAGCTGGAGCCCAGCAGAGGAAGGGTTCTCTGTCCCCCCACCCCTCCCACCCACAGCCCTGCGGCTTCCTTCCCTGTCCTGCCCAGTACACCCATTAGTCCTGCCTTCCAAAGCCCTGGCCTTGACCCGTCTCCACCCTCTCAGCCAAAAGTACACCAGGCTCTTTCTACTCTTGCTGGCTTAGCTTTCAAGTCCCTTCTGTATGGAATGGCCTCCCTTCCCCCAACTTCAGTCTAGAAAGTTCCTACTCATCCTACACTAGTACATTCAGGCAGCCACCTCCAGGAAGCTGTCCCTGGTACCTTCCCCGCCCCGCCCCCAGCCTCAGCTGGATTTATGGTCCATCCTTGCATCTCCCGTAACGCTGTGTTGTCCTTATCACGGTCTTCTCCACGTATCTTATACTGTTTCTGTCCCTCCAATCTGGGGGCCCCTCAGGGCTTTTATCTTTACATCTTTATACCCTTCTCTGGTAGGAGATAGATGTTTTTTTTTTTTTAATGTTTTTTTTTTAATTTTTTTTTAATTATTTATTTATGATAGTCACACAGAGAGAGAGAGAGGCAGAGACACAGGCAGAGGGAGAAGCAGGCTCCATGCACCGGGAGCCCGATGTGGGATTCGATCCCGGGTCTCCAGGTTCGCGCCCTGGGCCAAAGGCAGGCGCCGAACCGCTGCGCCACCCAGGGATCCCCGGAGATAGATGTTTAATAATTAATTGAAGGAATGACACCCAGGCACAGAGCTGGAAGTGGGTTAAAATTCCTTACATACACCACTTCAAAGAAGGTCCCTAGTTAAAATAATCTATTCCATGTGTTTAAAACCCTCTTCCTTATGGCTTGTGTCTGCTGGTTCTCTGATTTCTTGAAGCCTTATATCTTCTCTCTACTTTTCTTGCCTCTGTCACCGTCCCCTTGACTGCCAGCATGCTCCGGGTCACCTGACTCCTGTTGTCTTCTCAAAGGGGGTGAAGGAATCTTGGAACGTCGATGGCCTGCCCTTAGGTCTGTTGCCCTAAGTGGGATCCAAGTGCAAATATCTTGAGAAGGCAATCTAACCTGCAGGGTGGGAAGAGGGCTGTTGTGGTTGTGAAGATTTAATGAGATAATACATGTAACAAGTTCTTACCAAGTGTTAGTTATGATGTTCACGAGGAGGTTGGCTTCAACGACAGGGTGATAAAGGGAAGCCTAGAAGGAAAGTGTGAGAAGAGAGCATGGCAAGTCTGTTACTGGCCCCACATCCAGGGCCACAATACTTTTATGCACCTCAGGCACTTTTGCCTTTGTAGGTTCCTCCTCTATATAAAATATTAAAAATTCTATGACCACATGACTTTATAAAGGGGTACAGAATCCCGACTGGATTTGTTATGATATGTTCAATATTGTCCTATTCAATTTTTCTTGTGATTTGAAAAATATCACCACTGATATTTAATTAAAAGGGCCTCTAGAAATCTTGTGGCTCCTAGCCAAGGTGTCCGCTGTGCCTAACGGCTAAGTCAGCCCCGGGCCCGGCGCTCTGCTTACTGTTCCTTGGACCCACAGTGCCCTTCTGTCCTTCTCGGTGGCACCGTTCCTTCAGCCTGGCGTGTCTGTCCCTCATGCCACCCCCACCCCCTGTCCTCATCCACCTGACAGATTCCTGCTCATCCTCAAGGCTCAGCTCAAATGTCACGTTCTCCTGCCAGTGTTAGCAAATTAAAACGCAGGGTGCCCAGTTGAATTTCAGATAAACAAAGAGTAATCATTTTAATAGAGGTATGTCCCAAATATTGCATGTCCCAAATCTTGCACAAAGCATAGTTCTATTAAGTTGCTTCATGTTTATCTGAAATTCAAATGACCCTACCCTGTAACTGTCCCTGGCTCATTTTCCTTTCAGGTTTTCTTCTCACCTGCTGCCGGCCGGGCCATTCTAGCTCACTCTGTGCACCTGTCACCATACATCCTCCACCCCAGTCTGCATTCTCAGCATTGTTACCCTCACCTGCCATGGGGCCAGGATGTGGCCATGCATTCGTTGTCACACATGAGTAAGGGGGTGCTTTCCCTTTATTTCCCCCAACTACCTATTTATTTCAGGGATGACTTGGCAGGATTTGGTTTTAATTTCATTCAGGATGTGATGAGACCAAAGTTAACTATTGCATGGGATCATAGTAACAGTTCTGCTACCGAAGATGTGTCCCAAGGAGACGCTCTGGATTCAGACCTTTCATTACCTGATGGCAAAAAGCCCCAAAGCCCGCGGCTGACACCTCCATCCCTTCCCTGCCTTTGTGATGAGGTGGAGTGCGCGAAGTCTTGGGTTCCCCCCTCCCTGTGATTCTGGGGTCGGAGAGCAAATTAGCCATGACCCAAGCAGGACTTTGCATGGGGCGGGGGGGCAGAGGGGAGGGCAGTGCTTTCTGGTTTTTTACCAGAAAATTTCTGGTTCAGGAAATTCTGACTTTTTGCTTTTACTTCAAGAGTAGATTGATTTTTTAGAAAGTTCTTTTAAATCTTTGCTTCACTCAGCACTGGCCACAGAGGAGAAAACCAGCCTGGGCTGATCTCATGGACATAAGCCACAGGAGACTGTCAGAGCCTGGTGACCGGGCTCCTAATCCAGTGCTCACATGGTTCTCGGCAGCAAGAATTCAGAGCCTGGAGCTCCGCTGAAGCAGCATTCCCTGCGAGAACCACTGCAAGGGGAATCAATCCCTCAAGACCACGGAGTGGCCAAAGCACTCCGTGATTCAAAACAATTCGAGCCTGCGGAGGATTTTCAGTAAGCATGGTGAAAGTTCTCTTTTTTATTGCTAGGAATTTCCCAGCTTTCAACACATTCTCCCTTACGTGAGAGACATTCATTTTCACATTCTCCCTTTGGAAAGGAAATTTCCAAAGCTGACCACTGGTTAATCATGCTGAGCAAGAAACCACAGTACGCAAATGTTATGTGTGTGTGTGTGTGTGTGTGTGTGTAGGGGGGGTCCTTCCCGTGGGAGTTGCCTAGTAGTCCCTGCCTCTCTACTGATCTCTAGCCCCCTCTCTGCTCGTCCTGATGCTTATAGAAGCAGGCAACGCGGCCCAAGGTAGTTTCGAGAGATGGTCAGCAGGTGTTTTGAGCAAGAAACAACTTAGCGGGCAGTTCCCTGGCTCCCCCCAACAGGGGAGCTCCACACACCACACCCCTCCCGGACGGGGGTCGCGGGGCTTGTGGTTCTAATCAAGGCTCTGATAAGTTCTACATTTCCCTTTTTAACTTTAAAAAACCATTTGATGTTATTTAACTCAATGTTTTCCAGACTTCTTCCATCAGAGAATCACCCCATCCCCCTTTCGTTTTTGAGGAGGATCTCACCCAATTAGCGATCCCGGGAGCCTACTTTGGGGAAATGGCTCTAAAAAGGGAGCGGAAGGCAGCAAGAGTTTACAATCCTCACATTCCCCCTGCAAGTCACTAACTTCATACCAGAATTCGGCTTACGGAGAGCACGGCTGGCCCCAGCCCGGCCCTGGCAGCAGGGCTCCAAATGCCGGGCCCGGAGACTCCACGGAGTCCCAGCCAGGGGCCCAGCAGCGTCAGGAAGGAAAGGGCATTTCAGGCAAAGGCTGGCATTGCTATAAATGCTGTCTGTTGGAAAACCGAAGCCGGCAGACACTTAGAATGAGGTTTAAGAGTGTCAGAGTTTTGTTTTGGGTTTAAAACGCCACACAGGGCTACCTTTTAATAGTCACAAGGCTGCCTGTGACATAACACAGGGTGTGTGTCATCCGAGGAGGAAGCATGCTCTCCTTCCCAACCCGGGGCACTGGCATTTCCTCTCTTTGGTGTTTTTCTTGCCACAGAATACACTAAGCTAAAAGGCCACCAATTGTGCCAACTCCAGGGATTCTGCTACATTGTCATACAGAACAGATGTGAATGATGTCACTCAAAGTTGTGCAAAGTGGTAGCTCCATCCAAGCGTTTGTCTGCTTCGGGGCAAAAGCCAAGATGCTCTTTATTTGTTGGCACTGTTTCTTAAGTCCTGCCTCAATGTCACCTCTAATTAAAGCAGGCTCTATTTTTTCCCCCATTATAATAGCCTGTTTGTATTCTTTATAGCATTTATCATTGCCTGGATCACTACCTATTTTCACTTTTTTGAATATTGTCTGTTTCCACTAAAATAAAATATCAACCACAAGAGGGCAAAGAGTTTTGGTTTTGGCCACGTTTTGGATGACTGGTGCCCGGACTAGTACCTGGCTGAGTGTAGGTGCACCGCAAGTACGGGTTGAGTAAGTGAGGAACAATTTTTCATGTTTTTTTCTCACTTAGGTGGTGATGGGTTGTGGCGAGCTGATGGGCAAGGCTATTGGCCAAACTGTGGGCTGTGTGCTGGTGAGGGGAGGGCCTTCTAGCCCAGGACCTGGCCGACGTGAACGCTCAGGATAGCCACCTGGGCCAGCTGTGGTCCCCAGCACGCGAGAAAGGACAGAAGTACAGGGAGCAATAGAAATGAGTTTTTATTTGTAAAAAGTTACAAAATGATATTGTACAAAAATAAAGTCTGTAGAGAACTTTGGTTGTATAACACAAACGACTGAGACAGATCAGAGAAGTCAGAACTTCCAAAGAAGTGCACTCCTTACCGGATCAGATGGTAATCACAATGATACAGAAAAAAATCACAAACTTTACCCTTGTGTGGATTTGGTGGAGTGATTCGCTTCAGTTAAAACTTGCCTGTGATGTGTAAGTGATGCTGGGAACAAGTTATCAACATCTGCTGTATCCTAGAGCCCCCGTGAGCAGGGACTCTCCATGGGAATCGGGGGGGCTGAAGCTAACACCTGGGGTCGCCAGCCACCAAATCTGCCAGGATTCTCTGACCCGGACAGATGGCCCTGGGGCTGCGTCAAATTGTGCTTCACGAATGACCAGACAGGTGGGTCTGTCATTGTTTTAAGCAGGCTGCTCTTCCGCGAGTTCCCCATGGTGGCCGCAGGATGGATGGCGGGGGGCGGGGGGGGTGTTCTTTCCCTTTATTTCCAAGTTGTGCAAGGGAGCAGAAAAGACAGGGACAGAATGATGGCCAGCTTGGGGCTTAGGGGAAGGGATGTCTGGTAAATGCTGCCTCTTGGCTACTTTGCAAAATTAACATGATTATTTGAGGGAGGCCAGTAGGTCATTTCGTTGCTAAATCTGTCATACTTTAGGGCTAATGGCCCCTCGGGTAGTGATAGATGATTTCCTTGATAAAGATCCCTTTATGAGACACGCAACAAACTCTAACATAGGGCCCAGTGCATCGTGCGGGGCTCAGCTGCCAGGCAAACCCGGCTCCGGGGCTCGTGTGAGCGACTGGTTCCCATCCTACGCCCCCTCCCCTCCAGAGGCTGTCAGCACACAGGTAGGAGGACACTGTGCCTATGAGCCTTGCTGTGTGGATGTGGCTGGGCCAGACACGTGTTCCTCGTCCTTCCTTCTGGGCCACCTTCTTCTGACAGGGACGGCCACCGTGGCCCCAAGGTGACAGCCAAGGGGCTTTTATGGCAACCAGGTAGATCCCATTTCTGAAAGGCCGGCAACGTGCTCCTTGGCTGCCCTGGGCACGAGCATGTTTCCCTAGAAGGCGGTGGGTGGATGGAAGGATGGAGGAAGCGTCTCCACAAGTCAGGGCAGAACCGCAGCTACCTGTTAGGATTTTTAGTTTACTTTTAGGTCAACACTGAATCCAGGACTACCTACTAAAAGGGATGTAACCCCTCATACATACGGTAATGCATATCATAGATAGATACATGTGGGAGGGAGTGAGAGCTACATACAACAGGAAGGGGGGCGTGAGGCACATCTGCTCAGCCATGGGGCAGTGAGGAAGTAAAACCAGTGCCAGCGGGCTCCCCAAGGGGGCCTGTTAGAAGTGCTCCTTCTGACACGTTCCATTTTTCAAGAATAAAAATAGGAAAGAAGCTGAAATCGGGGAGATTAAGGAGGGCTTTTAAAAAAAGGTAAAGTAAGTGATTTTTGCCTAGCGAGAAACTTTTTAATACTTTGAAAAGCATGGACCCTTGTTCCCAATTAAAATTTCCTTTGTCACCTTTCTTTGCATTTTTGCGAGCACATGTACTTTGGCACCTTTGAAAAGAAACTTTAATAAATAAGGGAAAAAAGAGCAACTCATTAGTGAACGGTAATAAATAACAATAACTTAAATCTCAATAAATATCTTCTCTATATTTCTGTATCTGAAACAGATGCATTGCATCGAGTAGCTTCTCTGGTCACTGGTGACCACGCATAAACGGAGCTGGGGGTATGTAACATCTGTCTCTCTGTAAACCGACAGGCCCGGCGGGTCCCCCTGCCCCGGGGCAGCTGGGGGCCTTCCCCACTCGCTCTCCTGCAAGAATGCTGCCGAAAACCACAACTGGTTTCCTGTTTCCAAGGACACAAAGGAAATACCTTCAGGTTTGTTTTTAGTCTTGAGGACCAACTTTTGGGTTCCCAGCCAACTTCTTCCCACCCCACGCACCATGTTCAAAATCCATCACCGACCGTCCACAGACACTGCTGGCTGTAGCAAACCTCGGGCCTCAACGTTCAAATTCAAAGGTAACGATCTCTTGTGTCTTTGCTTTTTTGTTTTGTTTTTGTTTTTCTTCCTCCTCTCCGGGGTATGTCTCCGCTGAGTGACAGAAAAATAAACCTTTCTTGCTTTCAGCAGTGAAACGTCACGACAAGGAACGACCCCAGGATTCCCGTTTCCCGGGTGTCTCCAGACAAGGGAAAAGAAACCACAGGAGATACACTGGCTTGGTTTCAAGTGCATCCGCCACTGCGCCCGCGCCGGGCCACGGTGGGCTTGTCGGGTGGGAGGAAACACCCACCCGGGGACACCAGCCCTGAGCTCCTGGTGACATGGGCTGCCGGCCGGGAGGGTCCAGATGGCTGTTTCCACTCCCGTCCGCTTCTCCGTAGCTGGATCTCCCTCTACCAGGCTCCCCCAACGGCTGCCTTCCTCCTCCTCCTCCTCCTCCTCCTCCTCCTTCCTCCTCCTCCTCCTCTGCCTCCTTGGTCCTCATCTTTCATTCGGGGCAAACATTTCCTGGGAACCTTGGTCCCTTTCTTTGCACTGTAGCAGGAATGCAATACACAGCAGTCTCTGGAGCCGGAGTCAGATACACCCACACCTTTTAGCGGAATGCTTTCTTAGAATATGGTAAACCAGGTTGTCATCTAAAAACGACAGGTCGTCATCGTAGGCGATGGGTCTGCAGCAAGCCTGCCCTGCTTTGTCACTCGCCAGCCTTCTACTTTTGGATAAGTTTTTTAATATTTTGTCGTACATGGTCTCGGCCGCGTCGCAGGAGCCGCTGCAGTACCTAAAAATCAGTTCCTCCTTGGTTTCGTAGCCCAAGCCCAGGTCAGTGACGTTTAAATGTATCGCAGTCAAGACACAACCCCGGTTTCTGCCCCTCGGGCCTCGCCGCCCCTTCCCCCTGGAATGTTCCGGGCCGGCGGCCGCGGCCTGCCGATTCCGCTCTCGTCTCGCTGGCATGGCCATTTGTTTCTCGGGTGACCTTTTCAGCCTTCTGATGGTGGCCTGAATAAAATCCATGACGTCATCAAACTGATCAGAATAGTCCTCCGGCACGTTTGCTGTTCAAGGAGAAAACAGACAAGGTCACATGAGGCGACCGGATGGTCTCAAGCAGTTTCTCTATCCAAGTGCCTCCGAAGGTCAGCCTAGGGGGGACCCCCAGCCACCCCAGCGGCCGGCCAGGCCCAGTGCGCCCCCTCCCCCCGAGCACAGAGGCTACAAGGCACCCAAGGCTCCACAGAAGGAAAAGGATCCAATTCAAAGAGGAGGCCAGCACGGCGGGTGACACGCTCCCTGCGGAAAACAAACCCCCAGCAGCGCGTCTCTCCGTTTGTCACATTGGGCATTTGTAACAAGCCTGTGCTGCGGTGGCTGGGAGCAGGCTGGGCCTTGAAGGCCTTGTCCTGGCCCAGACTATGAGGTAGTAGTGGGTCCCAGATGGAGGGCGCCCGGGAAGGGGCTGGGATGCTCACTGAAATGCAGATTCCCGGCCTACCCTGTGGGGGAGGCACGGGGAGGCGCCAGGGAATCTCCATTTTCCGTGAAGTCTGGGGTAGGTGGCCCGCGGACCATACTTTGAGAAACCCTGTCTTAGAGGGTGAGAAAGGGATTATCTTAGGGCGGGAAGTCTTCCAACATTGCTGCTTTCACCCGGGATAACGAGTACTCTTCCCTGGAACCTTTCCCCCTCTCGACACCTCTGGGCGGCTGGGTGGGAAGACAATCATTTTGATAAAAGAAATGAAAAGCTCATGACTTCATCTGTATGTTAAAAGTTCCTTAAAAGCTTCCTGAAAACAGCCTACTTTTCACTAACAGAGAGACTACCACTTCCGTGGAACAGAATGACTTAAAAAAAAAATGGCAATACTGGAAGAAGACATTTAAACGTATCAGCAGTAAATGGAAGGAGACGCTGTTCGTGGAGCGAGGCCAGCCTCTGCTGCGGGCTGCCACATGACCCCTGGGACCTTTGCTTGCACACGGGACGACAGATAGGCACTTTAGGGAGATCACACAGAGGAATAAGGGGGCGTTGCTTCTCAGATGTTTGAGAACCTTGGGTTAGGGCGTGAATTCCCAATCTCTTGGGGTTTCCAGCTCTGTTGCAGCATTTGCTTTGGCTGATCGAGTAAGAGGTGAGCAACTGTTTGAACAATTTAATACATTTCTAAAAGGAGAAAGTCATTCAAACCCCTCATCATTAGGTCCTAGGCCTTTTATGCTTCCCTTTCCCAATTTCAGGTAATTTAGCAAGTTTAGGGGTGTATGTGGCTTAGACAAAGATACCTCAAATAGTTGTGGGCAAGAGTGAATGTGTTTGCCAAGACTATGGTAAAGCAGAGAAGGATTCCTCTGTGCCTAACCCATGTGACATTGTTTTGTCGTGGGCTGATTGTTAAAACAAAGGTCAGGTATCCTGTTGCATAAAACAAAATCCAGCTAAGGCAACTTAACAATATCTATTGATCAAGTGAAAGGTCTATTGATCGACACTGATCTTTTGGTGTAGATTATATAGAATATATATAATATAGGATACATAGCAATGAAGAGAGTGGAGATTGTGTGGGCTCCCCAGAACACCTCGTGGTCTGAGATCTCGGATTTGGTGCTGGACAGGTCCGGTGCCTGGATGTCACGAAGCTGCTCCCACCCTGGTCTGAGCCCCAGCACCTCTGTCTGGGTTACCTCTGAGCTCCCTACCCTCTTTCAGTCTATTTTTCACTCAGCAGCGGGAGCGATACTCTTTAAACTGTAAATGCAGGTCATGTCCCTCTCTGCTCCAGACCCTGCAGTGGCTGCCCATTTCCTTTTGGAGCAAAAGCCAAAGTTCACCCTGGCCTAAGGTCCCACCTGACCTAGCCACCCCTTCTTGTCCAACCATTTTTACCTCTGACCTTCTCTTCTACTTTTCTTTCTTCTTCTTTTTTAAATTTTTTTTTAAGATTATTTATTTATTTATTCATGAGAGACACACAGAGAGAGAGGCAGAGACACAGGTAGAGGGAGAAGCAGGCTCCATGCAGGAGCCTGATGCGGGACTCGATCCCGGGACCCCGGGATCACAGCCTGGGCCAAAGGCAGATGCTGAACCGCTGAGCCACCCAGGCACCCCTGCTTCTCTTTTCCCTTACTGTCTCTCCTCCAGCTTTCCTGGCCTCCTTACCATTTCTCACACACACACACAGTTTCTCAACCTTAGCCTGACTGACATTTTGGGCAGGGTCGATCTTTGCTGTGGGAGGCTGTCCTCCTGCATTGCATGATGTGGCATCCCTGGCTGGGAGACACCAGGAGTACCCCCTGACGCTTTTCTAGCTGTTGCCACACAGCCCTGGGGGCAAAGTCACCTGGGTTGAGAACCACAGATCAGACACAAGCAGGAACTCAGCCTTTGGGCTGGCTGTTCCCTCTCTGCATGTAACACTGTTCCTGCACGGCACCCAGTCGCCCCTCACTCCTACATCCCCTTCAAGTCTTTACTCAAATGCCCCCTCCACCAAGTCACATCCTGACCTCCCTGTTGAAAATATAATGTGTCCCCAAGCCTACGTCTAGACCCCCTGCCTCCCTTCCCCGCCCCCCACCATAATACTATCTTCCCAAACACTGTGCAACTTATTTCTTATGTTTTTTATTTATTGTCTGTCTTCTCTGATAGTAAGTCACCTCCAGGAGGCAGGGACCTTCGCTTGGCTCGTTCACCAGTGGATCCAAGGGCTTAAAATAGGGTCTGGTCCCTGGAAGCCCTCCATGATTTTTGAATGAAATATGGCACTTTGAAAGGGGAGAAGAAGGAGTCTTCAGTGTTTCAAGGGGACACTTGGGTTAGGTTGGCAACCACACTGTAATGAAATAAACGGCTCCAGGGTAACAGCCCACGTCCCGCAGGAAGCGGCCATGCCCTGAGTGCCACCGTCATGTCACACCTGAGAGTGAAATATTCACCTGCAGGCCCACTTTCCCCATCGGCTTCAGGCAGCACTGACCTGCTCTCTCTCACTGTCCGCCTCACTTGGAGTCTGGGAAGGGGAGGTGGGGGGGGGCAGGGGAGGCAGGGGTCGCCTCCCTCAGGGGGACCCGCGTGGGAGGGAACTGAGTTACCTCCTCTGAACCAACCGCTTTCTAACTGTACTTCCTTAAGAAGTTCTCTTTCCTTCTTAAAACACAAAGACCTTTAAATCACTTTGGTTTATTTTGAGGAATGAGCTGTTTGTACTATTTGTGATTTTTTTTCAGTAAGAAGCTCTGAAGAGGAAATTAGGTGTGCTCGGTTTCAAAAAACTGAAATTGGAACTTCTAAAATACATATATATATTTAACTGAAATACAGAAAATGTCTCCATGTTCCCCCAAAGACCCTTTGTTTTACAAGAGGACTCACTTGAGGCCCCCCCACCCCCCTACACACCCTCTATTCAAGAATTCCTGAATAGATCAGTCACTTAAGAACCTGGGGACATAGAGAGTTAAAACCGATTCAGAATCAACTGAAGATTAATCAGAAATGAGGATGAAACATTACTATAATCTTAACATAAACTCACGGGAAAACATTGGAGTTGTAAAAGTTCAACTAACGCTGGTTTAGAGACTCATTAATTTATGCAACAGTAAACTACGTACTTTTATATTACTGGAGTTATAACAACAATTCGAATCAGCATATATAATGTTCTTATTTATTGCCTGACCCTTTCAAAATTCCCAAAAAGCCTTTTCCCTCCTTTTTATGACATTTTGACTGAATGGCTTTTTGTCCATTGGTTTTCCTTGCCAGATAAAAGAGCACCTTATTAAATTTGAATTTCAGATAAATTGCAAATAAATGTTTAGTATAAGCCGTCCTAAATAATGCTTGTGACATACTTATACTTTCTTACAAGAACGTTTAGTTCCTTAGTTTTAAATTCCAGTTGGCTTTTTTAGGGTGCTGAGCGTAGCAGTGTGAATGCACCACCCACTTATGCTTTTGGGTAAGGTGGTGAACAGATTATTAATCCTGAATTAAAAGGCTTACAGGAACCTGCGAAGCAGTCAATAAATGCTCAATGTTAAACCGAAGGGTATAGCTAATAAGAACTTTTCCTTTGATGGGAAAATCCCCCTTGTGCCTGATTGTTAATATGGAAATATTTACTGAAGCCTGGGTTTCAGGCCGTAGGCAATTCTTATTGAGCCCAAGGGTCTTTCTTTTTTCCCCCCTTCCCTTTTTCATTTCTTCTCCTTCTTGAAAAATAGAGCAAAAAATAAATATTTATTTTGCAAGTTTTACATGGACATGAATTTTGGAAACCAGAAAAGGGTAACATTATATTTTCCAAACCACAGAGCAAATAGGCCTGTCTCTTCCAACTAAATTCCTAATTCCAGGCCTTTTGATGCTGACCGAGTTCACTTATAGAGAGGCGCCTTAATTAATCAACATGAGGCATTTCGGGGGCATGGGGAGCCATATGCTTCTCTGTGCCTGTCCTTAGAAATTCTGCAGAGGCCTCGAACCCCGCGCCCTGGCAAGCCCGTAGCTGGCCGTATCTTCCAAGAATTCACAGAGCTGAAGGGAAAGAAGGGGGGCGGTTAGGGTTTGGATTAGTTCCCTAAATTAAAACTTAATGGCATATCACTTTCTTCTTCATCCTATAAAGAGCTTGGCAAGATGTCAGCCATACAAACAGGCCTCGTTAGTACTAACTTTGATAGTAAAACACTTGCAAACCACAGAAGAGGAGCATCATTTTTAAAAAATAGGTCAAACACTTGCTCATTTCCCAGACTCACTTGGAGGATATGTCTCAGCAAAACATATCCATCTAAAAGCTAAAGTTCTTGAAAAATCAAAATGCTCAGATGCATTTAAGTGATCCTTCAGTATGCAACCAAATATTTTGGCATTATTCTCTTTAAAATATTTTAACTTTGATGTGTCCTCTGTATAAACAGCATTATTTAAACAAATGAAACCTTGTACCGGGGAATATTTCTGGGAACAAACCGTTCACAGCAGAGACCTTGCCCCTCCCTAGATTATGGGCAAAGACCGTAAAGTCACCTCAGGAACAAAGGATGGGGGGATATTGACTAGTTTGTAAAGGAAATTGAGTTTTTATAGGAACACTGGTAAGGACTCCGAGTACTCCTTGTAACAGCCTAACGAAGAAGGACCGAATTCAAAATTCTTAGTGAATCTGGCTTTCTGTGGACCAGTCTCCTAAATGTTAGATTTCTCTTAAAAGCAGTAGTTTAACTATATTCTAATCAAAGGGGTCATTTTATATTCATATCAGGTTGTCCCCGTCCTCCTTGCCTGGCCTTCGGCCTGTCTCCAGCCCACCAGCCCAAAGGGGAGGCAGCGCAGGGTTGTCTGTAAAGCAGTGAGAAGAGTGCAAGTGGACTCTGAGGACGGAGGGAAGGTCTCTGAGGCTCTGAGGGCTCCAGAAAAGAGGGGGCTGGGTCCTAGCACCCACACTACCCCCTCTTAGAGGAATCGTCTCCCAGGTCAGTCAGCCTCCAGGAGGCAGGGGCCCCAGAGAAAGGGCCCGACTATCTCTTGCTCGGGGGAGGGCCAGCCTCTGGACTCCCCTGGAAGGCAGCCAGCTGCTCTGCACTAGAAGGGCAGCGGTTAAAACACGGAGGACCCTGGCTGAGCGCCTGCTTAAGCCAAGGCCACACAGGTGACAGGTGCATCTGGAACCGGTGCCCAGATGGCCTTAGTCCGGGGTGGGCTAGACCCTGGTGGGGCTGGGGTGTAAGGCCTCAGAAAGCCATGCCCGGGGCCGCTGAGGTGCTGGGCAGCCCATCCTCACAGGTAGAGCCTCCTGGAAAAGGCTGTTCACAGACAGGAGGCGAGGGAGAGATGTCCTGGGGGTGGGAAGATCGGATCTGATATTCTTTACCCACCTGGACCCCTGGTAAAGTACCAAGTGCTCGGTAGACCAAGCACGTATATGACAAACAGAGGCTCTAGCTATCTATCCATGCACACATAGGCACACATATATGTGTGCATACACATGCGCACACGCACGTCTGCATGAACAGAATCAGCCTGCATGGTTGAGAGAACTCCTCACGAAATTCCCAACTCCTGTCAGTCTTTGGAACACATTACTTTCATGTTTCAGTAAGATCCGAACATGATTTGTCTTCACTAACGCTGAAGTATTATAAGAGCTACTTTAAAACTCTCCATGTTACAAAATTTCATCATTCTATATTTAAAATAACAGCTTCTGTGATGCACTTAAAAATACTACCGATAGAAAGGTGGGACAGATGCCTCCTTTCATACAACATGAACTTTAAAGCCCGACGACATCCCTGCAAGGCTCGGAGGGGGTGGGGGGCTGCATACTATCTTGACTTCACAGCTTGGGAAACGGAGGCTCAGGGAAGATTAAAAAAAAAAAAGCCACATGACTCACAAATGTGGATTCGGTTGGTTTAAAGTTCAACCTTGTTCTAGGGCTTCCTGCCACCTCTTTATTTTTAAGTACCAAAAAAAAAAAAAAAAAAAAAAAAAAAAAAGCTACTACCATGCAGCTTTTTAAGTCTCGAGGCACGTGGTAATTTACTCTGAACAAGTCCAAGATCTGCTGATTTCACCACATCCAGGGAGAAATCCACTTTCTGTTGGAAAATTCAGGATGAACTGAGTCACATGAAGTAGATTCTCCAATCAGGCTGCCAAGGCCCACAGAATACAGTAACTTGTCTCTGAAAAAGGAAAAGCCAGGCCTTCCAGGGGCATCTCCCATGCCCTGGTTCTTGCGTGTCGCTCTAAGGCAGATCTGGCGATTTCCCAGTTAAAACCGGAAAACCAGCAGCCAAGGGCGGTGGCAGGTTCAGACAGAGAGGCCCCATCTCCGGAAGCTCCTCAAACTCACTCTGGCACCAAGTGATGAGGCTGTCGCCGCAGAGCTAGCAAGAACACAGCCCCAAGTTCCAGGCTGGGGCCAGTCCCTGACCAGTCTCGCGACCTTGAGGGGTCACTCAGCCCTCCTGCGGTCAACCAGCCGTTCTCTGGGGCTCTCCCCGGTGCTAAGGCCCTAAAGGGCAGCCAGCCTCCGTCTTGGGGGGGGGGGGGAGTGCTGCCAGACGTTCGTTTGCAGTCATCTCTGTCAGGGTGAGGCCCCCCTCTGACAGGTGCCCCAGCAGCATTCTGCCCAGGGCCCTGCGAAGCCCCACGGAAGGGTATTTTAGGGTCTAGCAGTTCTCACCCTCTTCAGTTTACCTCCTGGCTCGGCGCGTTGGTGACATTTGAAATAATCACCACTAAGTGTCTCTCAACCCCTCTTCTTCCTCTGCCTTATGCAGGAGGGGGGAAATGATGTGCAGAAAGGGCACCTAGGTCCGAGGAGGTGGCGCCCCTACACCGCAGTCTTCACCTATAAAGGAAGGGACGGGGCCGATGACCTCTGAGGGACAAACTAAACCCACATGCTAACAGCCTTCCATCTCCATCACCTGAAAGGCCAATCCTAACCTTGCCATTTTCTTACAATTTCTGTTTTATCCATTTCTGGTTTTGCTGCTTCAAGCATGTGTGGGTCGTACCTACAAGGCTAGACTCACCCACTGCCACTGCTACCAAATGGCTCCAGCCTGCCTCGCAAGCTGTTGATGTTTGTTCTTGACCTTCAGTGACCTCTGTAATGTGTGGTGTTATTCCATGAGAACGTCCCAGTGAAACTCTGAAAAATTCTACAGTTTTCTCATCTGCCACGATTTATGCGTTAATTTTGCCACTTCTTTGAATTAATCAAAAATAAAAAGCCTGTAGGTCACTGAGCAGGCTGCGGACACACGTCACATCAGGTAATGATTATCCCTGCTTTTCTATTTTAGAGGATCCACCCCGACCCAGCGTTAGATAGACCATCCTAGTCGCTGGGTGCTGTTGGGTTAACTTCAAGAGGGATCTATGGCATCTATTTCCCTAAAAATAATCACCAGTTGAGGCAATTTACTCAGTCACTGTGACCCTTGCCAGAGCTACCAGTGCATTCTCTTCATGACCAGTGGTTTGTTGACAGTAAGGCATGACATGGGTTTATTTGAAAAGTCTTTGCGTTATAAAAGCACCAGTGTTTTGTTGTTTCAAAAGAGCATTTCTGGATCCTCTCAAGGCAGAAGAAAAAGACCAACTACAACGCAAACCATTTCAGAATACAGAAAAAAGGAGCCTTGGGTCTACTTTTAAAAGCCACTTTGCTCATCAAAATGCCATTTCATTTACCGTCTCCACCTACTTTGACCAACATCACACATGAGAATTATTTATACTATCTTGGATTTTCATCCTACAACTTCAGAAAACTTGTCGTGAGGGTAATGGAAATTATTCCATGAATACAAATAGCCAAAAAGTCCCCACTCAGGAGGGACAGACAGTATATTCATTTCGCGTTCGGCTCTGATTGCCCTGCTCTGATTTCCACCTATGTGGTCCGCGCTCTCATTATCCTTATGTTAATAATTTCACAGTGATACAGCCTGGCTCCCCCGGAGGGAAATTGCCCATTCTCCTGCTTTTAAGTCACAAACACACCCACCAGGGTGTCCATTTGTTAACTAATCCGTGAACACCTGCTGGGAGCTAAAAGCACTCCACAGCCCGCAGGAAACACCCCACGCTAACGAGCACGCCGGGGGCTCACGCGCGGGGAGCCCGCTGCTGCCTCCATAAACACCTTAGGGAAGGGTGAGCGAGTTACCCCGTAAAACCAAGCACACAAAAAGCCACTTGGGACGCTAGTCCCTTGCGCTGTTTTCAGAGGCGGGTGGTTTCTGAGGGGAAACTCCAAAGGGACCCGGCAGCAAAGGAACCTTGGCTTGGCCTCCCCGCCGCCCGCCTGGGGCCCGGGCTCCAGAGGGCCCTGGGTTCTGCGCCCTTCGCCCCTCAGCCTTGGGGGCGCCTGAGCTGGCCACGAGGACTGCCTGCCCCGGGGCGGGGGTGAGAGGAGAGGAGAGGAGAGCAGGTCAAAGTGCTCCCTATCCCTGGAGGCCGTGTGATGGGCTCCTGGGCCCACGGGAGGAGGGGCTCCCCACGCCCCATGCCGGTGAAGGGCTTTGCTGGCACCTCAGGGTTCAGGGAGCCGCTGGCGCATGGCTCCCACCCGACGGCGCCCCCGGCGCCCCCACAGTGACTTCCCCCTCTGGCCCTCTGCAGAGCCGGTTGCGGAGGGGCTCGGGGTGGCCGGCCTCAGGCTGCCCTTCGTCCAGGCCCGCCCGGCCGCCTGACCCTGTGAAGTCCCCATTTCCCCTCCAAGGGGGGCGAGTCCCGCGTTGCCCACAGTGGAAGGAGGTTCTCGGCTCCGCACCCCAGGGCATCGGCCGGTGGCACCTGGAGCCTCGGCGGTGGTCTGCGGTGTGGCCCCGTCAGCCACGTCTACACCGCGGGCGGCCCTGAGAGCCTGGAGGAGAGGGCCTCGAGGCCCCGGGGCCGCGGTCTGCTCTCGGCCTGGCCTGCGGGCAGGGGAGCAGGCCTGGGAGCTGGGGCTGCCTCCCCTGTGCTCTCTAGGGACCCCCCAAGTTAGCCCCCACACGTGGGCCAGCTGCGCGCCCAGGAATGCTGCTCTTCTGTCCTCGATGGTGCGGGTCGGTGTCTGCAAACTGAGGCGCCTGAGAACTTGCTGCGCGCGGTTTCAGAGCCGTCGCTTCCACGCGTGCTCCTGGGGACACTGGCCGGGCCGCGAACACGCCGGCGGCCCCGCTGACCATCAGCCTTGCGGCCCGCGGGCCGGCTGGGCTCCGTGCACACCTGCTGTCCCGGGCTGGCGGCGCGTGCAGGTGCCACGGGGACAAGCCGGGCGGCGTGGCTCCTGACGGGAGGCCGCGTCATCATGAACTTAGCATTCCCCAGGCGTTGACCTGAGTCTCACCACACGGACGTGGTCAGGCAAGTCCAGATGGATCGGAGTGTGCAAAACAGCAGCTGACACATCCCACAGTTTTCAAAACGGTCTATGCCATGGTGAGCAAGGGCTTGGGAGCCGGTCTCCAGGAAGGTAAAGAGGCAGCGGATCAAAGGCCACGTGTGGCTCCTGATTACGGGAGACCAGCTACCGGGGCTGTTACTGCCACAGCCGGGGCCCGCAGTCACCTACTGGAGAGCGGTACTGTCGGGCTTCCTGGGCCCGAGAATTCAGCTGTGGCCACATCAGGTCGCATCCTTGCTGTTGGAAGGTACGCGCCGAAGTATTTGGTGCTACGTTTGCAACTAATTCTCAAGTGGTTCAGGGAAAATAAATGAAGCAAGATGCAAACAGGAGGTCAGTCTCGGTAGAGGATACATGGGTGTTCGCTGTACCATGACCTATGTTCTGTGAAGTCCCACGCGAATCAACCAAGATATACTGAAGTGGGTGGCTCTGTATTTCAGTCTGGCCAGATACTCATGGCGAGGCCCCGGGCTTTATCTGTCGGTCCATCTATGCATCCATCTATTCCTCTCGTGACCAGGACCCAGAGGTGTGATGGTTGTCACGGATGTACATTAACATGTGTCTTTGAACTGGAAATGAAGTCATGTCTTTTCGGACCAAATAGTTAATTTATCTGAGTGGATTCGTTTGATAGTTTTCCCGTGAATTGAGTAAGTTAAATCTGCAGCTCTAAGATTTCACCAAAAATATGTCTGGAGCACACATACAGTTCCCTTTCGGGCTGGAGGTTACATCCGGTACAACTATTACACTTCTGATTAAAAAAAATTTAGGTATCCTCTTAGAAGCGTGCAACAGATTGTCAACATTCTTTCTTGCAGGTTTGCAGACAAAAAACTTTTAAGACTTTTAAAACCATGCCTTTCCATCTCTATCACCTTATTAAAGTCATGCAAAAAGTGGCATAACTGGTAGATCCCCAGTAGTGACCCAGCTCTGTCTATGCAAATCCACTCCTCTGCACCCTGTGGACACTCATGCAGTCACCCAGGGTTTCCCATGTAAATGCCCCCTTTCCCAGGGCAGAGCGGGACTGATCTGAGCACAAGTACCTCCCAGAAGGCCTCCCAAATGCTGTCAGCCTACCAAACATGCGAGCAGGCCTCACCTCGTCCCCAAACGTTAGGGAGCCCCCTGTCACTGCACAAGCATCAGCGGTATAGGTGTCTGTACAGGAATTCACGTTTCCCTCCTTAAAAGCTTCTGGTCTGGGCTTCAAAGCAGCCATTAATTATATAACCTAGGTCCATGGCCACCCAGATGGGAATGAAATTAGGGCTTAGGGGACGCCTAGATGGCACAGTGGGTTACATGTCCAACTCTTGATTTCGGCTCAGGCCATGATCTCCCGGTCCTGAGATCAACCTCAGTGGGGAGTCTGCTTGAGATTCTCTCTCTCCCTCTGCCTCTCCTGCTGGTGCTCTCTAAAATAAATAAATCTTTTTTGTTGTTGTTGTTTTTAAAAAGGGCTTAAAGAAAATTAAATATTCCCTACTTCTATTAGTTTGCTCTTTTGATTTCCTTGAACAATCTGTGTTTCAAGGTTAGTGAATGTATTTTTAGCAAGCCAATGTTTGTGTTTGCTTAATCTACTAATATGGGAGCACAGTCTGTGTAAAGCCAAGAAGCCCTACTGGCTTTGAGAACAGAAGCCTGAGGCCTGAACTCTGGTTTCGCCACTTACTGGATGTGTGACCTTGGGCAATTCTCTAGGACCCATTTCTTCATCCATAAAACAGGGGAGAAAGGTATCTCCTCCTGTCCAGTAGAGCTCAAACTTATTCAATTTTCTGATAAGATATAGAATTTATTTGTTAAAAACTAAGTCAACCATGTGGATAGCTAAGAGGTGCTGTGACGCTAATTTTAATATTCAGTCCGTATTTGTAGTTATTCACTTCCCTGAGGATTAATAGGTTGATTCAACTGTGCCTCTGCCTAGAAACGTTTTAAAAATGAGGACTCAATACTTCAAAATGAAAAACATGCCTATGCCACAGATTCTGTCCCTGAGCAGCCTGCGTACCTGAGTAACTCTTGCAGCAAGACAGCTTTGCTGCAGGATCCCACTCACAGCCACCTGCCTGCTTGAGACGCTCCAGTGGCGCCCCACTGCCATCAAAAAACAGCAAACCCGTCTTGTCCTGGATTTTTACAGCATCTCATAATCTGGGTATCACCTACGGAGATATCCTAAATTTCACACCACTTCCGCCACCTGTTCTCAGCACTTGGCGACCGGTCTGGCCTCCTCCTTGTATTCACCACCTGCCCCTTCCCCATATCATGGTCATAAATTTGCCCATGCTTCTCCTTAGTCTGGAATGTGCCTTTCCCCCCTTCCCTTCCCTTCCTAATACCCATCTTTCAAGTACCAGCTCAAATCCTTGCTCCTCCCTGAATCCTTTCCTGCTATGATCTCCAAATCCCAGTGACCTCATTGCTGGGAATTCTTACCATGACCTCAGCTAATGTAAGCCCCTTGGTAGACATATCTGTCTAACAATCCGCCCACCCACCCATCTGACTCTCCACACTTTATAACTAGACCATAAGCTGTTTTAGTTCGCAATTTTGTCTTTTTGATGGCTCGCAGCACCTACTGCATGAAAGATATTTAATACTTGCTTCTTAATGAGTTCAAGTGATTAATTAAAGACTAAGTGTTTTAATTGAATGAAGGTGCTATGGACTGTTAAGTGCTAAAGGAACAAGGATGAAAGGGATGTTGGGGGGAGGAAAGGCCAGAGAGCTTTGATTTTTATATCAGTGAAAGCAGAATCTTTTAAGCGTAATTCTTAGGCTGTTGGATCAGCAGCAGGTCCTAAGACCGGCCAATCCAAATTAAGCCTGAAATAGATTTCTCTAAACAGCAACAGTTTGATATTGGTCTCCAGACTGGGGCCAGAGTAAGATGTCGGTCTCAGACCTCAAGTGAGGAACCCATGCCTCCTGAAAGGGTCTGACATGCAATTTATTGATTTTAAGAGTGTCATCCCAAGGGGCACAGCTCCTGTCCGGCTTCGGTGCTTTATTATAGCACTGCTCATTGACACAGTCGGTAAAGCAAGAAGAAGCAATAAGTAGATGGTGCTGAGTCATTCCAAATTCTATATCCCGTAACATTAGATTTGAAAGCTTAACATTTAACCAGCTTCTAGAAGCTTCCTTTGCTGGATAACAACGGGCTGAACATTTACTAGAGTTCACTGAAAGTGTTTTGCTGGGTTTCTGGAACATCTTCAGTTAAATTAAGCATCTTAAATATCCAGCAGGGATCACTTAAAGCAGAAATACTCAATACAGGTGGTCTCCAGCCCACACGTAAGGGTCCACCTGCCGCGGCTCCCTTCTCCTCAGTGGGAGAACAGGGTCTCCCTGACGTGTCCATGGGAAGCTGGTGGTAAAATTCCACAGGAACTAACTATGTGGGCTCAAGAAAAGGGGGGAAGGAGGGAGTGTGAAACCTGGGAAGAGCCAGGGGGAGCAGAATCCCAGGTGAGGCCAGCCTGACAAAGTGCAGACCAGATGACAGACTTCGTGGCCTGCAACGGCCTCCCTGTGGAGGCCTGCATTTCTTTCACTGTCCATACTATATTGTGCTGCTCCGAATTCCACCATGTAGAGCTACGTCTTGGCAGAGGCTGAAGTGAAAGCGTGAGGTGGGAGGAGGCTTTCATCGGGCCGTGGGAAGGAGGAAGATGGCCACTAACAGCTGTAGTACTTGCTTCTGGGCCATGGGCTTTACACAGCATTATCTCATTTAGCCCTTGCAGTAACCCCAGGAGACAGTTGTAAGAGTGTCCCAATTTTCCAGACGAGGAAACTGAGGTTTGAGATATTAAGTAACAGCTGGTCATGTGCCAAGGATGGGATCCAAACCCCTAGTCTGATCTGATGCTGTGAAGTGCCACTCTTGCTTGGGGGAGTCTCCCTGATTTCTTGCTCTTTGCCTTCTTTCTGCAACTTATGGGATCTGGCACCCTGGTAAGAGGCTCTAGCCTAATAATATTGTGACTCACATTTCAGTTATATTACGGTTTATGCCTAGATTTGTGTGGGTAGGCCCGGGAACTGGATGGCTTGATTTAGAAGATTGTTTCCAAAGGAAATTTCGTAACTTGCTACCAAACTGGTGGAATATAATCCCATCGTATTACAATATATTGTGTATTACCTGTAATTATAATTTAACAATGCTCAATCTTTCTTCAGGTTGGCCCCTAGTCACCCAAGAAGGCTGCCTTCCTAGCCCAAGGCTATTCACATTTGGTTTTGGTTTACGGTGCCACCGAATTGTACCACATCGTGCATCTACCAGATAGTGTGTTCCGTGCAGGCAGAGACTTTTGCCTGTTTTGTGCACCAAGGATTCCCCAGCACCTAGGACAGAGCCGGGCACACGGAGGCACACATGAACTGTTTGTTGAATGAATACATGCTTTTAGATCACAAATTTTAAAACTACATGTACTTTGTGTTTTTGACACACATTTAGGGGTGTCCTACATGGCCAGCATCTGGCATGGGCCTACGATGAACTAACCTTTGATAAATTCAGACAACCTCCTGCAACAGGGTTTTAGTGGCTAGTTGAAGACCTTCCTCCCAAATAAAGTGTTCTCCCCCGAGGTAGCAAAACCAGATGCTCTGCTCTGTGTTCAGTGGTCTGGGGACTCCCTGGTCCCAGTTTCAGCCCACCTGCCTCCTGCCAAGGTGGCACTCTGCACAAGCTGCTTTACCATGAGGAGCAGAAAAGATTAACTTTCAGCTCTATAATGCTATGACATCTGCTAATTTCACCTTCTAGATTCCTCCTGCCTGCCCTAATCACCCTTTGGAGAAGATGCTGGACAAAAAGCAAAATAAAAGAACAGAGATAGCTCAAGAGAAAAGGATGCCTTTGGATGCCCTCACGGGGAAAACCACAAGTCCTTGAGTTTAGACAAGTTCATAGCTGCCACAAGAGGCAACCACAGCCCATTTATTTTATAGCCAACCTGTAGGCAAGCAAGTGAGCCAATTTCGCCTTCTCTTTGGGTCGTTCGGAATAGAATTCTGGCCGTTTCATTTACACTGGAAGCAGCATAACACACGCAACGTCAGGGGTGAGGGTGGACGGTGTGGCCCCCTTTGAACAGCCAGGAGTGTTTAAGGTCGTAGGAGAGCACCTTTACTCAATCACTAAGTCACAAGCATTTTAAAAGCAGAGGGACTATTTTCAAATGAAACTAGTGACTGATGTTTTTCTACATAAGCCTTAACCAGTTGCACGGTGTACAGTGCAAGATATAAATGTCAGCACTGTGACGGGAGCATGTGGACACTGGTTGACTGTCCAAAGTCTGCACACTGTCACTATGCTGCCTTCCTGCACCGACAGCTTGCTACCGAATTGAACATACCTGGAAAGAAGTCAACTTGGCTTAGAATGCAGCTCAGTTTCTCTTTGGGAACGTTTCTGTTTCAAGTGTCCTCTAGGATCTATTGGGTCTTCCCATAGATAAAACAGAATTGGGTTTGTTCTGCTGGTTTAAATGTAAATAGAGTAGTAGGACTCTCGTCCATTGACGACTTAGCATCGGTTTTGGGAAAGGGAAGTAATGTCCCCTCGCCCACCTGTCCTTTGCACACCCCTACCCTGGCCCTGATTGATGCTACCTTGCTTGCTCTCTCACTGGTTGTATCTTACATGTGGCAGAGATTTTCTCAGGGTATTATCAAATAATAATCAAATGATTCAACCCTCACCACGCATTAGAGTTACCTGGTAACATCTAAATTTCCAAATGCCCAAGTCACACCCAAAACCAATTAAATCAGAATCTCTCAGGGTGAGGCCCAGCATCAGTATCCCATTAAAGATCCGTGGGTGATTCCAGTGAGCAGGAGGTCTCTCCTGAGTTTTTTCCCAGAGGACAGTTAGGGCAGAACCATGAAGGGCATGGACGGAATCTCATAGCCACTGGTGTTTGGGAGAAGAAAGGCCTCCCGTTACTGCATGGTTGTAACTGTTCACTGAGTTCTAAAGTAAGTAAGTAACTTGTTCAAAGTCAGAATTAGTTAAAAGCGGAGCCAGGACTAGGGCACCTGAGTGGCTATCTGTTGAGCGTCTGTCTTTGGCTCAGTTCATGATCCTAGGGTTTAGGGATGGAGCTTCCCATTGGGCTCCTTGCTGAGTAGGGAGTCTGCTTCTCCTTCTTCCTCTGCCCCCTCTCCCTTTGCTTGTGCTCTCTGTCTCAAATAAAAAATACAATCTTAAAAAAAAAAAAAAAAAAGAAAAGAAAAAGAAAGTGGAGCCAGAACCCAGAGCCAGAATTAAATAAGCCTAGGTAGACAGGATACGAATATGCTAATTAAATTTCCATGAATTAATCAGCTTCATAATCAGGCACAGTGATATTTCTCCCGAACATCCTGGATAGAGATCTATTATCCAACACTGTGTCCTTCTTCCTCTGGTCTAGGCTGTTTGAGTGAATGAAAAGCCACTTACTCAGCTCTCATGGCCACCATTCTGAAGACAATGACACTAAGGGGCATTTTAAATTTAAGTTTCTACTGGAGAAACATTTATATACACCAAGGTGGGAGTTAATGGCCGAAACCAAAGCCTTTAAAAATAAATTTATATAACTAATCGACAGAAACTCCTGGAGCGGTTACTTCCATCTCAAGGGATCAACCGTGTTCTTTTTCTAACTCTAAGTCACTCTTGAAGTCTTAACTTGCCTTTAAAAAATGCATTTCTCCTTCTTTCTTGGGACTTCTGGAAGATGACTTTATTGTTGTAATTAAGCATAAAATAAGCACATCACATTTCCTGCACTGTTTTTAGCTCAAGGCCACTAGGTTTGAGGGACTCTTGCATACAGCTAACTTGCTGGGCTGCTTCTGCTCTGCATATGACTTCAGTTTGTTTTAAGTGCAAAATAGCTAGAGGGATAACGGAAGCGGTTTAGCCAGGGTGACATCCTGACTACAGCTCTGCTTTATTTTGGGGTTGTGTCAAATTTTCTCTTGCTCCCTCTCTTACCTAGATACTTCCCCAATAACCTCTAACTTGTAGCATATGCACATACCTTGCTTTATGCAACAGATACATTTCTGAAGAGAGGTAGGCAAATTACATCAAACCTTAGTTGAGAGGCCCCAGTAGAGTGCTACCTAACACACTTTTGAGAGGTAAATCACAAAATTTATTGGTTTACTTATTTATATGGTCTTTTTATTCTATTTTTTAAAATATGGTGTTCTCTTAAGAGTCAGTATTACTGTCCTGTGTGAGCTCCAGCTTTTTTCCCCCCTAGCCCCTGGCTAGCACTATTCACCCTTAAGTCTTTCTAGAACCGGAACTTTTCTGAACAGCTTTGACACTGCCCAGATGCTCGTCCTGGAAATCGAGCCCCTTCTGTGTTTTCTCTGCCTCTGGCTCGGGTTTGGAAAACCTCAGCCTCTCCCCTTCCAAGGGCAAGGGCAGTTTAGGATGGAAATGCAGTGGTTTTCAGAATCGCAGCACAGCGAGGGACACCCAAGCGGATAAAGGGGTTTGGAAGCAGGAAAACAGAAAACAGAAAACAAAAAACAAAACCGGGAATGCGCTGGGCGACGGGAAGGCGGAGACAGCGGGCGAGGGTGTGCCGCCCTGCGGCGGGGCGCGGGGCGCGGGGCGCGGGGCGCGGGGCGCGGGGCGCGGGGCGCGGGGCGCGGCCTCGGGCGCGGGTGCGTGCGGGCGGGGGAGCGCGCGGGTCACGGTTCTTACAGTCACTGCTCGGCGCGGAGGGCGCGCGGCGGCGGCCGAGGGAGCGGTCTTCGGCGGGCGCCTCGGGAGGCCTCTTACCGGCGGGCAGCGGGAGGGCGGACGCGGTGTGGAGCAGCACCAGGCAGACAGCCACGACATCCCATAACTTCATCTTAGAGTCCCGTCCGGCGGCGGCACCTGCACGGGCGGGGGACAGACCCGCGGACGCGCGTCAGGCCGGGGCGCGGGGCTCGGGGCGCGCGGGCCCCGCCGAGCCCGCCCCCGCCCCCGCCCCCGCCCCCGCCGCCTCCTGCGCGGCCCGCTGCGCCCCGGGGCGCGGCTTGCTCTCGGCCTCCAGCCTCCCGCCGCCCCGCTCTTCTGCTCCCCCGTCCCGGGGCCAGGGGCTCGGGCGGGGCCGCTGCCCCCCGCGGGTCCCGGCCGACGCGACGACACGGGTCCTGGCGCCGCACTCCCGCAGCCCTCACCCCGCATCCTCCGCCCCAGAGACCCCCCCCCCCACCTTCCCGCGGCTTCCAGGGGTCCCGGGAGCCCGCCTTCCACCCGAGCAAGCGGTCAGCTGCTCATTTCAGGGATGAACTCCGGGACCCCTTGCCCGGGGTCCCCATCCCGCCATCCCGCCGTCGGGGGCAGGGGCAGGGCTTGGCGGCACCCCCACCCCGCCCGCGCGCCTCGTTCCTCCCACTCGTTTATAGGAGGGCTCTGTCGCGGCCCACCGGGCTGGTGGGGACTCGGGGTTCGGGCCTGGGTGGGCACACCTGCACCACGTTACTTCCCAAAGCATCGGCTCGGATGAAAATACTACTTTCACCCCTTAAGGTCATGAACATTAAATAATGTATGAAAGACGTGGGGGGGGGGGCATAAAGTACGCGCTTTAGCATGTATTTTTGCATTTGTCTTGAAAATTTTAACCCTTCACGGTATGCACCCCAAGACCCTCTAGCTTCTGCAGGGTTCGCAGATCCTGGCCCCAAAGCCCTCCCCCCCCGCCCGCCCCGGCGGAGAGTCTCGAGCTCCCAGCGCCCCGCGTGCAGGAGGCTCGCACCCAGCCGCGGACGCTGCGGAGGCGCACGAGCAGGGGGGAGCCTGCAGCGCCAAAGGTGCGGAGCTGGGGCTCAGCGTTCTCGGCGAGGGGCTTCCATTGGGCTTCTCAGCCCTCAAAACCCCTAGAAAGGCGGACTACAGAGTCGCATTGGGGGGCGGGCGAGAAGAAGGCGCTGTCAGCTCAGAGCCAAGCCCCACCCAGTTGGGGGGTGTGGAGGAGACCCCGGCACCTCGCGCTGTGGTGGGGCCGGTGTCTTCCTAGTGCCAGGGTTCCAGTGCGCAAGGGAATTCTAGGCGGAAACTCCGCGATTCATGCAACTGATGATCCCCCCCCCCCCCCCCCGCATGCGGTTCTAAGGGAAATCTCCTTGAACTTTTTCCATGGGAGAGAGTAACACAGTTTCCAGGTAAACGCAGCATCGTGCCCCGAGATCCCGGGCTTACCGCCTCCCGTGCAGCGGCCCTGCCCCCATCCCCACCCAGGACTCCCGCCCGGATTCCCTCGCAGGCCACCCGGGGAAGCGTTTAATTCGGCCGCCGCCTCCCACCGCCGCGGAGACGAAAGCATTTTCCATCCCTCGGGCGGCTGCTCGCTACGCAGCTGTGGGCCTCGGGGTGTTTGTAGGGAACCCCGGGCGCCCTGCAGCTCCGGGCAGCTCGTGCCGCGGCGCCTGGTTTACAAACCCGGGGGAGAGCAAAGGCTCTGGGTTCTGGCGCCCGGGCCCAGGCACCCCCGCACCCAGGCCGTGCAGAATGGACGCGCCGGCGGGGGCCGGGGGCACCCGAGGCCTCCCGCCCGCTCGCCCCGGGGCCAGCTCCAGGCTGCGCGCGAAATGGCTGGCGGCCCCGAGGACCGGGAGCGCGGGGCTAGGGCGCCTGTCCAAGTGGCGGTGCCCGCCGGCAGGCACCGGCAGAGGCCCCAGATTGCCCTTCCGCCTTAAGAGGGGTTTTCCTTTTTTTTTTTTTTTCCTGCTTGGCCGACGCAGAGCTTTTTAAATTGGACGTGGAGATCCTCGATTAGAAGTGTGGAGAAGCTGGCAAAAGAGGTGAAACCGTGGAAAAGACTCCGCTTCGCGGGAGGAGGCTCCCGGCTCCCGTGCCCGCTGCGGCGCAGGCCGGGAACGCGCCCCCCACCCCCCCGCGACAGGCAGGGCGCATCCCTGCCCCCGAGCACCGCGGGGCCGGGCCCCCTCGGAGCGGCTCCGTAGTCCCCGGTATTTGCAGGCCGGAGGGACGGGAGGGGGCTCGGGGCCGAGCACACCCAGAGGTCCCAGGAGGAGGCTTTTCTCAGAGCGCACCTGGGCCCCCCGCCCCCACCGCGCCGCTTCCCGGTTTGTCCCTTTATCGCTTTCTCGAAGCCCAGGCGCGGGGCGTGTTTCTGCTGCAACCCGCCGCCTTGGCTCCGCGCGCGAGCTGCTGGACGCGCTGCCACGTGCGGTAACCACGCTCTCCCCCCGAGGTCAGCTCCGCCAGGGGCCCCGCTCGCGTTCTCGTGCCCCCCAGCCTGCTCCCCCCTCTGCGCCCGGGCCCCGCGCGCCCCGCAGAAAGGAGCGCGGCGCGGGCGCGGGCACCTGGTGGTCCCCACGCCCGCGGCGCAAAGGGCGCCCCGGGGCGCCAGTGCCCGCAGGAGCCGCGGCTCGCGGCGGGGCGCTTCTGGGTTCCCAGCACCAGGGGGCACCAGAAACCGCCCGAGTCCCTTAGCGCCCCCGCGAATGAGAGGCTGCGTCGTCATTCGAAGTCTAAGATCCGAGAACAAGCACCCCCGCCCCGTGCCCCTGCCCCAGTCCTCCCCAAATCCAGGTTGCCCCCCGGAACTTCCGGAGGCGCTCACCAGCCTTCCAGCTCTCTGGGCTCCCACCCCCCTTCCTCTCTCCCCAGCTTTCCCCTTCCCACCTCACCTGATCTGGTTTCTCGGTAACCTGCTTTTAGACTGCCCCCTCCCCCCGGGTCCCCCGCGTCACCTCGACAGCTTCCCCCGGGGTGAGCGCCCCCGCACCTTCCTCTGTCTCGCAGGCTGGGAGGTTTGTTTGGGCTTTGCCTTCGGGATCCAGGTCTCAGGGAGAGACGCGGGAGGCGGTGGGGGTGGGGTGGGGGGCGTAACCCGGGGGGTGGGGGGTAGGGACAGAGGTGGCTGGAGGATGTCTTGCTTTTCTTAAGCGTGCCTCGTGTCGCAGCCTGACGGAGGACTGATTTTCCCCAGACTGTTGGGCCCAAGACCGGGGGAAAGAAGAAGGATGAGGGACGTCTGCTGCATGCAGTTCTGGGGAGAAATCTCCCTGATAAGGGGCCCGAGGCCAGAATCCAGGTCCGGGGGCCCCGAACCCCTGTGCGAGAGTGGACTGGGGACGCCGCGGGCTCCCTGGACACCTGACGCTTGTTGAAAAGGCGCCACGGTCCCCCTACCCCGCCAAAGCGAATGTGAGGGCGAGGGCTGGTCCGGGCGGCGGCAGCCCGGCGGCCCCCACTGGGGGCTTTGCAGGAAGAGGTACGTGCGGGAGGTTGGAAGCCGCAGTTCTTTTTCGGGACACTTAAATGCATATTCAAAGTGCTGTGGAAGAGTCTAGTAGCTCTAGCACATGGGCGGCAGGGCCGGAAGAGTCGTGTTTGTCCCCGCCAATGGGCAAAAATGTTGGGAGCACGGGGTTGGGCAGCCTCCCCGCCCCCCCCCCCCCAGCCGGGGCGCGCGCTTCGGCTCCGCCACCCGCCGACCCGCCAACCTAGGGAGGCGCCTGGGGGGCCGGGGGTTCCGGTGAGAGTCCGCTCCCCTCCCCAGCGAGGGTTCACTTCCAGCGGGTGGGGCCGGTAAACCGAACCGCGGCGCAGTCAGCCCAGAGGTGGTGCGAGGTAGTGGCGGGGGGTGGCACCGGGGGGGTGGCACAGAGTGACAGGAGAAAAGAGGTCATTAAAGCGATCCCTTCGGTGGCCTCGCGCGGACGCCGAGGAGTTTCCAGGAGCCATTGCAGGCGGAGACCCGCGTCCCGGACGGTTCGGGCGGCCCCTCTCCTAACCTCGACGGGCACGGCTAGTCGGGTGTGCGGGCGTTAGGAAAGTGCAAGCAGCCGGGTCCTGAAGTGGGCGAGGACTGTGGCTCCGCAGGACGGCGCCCGCAGGAGGGGAGCCCACTATTTTTAGGTCCTCAGCACCTTTGCAGCACTCCCTCCCGGGGCGTGCGCCTCCCCTCGGAGGACAGACGCAAACAGGCTCGGGAGTAAGTGACACGGCCCGGCCCGCAATCGTACGGCAGCTGCACGTCCCGCCGGTCGCGGGGGTTCAAAGACGACCCCAAACCCACACGCCCCGCGCCTTGACGGAAGAGCGCCCCGCCGCGCCGGGGAGGGAAAGTGACCCTCTCGGGCATTCCGGGGTCTGTAGGCGTCGGGGCGCCAGAGACGTGTGCCCACGTGGAAGGGCGACCGGTCCCCGCAGGGCCAGCCCCTCTCCGTCCACTGCTCTGTCTCCTCTCCCCCGGCGCCTCGGTCCCATCTAGTCTTTCCTCCTTCCAATCTCCCCGGCCGCGCGGGGGTCCAGCCGCGCCCCCTCCGCCCCGCGCGCCCCGCAGGCCGCCGCGCCCGCCCGCCCGCCCGCCCGCGACTCCCGCGGCGCCATCCGCCCCCTTCTGCCCCGGGCCGCTCTCCCGCTTACCTCGGATCCGGTCTCCACAGACCCCCGGTTGGACATTAACTCCAGGAGCCCCGAGTCCCAGCCAGGAGCCCCATCCGGGCCGAGGGCAGGAGCGCAGAGCCCCGCCCAGCAGGTCAGGGGCGCGAGTTCGCAGTCCCGGGGCAGCGAGGGCGCGCAGGAGGCGGTGGCCAAGACTCCCGCCGCCGCCGCCTCGAGGAGGGCGAGGGACGCCGACAGCTCCCCCGCCGATGCCCTGCACCCCCCGAAACCGAGGTCCGGGCAGCCGCCGCTGCCTTGGGTGGGGGGTGGGGGGGGTGACACGGCCGCGCGCGCCGCGCTCTGCGCGGGCCCGGGCGCGGCGGGCGGCTCAGCGGCGGCGGCCGCGCTCTGCGCCTTCTCGGGGCGCAGCTCCTGGGAGCGCGAGACGGGCCGGGCTGATGCTGCCGCCGGAGCTGAGGTCTGGCCTGGAAATCCGACAGAGACACCACGTCAACCGGCGCGGGGAGTCCCGTGAAGACATGAGGGCGCCAGGAGCGCAGGCTGGTCCTTGAGAGCCCGGGCCGGGGGCCGGGAGGGGGAGGGGAGGCGCGGGGCCCCGGGAGGGGGGGCGGGCGGAGGCTGTGAGCGAGGGAAAGCGGAGCAGCGAGGAGGCGCCCGAGCTCCCGAGGAGGGGGCTCGGGGTGCGGGTGGGTGGCGCGAGGCGCTCCTCCCCGGGGTGCAGGGAGAGCGCTCAGCGCGTGCAGACGCCCCGGGCTCGCGTCGCCTCCCTGCGGGGCGCCCCGGGGACCGTGCGGAGCTCCGCGCCCGCCACCGGAGGGGACAGTCTGAACTTGGCCGCGGTGCCCGCGCCGGCCTTGGCCCCCTGGCCCCGCGCTGGGAGGGAGCGCGCTCCGTCGGGCGGAGGCTGCACCGGGCGTTCCTCGCGCCTGTCGAAGGCTTCCCCCTTCCTTCCTTCCTTCCTTCTTTCCTTCCTTCCTTCCCGGGCCTCGCCCTCCCGCTTCCCTGCGGGCCGACGCGGCGGGCGGAGAGGAGCTGCGCGCGGGAGCGCTCCCACACTCCGGCGGAGAGACGTGGAGCGGCGGGGAGGGAGGCAGAGCGTGTGCCAGGGGACGCGCAGAGCGGGGATGGATTTATAGGGCTCTCACTCCGTGACGCGCCCTGCAGTGGCTTTTCTGATTCGCTTTCTGACCTAAACACACATTAGTTTAGCCCCCATGCGAGGGCCAACACGGTCTCCAAATACCTGCTGGCTGAAGTCAGAGGCTCTGCATATCATGTATTACATGGCAGGCAATGAAGAAGGCTTCTGAGGCTGGCCGGCTTCTCAGTCCTAGGCTCCATTTTCATGCTGTTGTAATATAATATCAGACGTGGGGTAGGCACATACATTCAAAATCCCAATTCCAGAGGAGTAAGGTCATTTTATCAGGAACGGGTCAAGGGAGGTTGGGCTAAACCTGCTTTTATCCCCATTTTTGAAAACGCAGGATGGGAAACCTAAGCGAGCGCTCCCTTGGGTACTGAGTGTCCAGTGAGCAGGGACCCAGCTCCCACTCGTGATCTCTGGGAGACCTTTTAGGCATTCCTTTTGTTGGTTAGCTTACCACCAGAAGCAGCCAGAGCCTTCTTTTGTAGAGGACGCGAGGAGGGCAAGTCCTTACGCACACCCTGTGCATGACTCTCCCCATAGACACATTTGGTTCACGCAGCGCATGAAATTAGCCCTGCCTTTCAAATAATGTACTAAATGAGGTATGTCTTTGCTAAGCTGAAGCCGGCTCTCCGGAAGACACTGGGACCTGAGTTCAGTGGGACCTCTTTTATTTTATTAGCTGGGGCCAGGGAAAGTGTAAACAGGCTTGGTTTACATCGACGGTACCTCTAATTGTATGACTCATCCGGTTGTTGGGGAGTATGTGTGCTTCAAGTAGCTGATACAGACAATAGACAGGGGAAATGTGTGTGGCAATGTGGGGAGAAGATCATGTATTATTAAACTTCTTGGAAGTCAAAGATCAGCTACTTTGGAGGTTTGTCAGAGAAGCTAGTGTGGGAGGAAAATTGTTCTTACTAATGTTACTGTGATTTAAGATGAAGTGGAGTGAAAATGAAGTGATCCAAACATACCTTAGCTGAAGTTGGGATGCTCCCTGTAGTTGTGCAGAATATGACATTTCCTTCTTTGATGGATTTATGGTAGAAATGTTGGTGGATGTGGAAATGGGAGGGCAGCATAAGCTTAACGTAGTTGTCGTAGCTTAGCGTTGCTTTTGGAATTTGAAGGCATCCCTAGGCAGTGCTCCTACCACGGGTGATTTCTTCATTTTCAGAAGGTTTTTCACTGAGGCTGATCAGACTGTCCGAGCACCTGCAATGATTTAGCACTTGTTATGCGCTAGACTCTGGAATTGTGCTGACTGGGCCTTTTGGGGTTGCAAAGAACAGATACCACTGAGTTTACCCTAAGTGATGGGAGTTTACTGTGGAAGGAAGGCTGACCGGAATCTCCACCGCTCAGCCACGTGTCTCCGAAAAGCCTTCCGGAAAGGCCACCCAGCCAGGCCTCACGAAAACTGGATTGAAGTTCAGGAACTGGAAGGTCATTCAGGATCCGGCTCTGTGGCTGGGTTATCTCGCTGCCCCCTAAGCAGCAGGCATCTGGGATCCCTACTAGCAGGCTTAGCCGCCAAGGTAATTCAGCTCCTCTCTCTCTGTTTCTCTTTGATTGTCTCTTGGCTTCTGATCCTGCTACCAACTGCTCAGCTCCCTGTTGATCTCACATTTTAACTCCTTTAGTGAAAGAATCTAATTGGCCGCACCGGACACTGACCAGATGCTAGACTCAGTGTTTGTATCAGGCCTCCTTTTGGTTGCTGGACACCCTGTAGATCAGCAGACCTTGGTCAGGTGCTTAGTCACCCAAGTCCGTGCTGTTGGGGTCACATGGTACCGAGCCTGGCCACCTTTGCTTAAGAAACGTCCTGGGGTTCTTCCTTGTCTTCTTTCCATGGGATTTGTGTCCCCAGAAGGAACTGTGTTAATGGTAGGCTCTTGGAGTTTAATGAGCGTCCGTCTACTACAAGACAAGACTCAGAGATGAATAAGATGCAGCTCCTGCCTCTCTGTGCACTTACCATGTATGAGAGGGAGACACGCATACAAGTAGTCACAGAATAGAGTGATAAATGCTCTAACCCAGGTAGGCGTGACATGTCCATGTCTGATCTTCACATGGCTGGTCAAATCCTGGGAAGAATGAAAACACACTCATGCTTTGGGCCTATTCTTGGGCAATTAAATAAGATTCTCTTGGGCAGGGGAGCCCAGAAGTTGATATTTTTAAAAATGTTCCCCAGGTTCTAAGTACACCTGGGGTTGAGGTATCAACTTTATTTTTTTCGATGATTATAATCATTTTGTGACTATTTTTGAGACCAAAACTAAGAGATTTACCGATTTTGATTGTTCTAGGCCCTCTAGGACTAAGATACTTCCAAAATACTCAATTTCCTTTGGAATACCATCTATCGATTATCTTGAAGCCGTAATATAAAGGAAAATGTAAAATTGGATTTCGAGTTAAAGTAAATACTTCTAGTTTTGAAAGAGTATTTATTTGCAGGATTACAAAGATGACTGCAGAAAAGGGGGAAAGGTCTAAAGTTGTCCACATCTCCTAGTACAAAGCCCAACATTTAAATGTACTGTATTTGGGACGCCCAAGTGGCTCAGTGGTTGAGCGTCTATCTTCAGCTCGCGGGGCATGATCCTGGGGTCCTGGGATCGTGTCCCACATCGGGCTCCCTGTGGGGAGCCTGCTTCTCCATCTGCCTATGTCTCTGCCTCTGTGTGTCACATGAATAAGTAAATAAAATCTTCTAAAAAAAATAAATGTACTATAATTGATATTGACAGAAATCTCCTCAGACTCAGGCTTTGACAAATAATGAAAAAAAGTTTCTTCTAAAGTGACTGCCATGAAGCAAGCGTTGATGTCTTAGGGACAAGTGGATGGCCTGATGTCATAGTCTCAAAGCTGCCAAATGCTGAAAGTAGGGACCCCTCCACAGCTCTATCTTTTCCTTTTTCTTTCTTTAAAAATTAATTAACTAATTAATTGATTAAAGTGAGAGAGAGAGAGAGAGAGCATGAGCAGGGAGAGAGGGAGAGAGGGAGACAAGCAGACTCCTTGCTGAGCAGGGAGCATGATGTGAGATTCAATCCCAGGAATCTGAGGTCATGACCGGAGCTGAAATCAAGAGTTGGATGCTTACCTGACTGAGCCACCCAGGGGCTGTACTGCTCCCCCTCCCCCATCTTCTCCTTTTTCTAGGAAATAAGCTAAGTTTGATATGAAGCTGCTCCTTAGCAAAGTCTAGAAGAGAACAACCTGCAGCCCCACTTTTGGTCTGAGTGGGTAGATTGCCCCCTGAAAAAGTAACAACACACCACTAAGAATCCTTACATTGACCCTAGATCTTGGCCTTTCATCTGGAAAACCCTGCCTGCGAATCAGAAAGAGAGAAGCAAGTATTGCTCAGGCATCTCATCTCCTCTTTGAGAAGAAAGGTTCAAAACCCTCCTAATTTCCCATTTCATTATCATCATCTTCATGGGAATTTATTGTAGATCTCTAATGAAAGATGTTTAAATGATGGACTGTGCTCTGTGCTGGAGGATTTTCCAGTCACGGCGAAGAAAAAACACAAAATGATAAAAAGGAGTCTAGGATATCCTGAGGCTGTGGGCCACCACTATGACCATATTTGGAACTCAAACTAGGCCTTTCTTGGGGAAAGTGAGTGGGAGGGGGTGGCAAGGGGAGCATTCCAGGCTAGGTGGAAGAGGCCTCTGGAGACTCCGGGCTCCGCACTCCCAGTGGGACTCTGCAGCTGCCGTGCCTGGAAGGGCCAGGCCCCGGGTCCCAGGACTCCCTCATAACATGGGTCATGACGGCTGAAACAGAATCCATCACTCGAACAGGGCAATTTCCTTTTCAAAGTCACCACTTTATTGGGGAGGGATTTGTTTCATGCATGCTTGCTCTTTAGCAGTCATTTTCACCAATGATACTATTACTCATAAAGAAAAGATAAATTTGCTATACTTCAGACTGCTTATAAGAAGAGAAAAGAAAAAAAAGAAAAGGGGAGAAATGGACTGTAATGGCCTCTTTGCCAAGTAGTAGTAAGAGACACATTCTTTAGAGTAAATTGTTTCTCATAAGAAATCAATTCTGACGTTGACATGGTAGATTTATCAGTGATTTCTAGCAGTTTCTTTTATGAGGATCAGACCGTCTAACTATCCATTAATTTTGTTCTTGGTTCTTGAGATTATTTTATGAGACACCTCTTTTTTTTTTCCCAGAAATAAAATTTCCATCAGGTAGGAGGGTTATGGCAGACTTTGTTACTATGCAGATGGTCTAATGGTTTAGATCGGGGATTGGCAAACTTTTTCTATGAGGAGCAAGTGTTTTCTATAAAGTAAATATAAATGTTTCGGACTTTGTAGGCCCAGATACTGTCTCTGTTGCCATTGCTTAGCTCTAGCCTCCTATTACAAAGGCAGCCACCCATAACATGTAAGTGAATGTGCAGAGCTGTGTTCCCGTAAAAATTTTATAGACACTGAAATTTGAATTTTTGTGTAATTTTCACCTGTCATGAAATACTATTCTTTAGATATTTTTCCCCCAACCATTTAAGAATGTCAAAGTCATTCTTAGCTCATAGATCATCTGAAAGCAGGCAGTAGGCAGGATTTCACCTGAAGGCTGTAGTTTGCTGGCTTCAGCTTTGGCTAAGGTTGTAACTTGAACATATATCAGCTCTAGAGTTATGAAACACCAAAGCTGAAGGGGACCTGAGGCTTCTAGTCCAATCTCCTCATTTGACCAGAAAACTGAGGCAGGGAGTGATTAAGTGACTTAGCCAAAACCACTCTTTGAGTGAGTGACATGCCCCTACCCTCTGAGAAAATGTGGGATCAAATTATTTCACTGGTGTGTGTGTGTGTGTGTGTGTGTGTGTGTTCATGGGTATGTGTGGTGGCAGCAGGGGGGGTGGTTCCTGGGGGGTATGTTGTATCACCTTTCTTTCAAATTGTGATTTAGTATATTTCACTTAGGCAAGAAATGAGTCAAAATATGGAGAAATCAGTTGGAATTTTTATTGGTGGCAGAGGTTGATGTCAGGCTGAATGGCAACAGAACTTTGAAAAGAGGTCGATTGTTGCCTTTTAGAGCATAGCAGAGTACCCAGGCAAAGAACACTAAATAGATTTTTTTTCCTTCTTAAAAGGCCATTTTATTCCTGTGATTGGCTTTCAGACAGCAGCTACCCAGGATCTCATCACAAAGGCACAGAGATAGTGTGTGTGTGTGTGTGTGTGTGTGTGTGTGTGTGTGAGAGAGAGAGAGAGAGAGAGAGAGAGAGAGAGTGAGCTTTGAGTGGGGAATCAGGATACCTGCATCCTAGTTCTTTTGTAAGCTATCTAGTGCCTGCTGCAGAGCTTCTGGAGCCTTCTAAAAGAATTGAAAACATGGGTGATAGTTATAGATAACTGCCATAAGAGATAATTGACTCTGGGATGAAAGCTCTGTATTTGAACCTTCAAGCCAACATATTCCAAGGGAATTCT
The DNA here is from genome assembly GCF_048418805.1 of Vulpes vulpes. NCBI lineage: Eukaryota > Metazoa > Chordata > Mammalia > Carnivora > Canidae > Vulpes > Vulpes vulpes. Next base: position 129,611,635 of record NC_132783.1, on the reverse strand, counting down.
GTGCCATGTATTAATTACATAACACAGACTGCAATGTAGATCGAATTCAATCTTTTGTCCTACCTAAAATAGATGAAATATTTGACCATTTCCAACTCTGGCAAGAAAACAATATGACCGCCTCCCTTCCTTACTATTATTGACTCCCACATTTTCTCAGTGTGAGAAAATGAATTAATTAACTAATGAATCCTCATCAGTATTTATGGGTTTATTAGAAGCAAGTAGTAAATTTAAGTGTGAATTTTGTGGTCTTTAGATGTTTCAGATAACTACCCAAATACCCTCATGAGTCAGTAGCAGGGCTGAGACTAGGGGAGTCCCTAGCCCTGATTAGCAGAACTGTCTAGGTGAGAGCCCCAGATCCTGAAGCCACTAATTAGGATGAAGTTATGCCAATGACCAGACAGTTCAGGTTAGGCCTCTGCCCCCAACAAACTGTGGGAAACTTCTAGCATCCCTGGCCTTGCCTATTTTTCTCTTCTTCCTTCTCTCCCTCACTGGACACTGTGTGAATAGATGAGATAATAAGCTAGATTTTCTGAGTTCATAAATTACTCCCTGGGAATAATTTATATTGCGTGGATACTTTCTGGCCACCGGGGTACTATTTGATAAATGACTGCCCTCCTGCGGTGCTCTAAGTGGAACCCTAGTGACCTGAAAGAGTTAATGCCTCCCTCCAAGTAATTCACTTACTCTTGGGGCATAATTTACACTCCAAGAGGATCTGGCCTGCCATATGTGAGGCACTTGGAGTTCTTTGAGAGAAAGTCAGCTCTAGAAATGTAAAGAATTAGTATTACCAAAAGCACATTTGCAGAGCACCCTTTAAGGAATCAGTCATGCAGCTTCCCAGAACAATCCTGTAGGGTAGGTCATGGTTTTCCTATCCAGAGTCATTCTCCAGCCAATGAAAGATCAGTCGATAATATACTCAACGTGAGGTTAGGAAATAGCAAATTTGTAGAATGACCTCACTATTTGAAAATAATGGGTGAAAGACTGGGAAGGGCATTTTAGAAATATGAGTAAAAACCAAAGGTAAAATAAAGGTAAATGTAATACAAAGCTGCTTTACAATGTTGGATGGTAGGAATATGACCTAAATATAGTGGATTAATGTTTTATACAAACACAGGAACACTAGCGTATCAGAATGTGTCATCTGTTTAAGATGGCCACCTGAGGAGACTATCTGCATATTCTAATACGCAGCTATTGCTTAAAAACACTTTTGACATGTGAACATGTTTCTTTATTCATCTAAGAAATAGATGTGCAGACACCTTGCTTCATAAGGACTTGTGTTGGCAATTGTCAAGGGATGTGACAAGGCATGAGATAGCACCCCTCTATTCAGTGGTGGCAGCTACCTGAATTTTGAGGATAGCTTTAATTTTGGGCAAAGACCAAGCCACCTGAAATAAATTCTAATGGAAGAAGGGGGTTAAAACCGAAGAGAAGGTAATTTGGAGACTGGTCTTCTGGAATAGCCTGGTGTAAATTGCAAAGAGGACCTCAATTCTTCATCTTCATTCTCTGTACCCATGCTCTTTGTCATGTGACTTGCAAATGCTCCTACTAACCAGTAGCGTCCATTTCCCCTTCCCCTGAATCTGAACTGGCACTGTGACTTGATTTGGCCAGCAGAAGGCAATGGTAGAGAGCATCTACCACTTCTGAGCTGAGGATTGCAAAGGCTGGCAAATTCCCATTTACTCTTTCAGACTCTGCTGTTACCGCGAGAACGTGCCCTGGCTAGCCTGATGAAGGATGAGAGACTCATGGAACAGAGTAGGGTTGCTCCATTCATCACAGCCAAGGTCAGCTCAGATCTGTTGAGAGTTAGCTCACACCTCCACCCCTACACGTGTAAATGAGCTTAGTAAAGATCAGCAGAGCTGCCTCACCACTCCAATAAGATGAGCAATAAATACTTCTTGTTTTATGCTACTGGGATTTTGTGGTTGTTACACAGCATTGTTATGGCAATTAATAACTAATACAGCTTATAAACTGGTTCCAGAAGAGGAACTCCCAATGTTGGACAATAACAGCTTTCCTGGAATAAGTGAATGGTGTCTCCAGGGAGCTACTAGGAGGTGGTCATATACCTTTGGGTTATCTGTGCCTGTGTCTATTGGGCATCCATCCCCTGTTCCTACTGCACTTTGTACAATATGCAATTGCTTGTATGCATATTTGTGCTTTGTTAGATCAAATGTTCTGCAAGGGCAGGAATCACATCTTTTATTGTTGCATCTTTAGTACCTAGCACATAAATGGTATTAGTGATGGGAAAGTGAAGAATTTCATTAGAAGTCATAACTTGCATTGCACACTTTTAGTAACTTTGGTCTATTCACATGTGTTTGGTATGTGATATATGATCTTAAAAATTAATTAATGCAGTTACTTGACAAGATTATACATGCACATGTTAAACCTTTCAAAAGGTGCAAAGGTAATTTCAGTGATAAGCGATTCTTTTCTCACATGCTACCTTCAAGCCATCCATTCCCCTGGCAACACAATTACTGGATTCTCATCAATTCTTCCAGTGAGTGTGCAATTTAATAAAGCTTTTGTCTAGGAAAGAAAGAAGATTTTCAACCATTATATTTTAAAAGGCTGCACATTTTACAATCTCCTTTCTTTTGGATGGTTGGACCTGCTGGATGTAGCCCTTATTGTCTTTGCTAAAATGTTGGGAGAGCCATTTCCCCCCGAGTTGGTTCTGTTTTGATTCAGCAACTTTCCCTCAGCCTTAGGGTCTGAACGCCGCTGGAATTAACACAGCTGTTTGTGTTTACTTCTTAGCTTGTATACTTCTTCTATCACATGAGATGTCAGCCCAGCTCCAAGAGCCCGGTAATTACTATGGAACTAGGCAGCAGGGGGAGCAGATAAACTCAAAACATTGAGTTCCCTGGGTGACAGGGAGCCAGGAGTTCTGAAGGCCTAAAAAGAATCTTTTATCACGGAGAACCCAAGCCTCTATTTGATGATGATAGTGAGTGGGTATAAGTTTAAGAAAAACTCTTAAAGGAGTCTTTACAGGCCAGTATGTTGCTTCTGCTTTAGAACAACGCAAAGATTTGTAAACGGTGGCAAAACCATGTTGGCATAACCATGTTGCTGGAATAAAGGTGGCATTGTATCTTTCAAGGCATGTTTTGGGGGTTCTCTGAAGTGGTTTAAATCAAAGCCACAAAAATGAGAAAAAAATTATTTTCAGATGAATTTCAGTAGACTGCTGATTCCTAGCATGTATGTGCTAAAGATGCATACTTAAAAAAAAAAACAATTAAGTGGCTTAAAAATATTCTTCCCCATGATTCATGGAATTTTAGGTTCAGCTAATTTTAACAAGCAGAAATATGTACGCAGCACAGTATTCTGTTTGTATGTGTACTTCCTTATCCAGTGAAATAAATTGTTCATTAAATAATATGTTACAATGATCAAAACAAAAAAAATTAAGTAAAATGATGTATTTGTTTTAGACCTGCTCCTTCTGGTTTGTATAATCTTGGTTTGCATATACGGGTTGCCCATAATCTCTCTGTGGAGGAGGTCTTTTGTATGTTTTACACCAGATTTAGCATGATTCATTTACATTCATGCGATGGCCACTCTCAGAGAAGAGAAACCACTGCAGTGTTGCATGCCTGGGATGTTAGTTTTTGCTTTATGATGGAGGGGCTGTTTCATCAAAACATTGTTTCAAACAGATGTGTTCTGGTGTTTACTGAGGGGAGAATTTAAGCCAGACTGATTAATTAGCAGTTAGTCAAGACGTTTCCCTGCTCCTATCTGGGTAGTCTGGGGATTATGAAGCTGTCAGTGGGTTATACTCAGATGATGAAGAAAATGACAAACAGCAAGCAAAACCTCAGATCACTACACTAGCATGTAAAATATGGTGTCCTGACCACCCTATGTGGTTTTTATGGGGACGTGAGTTTTCTTGAGTGGGCTTGATAGGGCTAGCACAGGGGTCAGCATACTTTTTCCGGAAAGGGCCAGGTAGTAAATAATTTAGGCTTTGTGGGCCATATAGCCCATCACAAGGATGCAGCTCAGCAACTGTAGTGTTAAAACAATTATAGATCGTTTGTAAACAAATGAGCATGCCTGTGTTTCAATAAAACTTTACTGGGGACATTAAAATTTGAATTTCACAAAATTTTCCCATGTTAGGAAATATTATTGTTCTTTCCATTTTTTCCAGCCATTTAAAAATGCAAAATATACTCCTTGTTTCCCTACTACTTATTTGGCCCATAGACCATACTTCGCCTTCTCTTAGACTAAAGCCAAATGTCTTGAATCAGTTTTAGTCCTGTTTTTTTTTTTTCCTTTTCTTTTTCCTTCCTTCCTTTCTTTCACAAGACTAATTTTTTTTCCAAGATTTTATTTATTTATTTGAGAGACAGAGGGAGAGAGCACAAGCGGGGTGAGGGGAAGAGAGAGAAGTGGGCTCCCCTGAGCCGAAGGCAGACGCTTAACTGACTGAGCCACTCAGGCACCCAGACTGATTCTTTTTAAATCTTCATTTCTATACATTTGTAAAATGAGGGATAATGGTAGTTCCACTATCTCTTCACCAACTCACTCCACAGGTTTTTGTAATGGCTGTGCAAATCAAGAACAAGGATCTAGGATGTTCTATCTCTGCATTCAGTTTGAGGGACTTTGGACTCTGACTCCCTACACTCAATCTCAGGATTGTTGGCGGGATTATTTATTTTTATTTATTTATGATAGTCACACAGAGAGAGAGAGAGAGAGGCAGAGACACAGGCAGAGGGAGAAGCAGGCTCCATGCACGGGAGCCCGACGTGGGATTCGATCCCGGGTCTCCAGGATCGCGCCCTGGGCCAAAGACAGGCGCTAAACCACTGCGCCACCCAGGGTTCCCTGTTGGCGGGATTAAATGAGATAATGGATGTGAAAGTATTTTGAAGAATGGGAAGTGCCATGCTGATAGAAAATATTGACTATATGTATCCCTGGGTGGCTCAGTGGTTTAGCACCTGCCTCCGGCCCAGGGCATGATCCTGGAGTCCCGGGATCGAGTCCCATGTTGGGCTCCCTGCATGGAGCTTGCTCCTCCCTCTGCCTGTGTCTCTGCTTCTCTCTCTCTCTGTATCTCTCATGAATAAATAAATAAAAATCTTTAAAAAAAGATATTGAGTATATTATTATTTGTATCAGGAATGCATTTGTTAGGGCACGTGGGTGGCTCAGCCCGTTAAGCATCTGCCTCCATGTCAGGTCCTGATCCCAGGGTCCTGGGGTTGAGCCCCATGTCAGGCTCCCCCTCCCTCTGCCCGTCACCTCCTCCACTCGTGCTCTTTCTCTCTCAATCTCAGATAAATAAATAAAACCTTAAAAAAAAAAAGGAATGCATTTGGTTACAAGTAGCTGAAAACCAAAGTAACAATGGCTTAAACTATAAAGAAATTTATGGTTCACTTACCTGAATGTACAAGGTCCCAAGATTTGTGCAGTAGCTCCATGATGTCATTCAAGACCTGGTGTTTGCTCTCTACATTCTACTGTTACCCACGTATGGGTGATACCTCCTTTCACAGTGTGAGATGGATGTCACAACTCCACAAATCATGTCCTCACGTGGCAGTGTCCCAAATAAGAAGACAGGCAGGGGGTATGGAGAGAAAAGGGATCTTCTTGCAGCCCTCTCTCATTTTATTAAGGAGGAACATCTCTCCTAGTACACCCCCAGCAGGCTTCTCATCACATCTCCTTGAGTACACTGGTTCACATGCCCATCCTAGCCACATCTTTGGCAAAGGGGAAGAGGATTGATATGCCTGGTGGGCAAACCAACTGTGAGTCAGCTTTTGCAATTGGATTTAATGCTGCCTAAACAGTGAGGCTTCTGCTAGCAAAGAAGATGAGAGAGAACCACATGATTTTCCTTTCATCTTCCATGTGTGTGGCTGGCAGCAGGTTGGGGAATAGCTGAGGAGCTAATTCTAAGGACATTCAGAGATGAATCCTCCAGATGCCAGGCAAGCAGTCCACCTAGGCACGTGGCAGTTAGCTGGCAGGGTTAGGCTATGAGTTGAGACTGCTTGAGAGCAGAATCTCCACATCAACCAACACTAACGTGAGAAGGAAGCAGAAGAAGGGAGGAACCCAGTGGTTGGTCGTCTCCATATGGCCTCTGGAACATACTAGAGGGAACCAGTTTAATGCTCATATTATTCTATATTATGATAAAATGCTCCACAGTCACTTTTCTGAGGCAGGCGCTAAACTGCTGCGCCACCCAGGGATCCCTCGAGGAATCTTTTCTTTGTAAAATCTGGTACTGGAGATAACTTTGTAAGTGTGTCTCATTTTCAGGAAGCTCAGATTAAACATCTGGACTCACAGAACACAAATTAGGGGTTAGAAATGTTCAGGTTTAAAGTATTCCTCATCTTTTTTTTTAAGATTTTGTTTATCCATGAGAGACACAAAGAGAGAGGCAGAGACATAGGCAGAGGGAGGAGCAGGCTCCTTGCAGGGAACCTGATGGGGGACTCGATCCCAGAACCCCGGATCACAACCTGAGCCAAAGGCAGATGCTCAACCACTGAGCCACCCAGGTGCCCCAGTATTCTTCATCTTATAGAAGAAAATACTTCGGTGTACTCTAAATGTTTTGCTGATGGAAGTATGACTTCCACGTAATTTGTGTGTGTGTGTGTGTGTGTGTGTGTGTGTGTGTGTGTGTTTATATACACATGCACATACATATCTATTGCATAACGTTGAGCTAGGTAGACCTATAAATTAATTGAAAAGAGTAAAATAACCATTTAGAAGAAAACGTACACTAATGTGAGCTAAATTAAGCATCTTAGGGTTTCAAGGTACCAGAGAAAATGATGTGTTCCAAGGAATTTAAAATACCTATTCCAGAAAGAAAGCTTCACCGAAAATATACACTCTGTTAAGAGGTCCAATCTCACTACAATGTAGATTCCCACATTATGTGGAAGGTTGAACCAATGGTCCTTCAAAACTCTAAGATTCTTTCATTGTGTGAGTACTACTTAACCTTGAAGCTTTCTCCTTTTCTTAAATACTGCAATTCTGTGGTTATATAAAGATGTCTTGATAATCAAGTTCCAAGCTCATAGCCCACTCTCCACGCAGTCACCTCTCCATTCATCTATTTGTATCTATTATCTATCTATCTATCTATCTATCTATCTATCTATCTATCTATCATCATCATCTATTTTAGTTCACACATTGTTCCTGCTCTCATGGAGCTTACACACCTCTGCTTATGCTTATAAATGTATAACTACGCACAGATTAGTGCTCTGAAAAAAGGAACACCGCACTGTGAAAGGACCATGAAGAAAGCTGCCACCCTTGATTGGGGATCAGGGAAGGCTTCTTTGAGGAAGCAATGCTTGATCTGAGAACCAATGTGTGAATAGGAGTTAATTAGGAGAAAGGGGTAGAGTGGAATGGAAAGAGCATTCCTAGTAGAGGTACAGTATGTGTTCACCAGTCTGTCCATCCATCCATCCATCCATCCATCCATCCATCTATCCATCCATCCATCTATCCATCCATCCTTCCGGTTCATGACAGTGCCATACTAAGTGATCATGGAGGTGCAAACAAGAAAAAGCTCTCTGTTTACTGAATCTGTAAGTCCAATTAAGGAGACCAGAGAAGTATGTTTTTAAAAAAATCCTCAGAGGCGCCTGGGTGGCTCAGTTGGTTAAGCATCTGCCTTCAGTTTAGGACATGATCCTAGAGTCCTGGGATTGAGCCCTGCCAGGCAGGGAGCCTGTTTCTCCCTCTCCTTCTGCCTGCTGCTCCCCTTAGATGTGCTCTCTCTCTCTCTCTCTCTGTCAAATAAATAAATAAATAAAATATTTTTAAAAATCCTCAGAAAATGTTAGGTTATTTTAAGAAACAATAGATGTGAGGCAATTTTAGCACTTTCTATTATTGCTCTTATTAGAATGGAATTTGCCAGAGTGAACACCCAGATGCAGCCCTCCTGGGTACCAACCCCCCTCTGGTTTGTTTGTTTGGGTTTTTTTTTTTTTTGCCCAGAGAAGGTGCAGAGGATAAGACCCATTGCCAGTAGCCCGGCTGCACTTCCATGGAAACTGAAGCAAAATTCTGCATTAACAGAGGAATTTATCTAATTTTATAATGAATTACTTTTTTTCTGGTGCTTTTGAAACCAACCACAACACAAAATTCAATATTTAAAAGATGAGAATTAAATTGGTATCCATTCTACATAAAGAGAGTTCTCCATTTGACCATGACCTCCCAGAATATGGTTGCTCATATTGAGCAAGTTTGCAGGCTCGTTTTTCGTGATTAGCAAATTATCCATTTACAGCTGTTGTAAATGTTCCACTGGGTTCACAGAATCTTGGTGTTAAATTTATACCTGGAATGAGCTTAGAGATCCAATATAATTCTCATTTTACGGGAGAAGAAATTGAAAGCCAGATAGGTTAAGTGATTTTTTTTCAAGCCACTTAAAAATTTATGCCTTAGCTCACTCCATAGGCTTTTGTGAGGATTGTGCAAGTTGAGAACAAGCCACATCTAGGATCTGCTAGCTTGGTTCAGGGTGAGGGGCTTTGGAGTCTGACTCTGCACTCAAATCCTTGCTATTTACTAGCCTTGTAACCTTGGAAAACTTGCATAATTTCCCAAAGTCTCCCTTTCTTCACCTAAAAAAGGGGATGATGCTTGTGCCTTGTGGCCATCTCGTTGCATTGTTGAAAAGGTTAAAATGCACAAGAAGAGTCAGACCTGCAGTAAGTGCTCAGGAAATGCTTTGCCACCTGTCTGGCTTTGGCCAACAGAAGGAGGACAGAGGTGACCATGTGTCAGTTCCAGGTGGGCCTTCAAGAGACATGGTAAGTGCCCTCTGCTGTCCTGTGCCGCTGGGCTCTACCATGAGAAAACTACGTCTTGGACAGTCCGTCATCCCACAGAATGGAGATGGATGGAACAAATGTGAAATATGACTACTGTCACTGTGAACATTCTTGTGCAAGTCTTTCTGTGGTATATGCCTGGATCTGTTTTAAGTATATATTCCTAGGAGTGAAATTACACTAAAAGTAGCCAAACCACTTTCCAGAGTGGCTGTACCATTTTATACTAACAATGATGGAGAGTTCCCATTCATCTATATCCTCATCAATACTTGATCCTGTCCATCTTAAGTCAAATCCATTCTTCTGGGTGTGTGATGGTATCTCATAGTTGGTAGCGTACTGAGTTGCAAAAAGTTTCATGCTTGTTTGACAGCTGCTCATACTAACTTCTGGGTCTTCTGTTTTCTAAATCTAAGTCTTCAAGGATGGACTGTAAGAAGTTAGCATATGGTTTGTCTCCCTCCCTGATTTCTTCCCAGTTTTCCCTCCCTTCCCCTATGATCCTCTGTGCTGTTTCTTATATTCCACATATAAGTGAAACCATATGATAATTGTCTTTCTCTGATTTGACTTCTTTCGCTTAGCATAATACCCTCCAGTTCCATCCACGTTGGTGTAAATGGTAAGTATTCATCCTTTCTGATGGCTGAGTAATATTCCATTGTATAGATAGTGAAACTTTTAAATTTTCTTTCTACACATAACCAGGAATGTCCCAGAAAGACCCAATTAACTTTGTTTGGAAAGGTAACGTGTAAGAATGCCTATTTCATGCACAGGCAAATGAAAACATAAAAAACTTATATGATTAAACAAATATTTTTTTTGCAATTACAAAACTTGCAGGATTTTGTAGGCAGTGGGAAATGCTGCTGAGTCAGGACCAAGGTACAGTCAGTGACAGTAGGTAAGATTTTACAAGTGTGTCTTCCTCAATAGCACTCAGTTGCTGGATTTTTCTCCCTTCCTTCATCTTCTCCTGGTGGTCATTACCTCTGTTCTCCAGATCTTTCTGACTCTGACTTCCAGGCACAGGGGGCAGTTTTACTTCCTGGCCCCCTTGTTGTTGGGTGACTAGTGGTTGGTTGGGTGACATGTGGCCACATGATTAATTCTGGGTGAATTGAGATGATGTGTGTCACCACCAGACCCAGCATGGAATTGCTGGTGCAAGATTGTGCTCTCTTCTCTCCCGCATGCCTGGCTACACATGATAAAGATGTGCTGGAATGAGAAAGAGGCCTTTTTTTGGCCTTTGAGGTTTGGGTAGTGTTTGCCAACCACAGCATAAACTAGCCTGTATGGATTGTGATATCTTCTCTTCCCTCCTGATGTTTATGAGAAGTCACCCATATCCATCATATAGTCACAGGGTCTTTGCTATAAAGCCTAATGGTTGGGAGTCAACAAATGATTTGAATCTCATGTTATATACTTTTCATAATAACAATACATGCTTAATACAATCACTGCTTAATTTTTTTAAACCATATTTGATGTCAAGTAAAAAAACATAAGTACCTTTGTTTATCCAGATACATCCAAGAACAAAGAGGCTGATGGTTGCAAGTCAGAAGGCAGTGGGAAAGGGAGGGGTATGGATGGCCAGTTCAGAGAGAGATGGAGGTCTGACCTGTTGGTCCTGTAGACCGCATCCATCTCATCTGTGGTTAAGCTTCCCAAGGTAGTACACAAAGGCTAAGCCCAAGAGCCTGTCAAAAAAGTTTTCTGCTATGTGCACGCACTGTGTGTGTGTGTGTGTGTGTGTGTGTGTGTGTGTGTGTGAAATCGTGAAGAAACCACATGCCCAGTGGAAAATAATGCCCCCTTTTAAACAAGCTGTGCAGATCTTAATACAAGGCAGTGTGGTCTTGCTCTTCTGTTTACAGAGGAAGCCTTTCATGCAGGCGTGATAAATGGGGGATTTAAACCATTGAGCTCCTTTATGCTAACAGGCCGTTTGTCTCGAATTTTCCAGGTTTCTAGGCTGTCTTCAAGGAGTACACCATTGACTCTGAAATTAGTTGTTGTGTGGACAGATATGCTCTAAGTCTCTAAATTATCAAGCTGCAGGAACTCGTCATTGCAGAGCTTCACTGGAGTCCAGCTCTGTTCCAGCCCTCCCTTCTGTCCTCAGAGGTGGTCACATGGGCCGTTTCAGATCTCTTCTGCTTCCAGATGCCAGCGCCTATGCTCCTCTTCTTTGCTTTCCTTTGTATGGATATTTCCAACTACTATTTTCTAGTTGTTTTTGTTACTATTATTATTATTATTATTATTATTATTATTTTGGTTTGTTTCTGTGATAGCAAACCTCTAAATTTCCTTGAAGGGAAAAATGGGTCTGAGAAGTGGATGGTTTCTCAAATTGTGCTCAAGGGCTCTTTCTTTAGTTTTCAGACTTTTCAGGAGCTAAAACACTTTGGTTGATGAAATGTGTCCGTGTGCGTGTGTGAGAGATCTACCAACAGCAAGGAGAGAGTATGTGTTACGCCTTGCTCTTTTACATGAAAGTAAGTTGTGGTCTTTCTTTTAGAGAATGTTTGAGAATTTCCCTCCAGAGATGTCCCAGGATGGCATCAACTGACCAGACACGGAATTGCTTTCCTGGAGGCACTCAGGGGAAGAAACTTTTCTCCTTTCAGAATACTTTTCTTCTAACCCATGTACCTAACAGTTTATCACCTACATCGAAATTACCAGAGTCATAGTTACTATACAGATTCCTGATTACATCCCAGACCCACTATGAGCAGGACCTTTGGGGGCTGAGAGCCGGGTTCTGCATTTTCAGTGGGCAGCCCAGCTCTAGAACCCTTCCTCCTCGCAGATCCCCCCTTCCTCCTGTCTGCCCCACTGGGAACAAAGCCACAGACCCTTCTGTCTCAGACAGGACCAGAGGGAGGGAGGACGTCTCCCTGCCTCTTCTTCCAAAGCTCTCGTATGTGGCTGGGCCCAGTGTCTGCGAATGAGAAGGTCATGCAGGAAGGTCAGTGAACAAGACTCAGGAAATACACAAGGGGTGAAGCGCTTAGGTGTCGGGGCCTCTTCTAGCCAGGAGCTGTGGAACCAAGCACCGTTTAGTTATTTTACTTATTAATCCTCAAATACTTATTAAGTGCTTACTTAATAAATAAACCAGGCACGATTCCTCAGCTTTATGTTAGATATGAAAAATGAAGCTGAGATTTTTATTTTTAAATTTTGTTTTTAAGTAATCTCTGCACCCAACGTGGGGCTTAAACTCACACCCCCCAGATCAAGCATCGCAAGCTCTACTGACTGAGCCAGCGAGGCGCCCCGTGGGGCTGAGATTTAAGTTCCAAATTACCCCAAATAGGCAGCACCAGCAAAATAATTAGGAGAATTAAGACAATTCTCTTCCATTCTCTGTGTATGTGGTGCTTTTGTGTCATACACATGTGGGCCAGGGACTTTAGCTTGTGTTTTCCAAACATATGTATATAATTAATTCACTTTGTTACTTCATTCATGCATTGATTTATTCACTCAGTAAATATCCACCCATCCATTCATTCAGCTAGTATCCATTGTAGGCCTGCTGTGCGTCAGTCGGGGTGCTAGGGATGTGGTGATGAAGGAGACAAAGTTCTTGTCCTCATGGAGCTTTTATTTCAGGGTAGACAATGCTCTTATATGCTTATTACATAAATAAATATTTTGGAATTTATGCTTCTAGTAGAGATTGGCAATTTGACAGAATGCAAATTAGAGCACAGGAACTCTGTCCTTTGCTTTCCTCTCCCTTCCTGGCTTTAAAACGTTTTTTTCAGCAATGATGCCTTTCCAGACATTTCACTTACATGTTTAAAATATTTATACACATAACTGGGGGAAATGAACTCTAAAACTGTGAACTCTGCAAGGCACTTAAGTCAAAATGGGAAGTCGAGTTGTTCAGCTGTGGGCTTTGACCTGTTCCTGCTAGGAAACCCCTTTCAAGAAAAACCTTCAGCAACACGCTTCAGAGGTTTCCAGCACTGCCGTGTTTAAAATGTGTTAATTGGACCTAATTGCAAACAGCTGCCTTGTTTTAGCCACTGTTTGGGTTGGCATTCATCTGCTCTAGATCTAGGTTATCTTTTTTGTTCCATTACATTCATATTGGGACCTACTATATTTGATATAGCCTCAGAATGTGTCACCAACCAAAGGATTATGAGATGATAAATAAAAACACCAAGACAGCATATTTGTCAAGACCTGAGGTCACTGCCAAGTACAAAAGTACATAAGAGCAGATGCCCTATTTGACAGACTGTGTGGGGTCATGGTCCTCGTTTAAACATATGGGAAAATTTCCAAAAACAACAACAAAACCCATGATGTTTGCTTTGGATGTGGGTGGAAGCACTGAATGATCTTTTTAGTCTGTTCTCTTCCACTTAAACTATTGAATTTTAATGCCAAGTTGTAGGAAGGAGAAAACAATACATATTTATTAGTTTATTGGGTGAAATCGCTGCTGGATCTAGTTTTATAGAATATTGATATTTTTCAAGAAGTACTTGTGGGAGCAACTAATTGGTTAAATATGAGGGGGTGGTTTTCAAAATATTTAACAAGTAGTAAGGCGTGAGCACTGAGCAATTAGAAGGATCATTCACTGGCCATAGTAACTGGCATGCCCATGCTCATGCATATTTGTGTAGCAACCAAAGGATTTATTATCCAGCAAGTTGCCACTGAGGACAACTATAATGTGATCCTGCTGGGATTTTAATAGCCCATGTACCCTGGAGTTACCTTACTGTAAGAGTGAGAGAACTGGGGTATTTATACTCACTCCCATCCGACATTGGGTGAAGACTGCTTCCTGGACATTAATTCTCTGGTACTTCTGTCCTGCCATTCAAGTGGCAAAGTAGGCCCTGGAGGACTGAGGATGCCCTTATGCAAAGAAATGCTGGTACTGGCAATTGGAAGTTAGGCTGCCGAGTGTTCAAGGGGTTTTTCCCTGGGGATACAGATGGGGCACCAGCAGCATCACTATGGTGGCTGGGGGGCATTTGAGGATGTTGATGGGGCTGAGATGGGGATCACAATATTTTCTCTCTCCCTGTTGGGCACATTAGCAGCGGTAGCCTTCCTGAGATTGTTTTAAACAAATTGGTCCTCAGAACATGACTTTTAAGTTAAATGGGATTAAGGAGGTGAAGTATATAATAAAAATTGATGGCAATGAGAATAAAGTAAGTACTTAGTATTTGTTGGTTTTCTCTTTTTGATAGGCACGTCCTCCCCATTTTCCAGATGAAGAAATGAGGTTTGGAGATATCGAATAACCCTCTACCCAAGGACACGCAAGTAAAATAATAGAGACATGATTTGATTTCTGGCCTTTCTGACTCCATAAAACAAACTCCTGAAATGTGAAAGTTTTTTTTTTTTTTAATGTGAAAGGTTTACCACAAACCTTCCCCTTTCCTTCTCCCTGCCTGATCCTTTCCTTCCTTCCTTTCACTTTCAACAAATATTTGGGTATGTACTATGTGCTATTCTAAGCACCACACAGCAGAGAGTCCACTTTGGTCTTCTTTGATGTAGAGAATCATCCATCCCTTCTGTTCCCAGGTCCTCCCCTAACTTTTGTAGGGCACTGGCACATGTAAAAATGGAGTCTCCCATACCATGTCTAAATATTTAAAATTTGTAAATCAAGTGGACAAATGTTAAATAAAAATGTTCCATCCTCGTGCCTTGACAAATATACCTGCACAGAGGGCAGGTTTGAAGCAAGAATTTGTAGGCTCCTGGAGTGCAGTGCAGGGATGCGGAGGCTCAGGGCTTGTGGCCTACTTACCCATTACCTGCTGCCTCTCCTCCTTCCCTAACAGCCCTGCACGAGAGGCACAGTCCACACACAGGTGTAGACCTCTGCTCCTGCACATCCAAGCTCCATCCCTGGAAACAGCCACCCTTTGGCTGCTCCTTGGGCTTAGTGGTGTTTGCACTGGAGATGTGGCCTGCCCTCAAGAGAACCAGCCCAGGAAGGCTCTGGGAAGTGGGCTTGGGACCACTGGGGCAGGAAGGGGGCACAGCCAGTGGAGGGCCAGAAGTGTGAGGTCCAGAGGGCCCTTTTTCCTGGGATGGGAACAGTGCTATTCCTCTGTGTCCTCTTCTCTTCAGAGCTTACTTTCACATGCTTATTTTATTATTATTGTTATTTTTTGATTTGGTCTTCCGAGGATTTTTTGGGGGGGGAAATGTGGAATTCAAACACTCATTGAACAGAGGGAGAGGGTCAGTTCTGGTGAGAGATGGTAGATGTCCCAAGAAGAGAAAGAACAGGATTGTAGAGAAAGAGGCAAGGGCTGCTCTCTGGCCTGCATAGGCTTCTCCACATTGGGCAGCTCTAGTCTATGGTGGGAGAGACGCACTGCCTGGTGCTCTGTCTTGAGCTCTTGGTGGGTTTATCCAGACCTCTGGAAATGGATGAGACTTCAGTACCAGGTCTTCGGCCTATCACTTCTCTAGTCACAACAGCCCAAAGTTCTGGACAAACTTCCAACACACACAGATAGGTCATGCTTTCCTCTACTGGGTCAGGTTGTCTCAGAGGGAGTCAGATGGAAGAAAATATCTGACCTAAACAGCACATGTGCATGCTGCATGAGTTCCCTTCTCTCCCTTGGGGAAGAGATATGGTTTCATATTTACTAGAATTAGGTCTAATGCCCATGCTTACATGTTCAGTAGATGATAAAGATCTCTGTTAATTCAGTCAGTACTAATTGCATGACTATTTAATGTTTGTGTTCCCTCCTCAGGCGATTATGTCTCCTGGGCACAGGTGACAGCCAATAGGTGTGCCCCTTAGGGAATCACCAGTAGATCCAGGATGGCGCTAGCTTATTTAAAATGTTAACTTCAACATAGTGGGCAGAGACAGGAAGGATCCGCAGTCATACCCAGGCTCATTGAGCAAAGTGCTGTGACTGCCATGAGGAATCCAGCTGATAAACTTATCCAGGTGTTGCCATCTTGGAAGCTCCCAGGATGGAGATCAAATTCTACCCCCATCTACTTCAAGGGGTAGATGACTCCCGTGAGGATCTCAGTGGAGCTCATCAGCAGAGCCCTGCCAAGAGAGCACACAGCAGACCCCATCAGTCACCGACTTCAGCATCCAAGTCTTTAGGGAGGACCCAGAGGACCCAGGGGATGGTACACAGATCTGCACATATGAATCATGTGGGTCCAGGACCTCCCTCCCCTTCCATGCCACCACCAGGTAAAGTAAACTCTTCCTCTCTCGGGGCCACCTTGGAGAGAAATGGAAAAGTGGGGCAAGGAAAACCATAAGATCGAAATATCTAGGATATTGTTTAAAGGATTGGATCAGGTGAGGTTTAATTTTCCATCCCTACATGGTATAGTGAAGGGCTCAGGAAAAAGATTAGAGCAATTATAGAAAATAATGAAGCTATATTTTCTTTGTGTCACTAAATGTAGGGTAATTTTGAACTTGCTAAAATTGTCTTTGTCCTGTTTCTATTCACTGATGCCTGCACGCCTGGGGCGCACATACGCATACATGCTTGCTTGTGCACACACACCTGCACTTGTACACATGCAGGCACACCTACACTTGTACAAGCACACACACAGCATGTGTGCAAGTTTTCCCTACCACCACCTCCCCCCAGGGGAGCATTAATGAGAAATGTAGATGTAACTGAGGATTTCAAGGAGAGATGGAGAAGATCTCATTGCATCCTCTGCAGCAAACAGGTTTATAATCCCCCTTCAACGCTCGACTTCATACTGAAGATGCACCTTTTTCAAATTTGAATATTTGATATCTCTGAACCAGAATCCGTCTTACCATGATGGTGTATCATGGCATAATTGGCATGTTCTCATAGCAATGCCTAAAATAATGGTGTGTCTTATACTGGCACCTTCTTCTATTGGATGAAGTCCCTGTAGCTTTCTGCTTTGCTGCCTTCCTCAACTGTGGCCAGAGCCTTACTCACTGAGGCAGTTGCATCGAGTGGTTCAAAGCACGATTCTAGCATCAGACTGTTGTTCGCTAGCTTCACCTTTGAACAGTCAAGTGACCTTGGGCAACTTACTGAACCATTCTGGGTCATTGTTTCCTCATCTGTGAAATGGGAATAATATTAGTAATTACCTCTTAGGGTTGTTGTGAGAGTTAAGTGAGTGATACGTAGAGATTGAGATAGTGCCAGGTGTAGGTAAGCACTAGATAGAGTTATTACTCTTTAGTTGCCTCTCACACGGGCCCAGCCTCCTCTTACCCATTGCCTTCCCCCCACTTTTTTAAAGATTGTATTTATTTATTCATGACACACACACACACACACACACACACACACACACACACAGAGGCAGAGACACAGGCAGAGGGAGAAGCAGGCTCCCTGCAGGGAGCCCGATGTGGGACTCGTTTTCTAGGATCACATCCTGAGCCAAAGGCAGATGCTCAACCGCTGAGCCACCCAGGCGTCCCTGTCTTTTTCTTCCTTTTTTTTTTTTTTTTAATTTTTTTTTTGCCTTTTTTTTGCCTTTTTTTTTTTTGCCTTTTTCTTCCTAACTTATTTTATGAATAGTTCAGTGACCACTGTTTGCTATCTAAACATCCCTAGAGATCCTTCTTGTCCTCCCCAGCTGGCTTACTTAAATATTTCCTCCAAACAGATCTGTTTTCTCTTTCGAGGAATTCTGAGAGGAGATAAAAGTTACAGTATGTAGTACTGTATTTTAATCATTATTTCTGAGGCATCTATGGTAGATGCAAGAGATGGTGGGACATGAGCCTGACTGGAGTGGAGTATGTTCATTGGGGAACAGTAGGGCATATGATGGGAAAGATAGGTTGGAGCCAGATGGCCATTTCAAGGATCACTAGGATATTTCTTCAGCACATCCCCCCACATCTTTTGTGTCCACACTGTGGTTGCCTACTCACACTGACCAGCCCATATAGGTAGGGTGCAGTGGGTTTCCACACTCTCTTCAAAGCCACTTTTTCCCACATAGAAGGCTAGGCTCGAGAAGACAAGTTAGTGGATATGAACTGAGAGATTAATTGGGCTTAGGTCAAAAGTGGAAATTCAGAAACAAAATTTTAGATACAGAAGCCTTCGATAAAGGTAGACAAAGAGACACCGGCATATCTGGGTCCAAAGTGTGTGATAGGCCTGAATGTTTTCCATAAGATGTCCCGGGCCCTCAGTGCCAGAGTTGGAATGGCTGCAGCCTTGTTTTTTTCTTCAGTGAGGCTGGACAAGATAATCAACTCTAGCAAATGGGAAATGTCTCCTGTGTGGGGTTAGCACTTTCAGCTCCAGAAATCACACACTGAAAGCAGAGAGTCTTTTGGCATAGGATGATCAATTGACCTCTAGTGGTCAGTTTTCTATCCTCATAGTTCTTTTTGCTGGTGACCTTATTGAGAACAAATAGCTTCTAGTTGGTCACCACTGGAACAAAGGAATGTTGAATGGGGATTAAAAAATATTTTGGGGGGGCTTTCTTTCTGGGGGAGATTTTTTTTTCTGGGGGAGATTTTAATGAGTCAATGCTTTATTTTACCATGAATGTTTATAACCAAACCTAAATGTGCGTAGGATCTTGAATCTCCTCCCACAACTATTTCCTATTTGTTCCCAGAAAAATTCCAATGCCAGATTTTGTCATAGCAACCGGAGGCAAATATCAAGACAGCAATAAGGAGCAAACTCGGGCAAGGGTTTCTCTCCAATGTGATGAGAGTCTCTGTAGGGCACCCACTATCTGCATGAAGTTCTTCGAGAACCACCATGATTGGCCACACGGTTCCTTGTTGGGGAATCTAGAGGAGTCCCGCTTTGCTGACATCCAGGATCCACCAGGAAATGCACCTCTCAGGTTGCCAGGCCAGGTACGGAAAAACTGACCTGCTGACTCCCCAGGCTGTACATAGCCTGTTGTGTGTTCATCTTTATTTTCACATGTCAAGTTTTCAGAATTAAATGTATTGAATTATTATTATTCCAGCCTGCATTTCCTGCGAGGATTTTGATAAACAAGCATATTATTGATTTCCTAAATGGTCCCCTCAAGTGCTTTCTAGAAGCAGGCAGGGTGTGTATGAATAAGCAAACAAAATAAAACCTGAGAGACTTCTAATACCTGCTCACGGTGTTCCTCCTCCTGCTCCTTTCTTCTTTGCTCTTGTCTTGGTGGTGCTCTGAGATCAGACTCCTTGTGCCTGTAGGTCAAATCATCTGTAGTTTTGCCACAATGCGGCCTTCTTGCTGCAAGAACCTTTGAGTTTTGAATAAGTTATATCGGATGTTGGTTCTGAGAAGGGATGTGTTGGCAGCTGTTTATCAGCTGGCTCTCAGACACAGAATTGCCTTGCTCTGTAGAGTGTGCTGATGTCTGTAGTGTAAATACTCCAACCATGGCCAATTTCAAGCTGCTAAGGTTATCTTATGAGTGAAGAACTGGAAAGAGATACACACAGTTAACTCTAAGGAACTGGATGCACCATAGTACTGATTCTGTGGACTACGCCAGGGGTTCTCAACCTTGGTGCTGTGACACTTTGAGCTGGATAATTCTTGTTGTCAGTATCTGTCCTGTGCGTTGCAGGATATTTAGCAGCGTCTGGCTTCAATCTACTAGATGATAAAAGGAGCCCCTTTCTGCCCCAAGGTATGACAAAAATATCTCTAGATATTGCCAAATGTACCCTGAGGGGCAAAACTGACCACCCAGCTCTGGGCCAGTCTGCACAGATGGTGTTCAGAAGATCCATTCAGCAGGCAGTAGGCTTTTATCAGCTGTTCTCCATGAAGCATCCTTAGCATGCCTCTGAAGAGGCTCTCCCTTGGCATTTTGGACATGGTATTTTTAAAAATCAGAATGTATTTCCTTGAGGAGTCCCAAGAATAGTGATGTCATGAAGAATTAAACCAATGCAAAATGTGGCCATGAGGGGAGAATCAAGATAATTCCACGGACCCGATTCAAGAACATAATAGATTATAATGGACTGTAGAGGTCCCCTCCTCCAGGCTTTACTTGGTATGGATGAAAAATGAGACTCAGAGGTGAGGAGTGAATTGTTCAAGGGCACAAAGGAAGCTGTAGATGTGCCTAGGTCAGTTGTTGGGTGATGGGTAAATGCCTCTGTGACATACTGGGAATTGGGACTGATGCCAAATTGCAGCCATGAGGGTTTTGTAGGTTTTACAGTGTTAGGTTTTCATGGCCATATTTGACATCTCCCTGTCCCAAACCCTCCCCTGCCCTGAAATATCTGCTCATGAAAACCCCATTATAATGAGGGACTTCTGTTTCAGCTGGAATTATTCTCATCAGCTTCTGAAGTGAGTAGTTGATTAAAATGTTCTATTCAGGAGGGTCAGGCTACTTGTCATTCGAGAACAAACATTGAAGATTGTCCCTGATTTCTCTCTCCTTCCTTCCACATCTGCACTGGGCCTTCTCATTGATGAAGTATCTCATGCCATTCTCAAAGCAATTTAAGGAAAGGACTTAGGGAAGAAATGAACTTCCAGCAAAAAAAGTTAAGACCACAAGATTAATGTGATAAATAAGAAAGCCTCTCCTAGTTAGCATTGAAAACGTGTTTTCAATACACAGAGGTGCCCAGTCAGAAAGGAAGTATTATGGAGGGATGATTTTCATCAGCAGAGTTCCTTGGCTTTGGAACGTCCCGTGAAATTAAAGAAATCATATGCTAGTAAGTCAATATGCTTCAAGTGCCAATAAATTGAGCTTAATGAGAACAGCAAATCTGCTTTTATTAGGATATTGAATAAAGGTGAAAGGAGTGCTTTGAATCATGGCTCCTTAAAAACACATCAACATTCGAAAAGAATTAAGATTTGGTGATTTTGTGTGGAACAATTCATCACTTCATTCCAGATTGTTTTTTTTACAATATGAAGTGTTGGCTCTCGAGAAAATTTCCCATAACCAAAGTTTATTGTCATCACCTCACACATCTCACGTTGTCCTTTGTCGCACCCCCCTAGGTCCACGGTGATCATGCAAACCAGCCTCATGGGCAGCTTACCTTACACAGGTCCTCTAAGACTCTCTGGGCCTTTGGATTTTTGCTTTCTTTTCCCAGGGGATGATTCAGCCTCAACAGTTGAATCTAAAGGAGTCAATAATACAGGAGTGTTAGTGGTGGGTAAGGGTAAGAAGGGGAGGTGTTATGGGTTGTGGGCAGCATTTGATGCAACTCTGTACAACACTCCCTGCTCTGGGCTGTTAAGGCCACACAGCTCTATGAGGAAAGGCCTCATGGGCGATGGAAAGAATTTTTCTTTCTTTGGCATGGATTGTGAATTGATCTAATCTTGTTCCTTTTTTATGAAGAAGCTGTCTACTCAGCAACTAATGATTTTTTTTAAAGCAGTTAACAATTTACTGTATAATCTTTTGAAAATGTTTTATGCATATATTGTCAGGAACTTTTCCAAAGGCTCATTATACATCTTGCCAAAGTATTGTCCAGAGGAACATTGCCGATATACACTCCTACCTACTGTCTAGGAGTACCTTCATTATTGTAATTAAAAAAGTCAACATGTTGGGAAGTAATATCTCATTTTTTATTAGAACTAATATAACTCTAATGATGTTGATTACCATTTTGCATGTTGACTCTTTTATTAGGACTTGATATTTTTAGACCAGTTTTAGGTTCACAAAAAAATTGATAGGCAGGTACAGAGATTTCGCATATGCCCCTATTCCAACATGTGCATAGCCTCCCCTGTTACCAACATCTTCTGTTAAAGTGGTATATTAGTCACAATTGATATACCTATATTGACACATCATCATTACCCAGAATCCATAGTTTATAGTTTGTTCTTGGTAGTGTATAATCTACAGATTTGAACATGTAGCCATCATTATGGTCTCATACAGAGTATCTTCACTGTCATAAAAATTCTGTTCTGCCTATTAATCTCTCCATTTCCCTGCCAACAACTGTTCTTTTATGATTTTTTTCTCAAAGTGGAAAAGGTAGGAGCAATAGCTTTCAGTTCTAAGGAAAGGTCCTATTAACCTTTGTAAGCCCTAGGAACTAGGGAGTGCAAAGTTGAGAAGAAAATAAATAATTTGGTCTATAGTATTTGCCCTTGAGCCAACATCTGACACTTCCAGAGCTTAACACTGCACTCTTGCAGTGTTACCCATGCTACAAGAGTATTACCAAGAGATGTCAAGACATGAACAGTCTTGGTCATTGGCAACAGCAGTTCCAAAGAGCTGTCTTGCTAGACTATTCCTTCTAAAGATTCATTTTTGCCAACTTCTTGTCTTTGTCATATGATCCTTCCTGGCTCTGCAACACAGATGTGAAAAGTGAAGAGAGCATGCCTTTTCCATTTCTAAAAGTGGAAAATACACAATTAACTTTGGGACTTTTAAAGTATTAATACTATTCCCCATATGTATCCACAGCCATATGTAGAAATAGATTTAAAGGATGGTGTGTACATACACATGGCTTCTCACTATCAAGTGGTTAAAACTGATGGGCTTCAAGCTGGGTTTTGGGGGTTAACTGGACACATGGGCTAGGATCTGGTCCTCAGTTGTAGACTGAATGCCCTGGTTAGTCCATTTGTTGAGAACTAAATCAGGTGGCGAGGGTGGGAGGCAGGGGAGCCACTCACCTCACCTACACCCATAAGCCTGTTTTATTCATCAGAACAACTTACCAGACTGTGAGCCCCCTGGGGATAGAACTCAGCTTATTTTGTAACCTCAGTGCTAAGCATAGTGCCAGCCATGTAATAGGCTCTTTTAAAAAAATTATTTTATAGTTTTATTGAAGTATAAGTAATGTAGAATCAACCGCACATTTTTAATTTTTCCATTTGATAAGTTTTGATATATGTATACACTCATGAAACCATCACCACAATCAAGATAATGAACATATTCATTGCTCCTGAAGCTTCCTTTGCAATTCTACTTCCCTTCCTCCCACTGTTCCCAGACAACCAAGGTTTTGCCTTCCGTCACTCCAGATTAGTTTGCATTTTCTAGAATTTTATATGCATGGAATTGTCTTGAAAACAGAAGTCACTCAAGGCAGAGCAACAGGTAAAAGAAGCCTGGATCCCTGAAATCATAGAGAAATCATGGAGTGCTGTGCTAGCCCTGGGCTAATGACCTCCAGAGCTTTTAAAAGTCTCTTTTGTGTTTTATGGTTTGTTTTTTCAGCCAAAACGGCCCTGACTACTACAGTTAGTAAGGGTAGAGCTCGAACAAGAGGGAGTGTGATGTTGCACATCATGCAAATGTGCCCATCTTCATACTAAGGATTTTTCTTTTTTTTTTTTAAATTCTATTTATTTATTTATTTGAGAGAGAAAGAGAGAGAGAGAGAGAGAGAGAGAGAGAAAGAGTACAAGTGGAGTTAGGGACAGAGGAAGAGGAAGAGGGAGAAGCAGACTCCATTTTGAGCCTTTGACCCCAGGACCTTGAGATCATGACCTGAGCCGAAGGCAGACGCTTAACTGACTGAGCCACCCAGGCACTCCTCTAAGGATATTTCTGAGTAGAAACATGGCATCAGCTGTTGGACTCTCTTTTGGTGAGTTCTGGAAAAATGCTGTGATTCATTATAAACCATTCTCCTTTTCCCAACCATGCAACTCCCTCCCATCAATATGTATCCATCATTAAGAGTTTAGACTTCTCAAAATTATAACTCATTTTACATTTATTTACTTTTAACTTGGTGGTCTCCGGTGAGACATGACATTAGCCTAATCTCATTAAATTTTTTTTTTTACAAATCATAATGTATGGTGGCTTATTTGGAAATGCTTTCTATAGATGTCTAGTCTCATTTATCATGTAGGAATTCTTATTATGTTTAATTCCCAGTGATCGTTTGGCTTGTGACTCTTTTTAATATTTGAGATATTTCAAACATCCAGAGAAGAGTGTATGTCCAGATGTCATTTATCTGGCAAACATGACTCTGTAGAACAGTAGCTGTCATTTTATTTATTGCCTTAGTGGGACTTTCTTTTTTCAAATGGCACTGTATGCAGAACTCTGTTACATAAAACATCTATCAGAGCTTTTCTGGTTGAAGTGTGAGTGGAGGGCTTGGAGCCTTTCTGGGTGAACATCCCTCTGACTTATCCCTCGCCTCACCATGGGGGCCCCTGAGATGTGCCCACAGAGCATGAAGGACATGTGAAGGAAACCACAGATTTAGAGTATGTTCAAGATGCAGAAAGCAAGCTAAATGCTATTCGGATCTCTGTGCTTTTATTCTACCCACAGTTATAGCAAGCTTTGTAATCTGGTTTCCCAGCCATAGAAGCAGAGAAGAACAACTCAGAGGAGAAGGCAGCCAGCCAGATGTGACTGTGGCTAACAGACCAGAGAGAAGAGGCAAGGATAAACACAAGGCATTAAAAACCACCTTCTGAAGTCATTTGGGGTAAATGTCATCTTCCTAATAGGTTTCAGTGGGTCATGGAGGCATATTTTTATATATTTATATATGCATGTGTGTTTTTATATATATTTAGTGGGAGTCAGTCTAGTAGCATGTAGTATAAACTACACACACACACACACACACACACACAGTGTTTTGTTTAGTGTTTATGAAAATGACCCTGAGGAGAAAAGCCTCCCTTATCTTTTATATTTTACATTTGTTTTATAGTTGATAACGGTAATACTTATAGGATGACTATTATTATGTGCCAGGTACATGAGTGTTTTATGTCCTTGACTTAAATTCAACCCTCACCACTATTTTATGAAGTAGAGACCATCCCCAGAGACACAGAGAAGTTAGTTCCCTTGCCCAGTGTCACACAGTGAGCATGTAGTGGAGCTGGGATTCAAACCCAGACATCTTGACCCCAGGGCCCTTGCTTTTACTATGTGCCAGTATCTTAGGAGCAGTTCCGATATTTATTTATTTTTATTTTTTAAGATTTTATTTATTAATTCATTCATGAAAGACACAGAGAGAGAAAGAGAAAGAGAGAGGCAGGCAGAGGGACAGGCAGAGGGAGAAGCAGGCTCCATGCTAGGAGCCTGACGTGGGACTCGATCTCGGGTCTCCAGGATCACGCCCTGGGCCAAAGGCAGGTGCTAAACAGCTAAGCCACCCCAGGATCCCCAGTTCCGATATTTAAATAATAAAGTGTAAACATCTTGTAGCCGGCAAGTTTTTCTGTTGTCTGGAAAACCCATTTATCCAATAAGTGGAAAACTTGTCCTCCAGCAATCCTGGGTAAATGGAAGAATGGATTGAGTGGAAACAGGAACACGGGCCTCTTCATGTTGTGTCTCAAGGGCTCCCTCTGCCGTGGGGGCTTTTCAGAGGCCCACAGAGAGGCGAACCAGCCCCAGCAAGTCTGAATAATCAGGAAATCCCCCGCAGTTGGACTTGACAATGAAAATGAACCCCATCAGCCAAACCCACCTGCACGCTGGTTGCCTTTCCTTTGCAGTATTGTCATCCTCCTAGTGGCTCAAGACGTATTTTGAGGTTGACATAGAGACTACTGTGTTTTTTAGAGGCATTTCCTTTCTGGCCTGTGTTTATACATTGTGGTGGGAGAATCTGAGGCTTCCAGCTTCAAAAATGAGTCCTGTTTCAAGTTACGAAAGTGCTGGGATGTGGGGTGCAGGTCAGCGTGTACCACCCCATGCGCTGGGAGTGGCCTGTCTTCGCGTCCAGCCTCTGTTGCCGTTCTTTGTGCTCTGCGACACAGAAGTTGCCTTGGCTTCTCCTGATGTTAAGTTTGTAGAGGTGGACTTTTCTGGAATCCCACTTTTCTGGAATGAAACACCATTTCCAGGGGAGCTTCTGATTGGAAAAGGTCTATCTGTTCCAAAAGAGACCCAAGAGCATATTTGCTCTGAGGGCTACTACCTCAGTCGGTTCAGGCTGCAATAACAAGATAAATTGGGTGGCTTAAACAACAAACATTTATTTCCAGCAGTTCCAGAAGCTGGAAGTCAGGTCGGAATGCCAGCATGACTGGGTTCTAGCAAGGGCCCTCTTCCTGGCTTCCAGGTGGCTGCCTTCTTACTGTATCCTCACATGACAGAAAGAGCACTTCTCTCATGTTTCTTTTTATAAAGGGCACTAATCCCGCCATGAGGGCCCCACCCTTGTGACTTAATTACCTCTCAAAGACCTCAGCTACAAGTGCCATCATGCTTCAGTATATGAATTCTGAGGGTACACAAACATTCAGTCCATAGCAGCTAGAGTGTTAATTTATTATACATTTCCCCCCTCAGTGTTCTTTTCATGGTTGCTGTAAATCAGGGAGTCATATGCAGCATATCTCACACATGCATACACACGGTCCATCAGCCAGGCTTAAAGCAATTCATTTTCTTCTTTTTGTTGTTGTTTTAAGAAGGTAAATCAAAATACTCAGCACATTTGCTTAACTGTTAGCAAAATCAACTTTCTGGTAATGTTAACCACACCATATTATTTTCAAGCCAATCCCACTTAATAACCTCTTCCCCATTCTTGCTGCCCAGTGAACTCCTATTTATCTCACAAATCTCAGTTTCTGTGTGACCACTTTTGTGCTATTTCTGAACACTGAACATATTTCTATTACAGAACATATCTCATGAAGTAGTCATTTGTTGCATATCCACTGCCCTTGTCAGGGTATGAGTTTCATGAAACTCATAGGTAGGATTTGTAACTTAGGTAGCACCATGCTCTTGTACAGGTGTACAGAATTCTAAGAGCCCCAGGCCCCTAAGCTTCCCACCTCCCCAGTAGACATACCTTATGGAATTCCCCCTCCTTGAATGTGGATGAGATCTATGAATAGGAAGGATGTCACTAACCTGATTGGGTTACATTATATGGCTAAGGAAAGGGATTTTGCAGATATAAATAAGTTTCCAAGTCAGTCAGTTTTGAATTAACCCAAATGGAGAGTATACTGGTGGGCCTGCCATAATCAGGTGAAAGGTCTTTAAATTAGCCTAGACCTTCCCAAAGGAAAAGATTCCTCTTCTGGCTTTGAAGAAGCAAGCATGCATATTTTAATACCATGGGCCCACATGGCAAGGATGAGAGTGGCCTCTAGGAGTTGAGAGCAGTTCATGGCCAACAGCTATCAAGAATATGGGGAGCTCAGCCATATAGCCACAAGGAAGTAAGTTCTGCCAACAAGGCAAATGAACTTGGAAGTAGATTTTTCCTCATTCAAGCCTCTGGAATGGGAATGTAGCCCGGCTGACACCTTAATTGCAACCTTATGAGAGCCTGAGCAGAGACCCAGTTTAGCCATGCCCAGACTCCTGACCCACGGAAACTATGAGATAGTAAATGTATGTTGTTTTAAGCCACTGAAGTTGTGGTAATTTGTTATGCAACAATAAGAAACTAATACAGTAGGCATTTCTTAAATGTTTGTTGAATTTAATTTAATCAGGGAAATAGAGCATTTAAAGTGAACCTCTGCTAAAGTTTTGGCCAATTTTAAGAATGGAGATGTCTTAAAGAATTGCTGTCTTCTTATGAGTCTTCTGCTCATCCAGGCAACTTCACACACGTCCAGGGGTTTCGTACATACCAACTTCTGATCGTCTGGAAATAGGAAGTGAGATTCTCTCCAGGCGTCGCTCGGCATTCTTGGGAGATAGAATGGCTAAAAATTGATGTTGAAATGAGACCACCATCATTTTTCAGTCTGCTCACTATGTACAGAGCTCAGGATGATTAGAAAATGTAAAACACATGTGAATGGCTCAAACCCCTTTAGTTAAATCACATTTACATAGATCAGTTTTCCCAAAGGACATAAGTGAGCTGAACTTAAGCAATTAAAAAAAAAACAAACCCCAAACTAGAACCTTTTGCTAAAGCCAAAAAACATGGATGAGTTAAACCGTATCAGATATAATGGTTTGTTTTGAGAAGTGTTTGGTTTGTTGTCTATATGTGTGCGTGTGTTTTTTTTTTAAGACAGATAGAAAAACAGACCTGGTAAGATCTTTGGCTGCCAAGGTAGAAACCCAGTATACAGGGTTTAGTTCCACCAAAGTAGTTGATACCATCAGGATCACTGGTGACCCAGGTCAGGGACATGCTGCTGGCTCTCCGTTACATTCCAGAGCCACTTCATGGCCCATGGCAACAGAGGGACTGTGAATGTGGCTGAAAACAAAATTGGACCCAACCCTGGCCTTGGTGTTCCAACCGGAGCAAGTTTCTAGGACCTTGAAGTACCACTTCGGGGGGATTCTCCTTGCTCTTCTGCAGTGTGGAGAATAAGAATAAACTTTCTGGTCCCAGAGCATCTTCTCTCCTATTGCCAACATTTTCAATTCCATTTGCCATTAGCTAAATGTAGCTTCCTATTTCGAAGAGGCCGAAAAAGACTTTTGGAGGCCCCACAGACAGTCTCGGAAGGCTTCATGGGCAGCAAACAACTTCTAGCAAACTACAATTTGATGAGTTAAGTGTAAACGAATCAGAGACATATGGATTACATTTTTGGGGAAATACACATGGGCTTACAATGTAAAGCGGGGCAGTGGGGGTGGGGCTGGGGTAGAGAAGGGAATGCTTGGAAAAATGTGGTTTGGGTCTTGCCAATTGCAGAATGTTTGAAACAAATAATCTGAGATGTTTTGCCCAACCTAGAGCGCGGCTGGATTCACCCTTCCCTTCTATTTACGTGTCATTTTCAGACTTGGCATACATGCCAATGCTGGCTTGGGTCTTGGGTAGATTTTTCTAAAAATGTAGTTATTTTGAAAGCTATTGCATGTGTAGCCTCTGAGTGTGAAGGATGGAGTGGTGCTGGGGAAGAGATGGGCATTTAGAAATATCTTTCTGCCCCTGGATCCAACTATCCCTAAGCCGCTCTGCTACATTCCACTCATGAAGGTTCCAAGTCCATCCAGGCTGTGCCCGTGGGGGAAATGTGGCAGCTTGAGAAAGTCACTTAACCACAGTCTCCCCACCTGTAAAATGAGGATAATATTACCTATCCCAGGGCCCCTGGGGATTGAGATGCTGTGGAGTGTGGACTTGGGAGGCATATTTCCTGGGATATCATCACATCCCTGATACTTGTGTGAGCTTGGGCAAGTTCTTTAGCATCTCTATGCCTCAGTTTCTTCATCTGTATGATGGGGATAATGTTAACATCCCCCACATGGGGTTGCCTTGAGAATTAAAGGAGTTACTACATGTAAAGAACTTAGCACGGTGCTGGGCACATGGTAAGTGTTGGGCAAATGTTCACAGTTGCTCTTGTTCCATTGAGCCTCTGGGTGTTGTAGAAAATAAGTCAGCTTCACCCTAAAGCCGAGGACGAGGGGCAGCACCTCCCTCCTACTGCAGGGGCTCCTCCTTTTCTTACTGCTTCCATTTGTAGATTACTTCTCTACGTCTTTCACCCCCCGAATAAGAAGCAGGAGAATTTTCCTGTTTAAAATGAGGCTCATTGTTTCCTCCATTCTGAGGAGGTTCCTTTTCTCTCCTCTGCTTTACCACCCTAGAGTCACTTAATTCAGGAGCTCACCTAGGTCATACCGGGGTGTGATGGAAGTCTGGAGGCTGGAATGGAAGAAAACCATGAGCCTAGTGTCGCACTGGTTAAAGGCCTTGCTTCTCAATCCTCCTTGTGCTTGAGGGTGCACCGGGGAACATTAAAAAGATAATAGAGGTTTTGAGTGTGGAGCTTGGGGATTACTAAGTGTAAAACTCTCTAGATACTTCTAATGTGCAGTGAGGGCTCAGAATCATTCTGGCTAAAGCAGAGTGGGCATTGCAGGTGCTTCTCATGGTCACTTCTGGCCCTCACCCCTTTTAACCTACTGTCCCTTCCTTTGGAGGCCAGATGGGATTTCTGTCCTCTTGAGCTCTGACCTTCATGCCCTGAGCAAGCTTTCCTCTGGGGCTCTGGCTTTGAGGTCTGCAGAAGCTAAACTACTTCATCTCTGAACCCAGGTAGGCTTTGGGTCAGAGCTGCCACCCAGGGTGTTGGGCCACCCCAGCTCTGCTCTGGTTGTCTTGTCTGAATCCCCACCTTCCTTGCCTGCCTAACACTTTCTAGCTGCTGTTTCCCTGCCACTCCCCTCTCAGTCAGCACCTTGTTGCTTCCTGTTTTATTCATTGACCACCACCCTCTTTTGCTCTGTCACATGTAGTTTCTGAGGTTCTATATAGTGTTGTGAAGGAAGAAGGGTTTTGGAGCTGGACCTGGGTTTAAGTCTCTCCCTGGCTGCTAACAACTTATGTAATCTCTCTGAGCCTCAGTTCCTCATTTGTAAAATAGAATAACCTTACCTGCCTGACCGTATGGCTGTGAAAATTACGGGAGATGAATAGGGGTGATAGTTATGCTGGTGGTGACAAGGCAGTGGCAGCAGTGCTGGTGCTGGTGGTGACGGCGCTGGTGGTGGTGGTTTTGGTAATGGTGGTGGTGACGGTGACCATGACAGTGGTGCTGGTGGTAGTTGTGTGCTGGTGGTGATGGCGATGGTGGTAGCAGTATTGGTCATATGGGGGCGGTACAGGTGGCGGTGATACGGGTTTGGTGGTGATAAAGGTTCAATCGAGAAAGCAGAAGCTGGGAGGAAGGATCAGTGTTCTGTTCAGAGGAACCACACGGGAAGGCAAGACAGAAGGATCTTTGTTTGCATTTGCTGAGGCAATGGGAATAGCTGGCTGTATCAGTGAGCATTTGGTGAGGAAAGCAGAGCTACTTTAGGTGACATGGAATAAGGGATTTATTATAGTGATTAGGCTCACCCAACATGAAAGCTAGTGGAAAAGTCTATGCAAGGCTGTTGCCTCTGTGTCTGATGTTGGGCGTAAAGTTTCTACAGGCCAGCAGGGCCTGCATGTGGGATGCAAAGCTGGATATGATATGGGGGAAAGCAAGAAGGAACAAACTGGAACTTGCATCTGACTCTCACCACCTCCGATCTTGATAGCACAGGTGACCCGTAGGACAAGTGGACGCCCATGATCACGGGGGCACATGTGCCCCTGGCCCAGGATCAGAGGAGCTGCAGGAGACCCAGTGGGCAGGGGAGATGCTGTGCGCCTGGCCAGTGCCCACCCCGCCGAGGTGAGCCAGCAGGCCTGAGGCGGCGTGTGTGGGCCCCTGCTCTGCCTGGTGCCCTAGTCGGGCCTCCTGAGCATAACTGGTCACTGCTTTACTCTGCCTTCCAGATGTCACACAGATTTCTCTTGTTCCAGCCTGAATTCGGAGCCATATAGGGAAGGAACTCAGTGATATTGTTTGGTTCTTGTGACATGGGACAAAGCCACATGTAGCCCAGATGGAGTATAAGCTTCAGAAACAAGAGTGGCCTGTGCATGTCGCTCAGCTTTATCACTTCCAGCTCAGAGAGGCAAGGATAACTAGAGCTGAGCCGAGGGCCACTGGAGACTGGACCACAGAGCCCTTGATAGTCTCAGGGTGAGGAATAGCCTGGCCGTTTTGTCTCATCCCCAGAAGCTGGGTTCTTTTGAGCCCCTAAGCACAGAGGGCTCACATCTCTCTCTCTCTCTTTTTTAAAGATTTTACTTATTTATTCATGAGAAACACAGGAGAGAGAGAGGGGCAGAGACACAGGCAGAGGGAGAAGCAGGCTCCACGCAGGGAACCCGACGTGGGACTCAATCCCAGGTCTCTAGGATCATGTCCTGGGTCTCTCGGATCACGTCCTGGGCTGAAGGCAGCGCTAAACCATTGAGCCACCCGGGCTGCCCAAGGGCTCACATCTCTTACCCCAGTCCTCGACTTCTCAGTTGAGATGGAAACACCAGCCCCTCTTTGGGACTCTGGTGTACCTCTGAATTCACCCCAACATCTCTTTAAATGGCTCTTTTCATGACATTAACCCTGCTCTCTGTTTCTGACCCCTATGCCTGCTAAAGCCTCTAGCTGGACCTACAGATCTCTTTGGTGGCCAACATCCTCAGACCCTGGGTCATCCCTATAATGCTTCTGGTGCTCAGGACTTAGAGCCTTGGGAAAGCTTCTACCCTCTTCCTAATACTCTGGCCTCTGAAGGCTTCATTTACTAACAAATATAATTATGATATAATTTTTATTCTTTAATTTGAGAAACGTCTTTATCAAAGGTGCATTAGAATTTAACTCAGTTGTGTTCTCTCTTATTTTGTCTCTCACTGCTCTAACCTGCATCAAGTCATTGATGAGTAGCCAGGAATAGGAGTTGGTTTTGAGTTTTGTACTGTGAAATGAGTCGTCTGAGATTTGGTAGTCCAAACCATATCTTTCTCTCTCTCTCTCTCTCTCTCTTTGCTATACTACCTGGTTTCTGAACATTTTCCCCACCTGCAAGCAATTTACACAAATTATAAACTATATAACTGGTGTAATCTCTGTAACCATGAGTAGAGACTGGAAAAGGACCAGTTGTCATCAGGTTTGAAAACAAAGAAAAGGTCCTCTCACTGGTGGCCTTCTGCCTGATACTTCTCAGATGGTAGACAAGTTGTTATAATTATTTGCATCTCAATTTTCTTATCTGCACAATGAGTGGGTTGTCTTGCAATTCACACCATGTTCTTTGAAGACCCCAGGTTGCCGAGGACTCACTGGGACTTTGTGAGTAGAAAAGAGCACGGGATCTAGGCTCCCTTCATTCCTCATTCAACTAGTGAAGAATCACCTATGTCTATTTTATATATTTGATTTCTGTGATAGATTGGATTATTTGTTAGCCAATAATCACTCCCTCCCCTGTCTTCCTTGGAGCAGACCACACTCTCCTGTCTACTGGCTTTCGGCTTGGCCATGTAATTTACTTTGACCAATGAAATGGGGGAGGATATGACATGAATAGAGGTTTTCAGTGTGCTTGCAGGATTTGTCTTGCTTTTTGTGCTCTTCCATTTACTAGGAGAATATGCCCATAGGTAGCTACCAGTCTAGAAAGAATGAGAGATGTAAAAAAAAAAAAAAAAAAAAAAAGAATGAGAGATGTGTATAGCAGACCCATAGCCTGAGTTCCACCTAACTAGCTTATCCTCAAACTGCAGGTCTGTAAACATAAGAATAAATGTTGAAAACATTCTATTTTAGGGGGTGGTTTGTTGCACAACATTATTACAGTCATAGCTAGTATAGCTTACAAATACATTTTATTTTTTTATTTTAAGATTTTATTTATTTATTAATGAGAGACACACAGAGAGAGGCAGGCAGAGACACAGGCAGAGGGAGAAGCAGGCTCCACGCAGGGAGCCCAACTCGGGACTCGATCCCCAGACCCTGGGATCACGCCCTGAGCCGAAGGCAGACACGCAACCACTGAGCCAGCCAGGTGTTCCTACAAATAAGTTTTAATCAATAATCAGATTCTTTGGTTTAAGAGAAGTTTGAAAAGCTCTGGCTTTGCTGATTTTCCAGCTCTCCCATCCAGTTCTAACACCTTGTTTCTTTTTCTGTGTGTATATAGGAGAGGGGAGCGGGAGAAAGAAAGAGTTTTAGAAACAGAAGTCTTATGGAAAGAGAGAAAGAGAAACCGTAAGTTTTTCTTTGGGGGGAAGGGATGGTGAGCAGGGAGCAGGGAGCAGAGATGGGCTGAGCCATAGTTAAAGTGTATTCTATTTCTTTGAATCCTCAAGTAAGCAGATTTCACTCCTGATATTATTTTGCACCATTACGTTATTTTGTCCATTCATGTATTCCATTTGCACAACCTCTGAAATTCCAGGAAGAAGGTAAAAGAATAACATTGCACATAGCCCTGGGTTGTGCTGTGTTTATTTCATGAGGGACCATTCACTTGGGCTTAACCTCAAACTGACCTTCCTGACTCCAGACAAAATGGCAAAACTTTGTTAACAGATTTAAAATCATACTTTAAAGGAACCGAAATGGCTTACTTCCTGGGCGAAAGATATTTTCCATTCTCGTTATTTGTGTCCATGGACATAGGGAGATAACTTTTAGGAATTCCTAGACAACTTTACCACTGACGTGGATCCATAGATACTCTGGGGTCTCAGACAATTGGCACCCCACCCCAAACTCTGGATATGTGAGCTGCAGGTTAGAGGGAGAAGGACGGTCTTAGGCTATTTTCGAGCCATTTTACTCCAGCCCTTTGCAACATGGTTTAATTTTATTCTTGAAGTTTTGAGAACATCTCAAATGCAAATATAAAACTGTTGTCCAAAGCCATGAATGAGGGATATGTGGATGCCCAAGGTTCGAATGTATAATTGAAGGGTTACAAATACCATGTTTGAAGACGAACAACATTTTGCATCAGATCATTGGGAGATGGTTCTCTTCCCCAGAAGGAGTCTTCTGGTGTTTGTGAGGCCAGCATGAGGCAGGCTGGGCTTTGTGTGTGGCAGGGGCTGGGTTTGAGGTCATCTCTGCCATCAGCCTGTGCTCAGGTTGTGTCTTACACCGATGGCCACCTGATTTTGGGTATCAAATGATTCGCCTGCTTGTTTGTACTAGATTGAACGCCTTGGAGCTGCTTAATATTTTACAGACAGAATTTGGCACTGCCTATACAGAGGGAGTTCTGCTGCCATGCTCTGGGGGACCTGAGTCCATGACCCACAGTGCCATGTGTGGAGAAAATGGCTCTAGGAGATGATTTAATTTAGGTTGATTCATGAATGTCTAGCAAAAAATGTGCCAATAGTTGTATTTATTGAGTGCCAGGATATTTTATAATAAAAACCCTTTTCTGATAACGCCTAAAAAGAATAAAAGAACATATACCTGCCCAGCTAATAGAAAGGGAAGATGGAATTTAAAAAGATGAAACCAATCTGGATAAAGGCAAGAAAAAAGGGGAAAAGGGGAAAGGAACACAGAACAGTTTGGACAAATAGTAAGGTCGGGTATTTTAATACAAATAAGTCAATTATTACATTAATGTTAGTGAATTAAATACTACAATTGAAAGGTAAAGGTTGTCATACTGAATAAAAAACAAAACTGAAGTACATGCACTTATAGGTCATATACTTTAAAATAAGGTGTCTATAAATGGCCACAGTCCTTTCTGAAAGCAGCGTGGCAGTATGTATCAAGAGTCATACATTCATTTATACTCTTTGATCTTATAAATCATAGTTAAGACCTCAGAGTGTGAAGTGGGATTGACCTTAGTTCAAATCCCGTCTCTGCCCTGTACAAGCTATGTGATCTTGGGCAAATAACAATCCTTTGCTTTTTTAGCTGTCAAATGAGTGTAAGTTGTCTTTTTCTCATAGGAATGTTGTGAGGAATCAATGATATTTTGGGTATAAAGTGCTTAGCACAGATCCTGGCATGTAGTAACTGCTCAGTAAATGTTAGCTATTATAACCACTGCTGCTCCTGCTGGTTTTATTAACTATTAAGAGCAGCTTTTATTAAAACTGCTGCTGCTGCAGTTTTTAATATCAGAGAAATAATTATATTCAGGAAATAGTAAGCTAAAGAAAAATGTGGTATGCCTGAAGATGTTTATTGCATCCTTCCTAAAGCAATACAATATTAGAAACAATCTGTTTCTTTCATTCATTCATTCATTCATTCATTCATTCATTCCAACAAATATTTATTGAGATCCTATTATTTGCCAGGCACTACTTCCCACTGTTCAGGATGTATCAGTGAACAAGACAGACAAAGGTCGCTGCTTTTGTTATGGGGAATGTGTAGCTAAACTGTCAGGCAATAACCCAATGGAATGTTCTGCAGGTATTAAAAAATAGCAATGAAGACACAGAGTTGTAGTACGTAAAATCAGAAAGCAGACAAGGAAAACATAGAAACATCTTAAAATATGCATGGGTGGATAGAGACTAAAGTGGAGCATTGGAAAATGAAAATGCCTGAAAGAGTGTGGGATCATGTTCTTTGTTTTCAATAACATATGAAATGGTTTTACGAAATTATGAAAAAAAATCTATAAGTAATTGAAAAAACTGAATTGGCACAAAGAAAAGCTTCTTATGGTTTAGGAATCAAAGTGAGGCCTGTAGGCAGCAGAGGAAATTGCCTATGTTACAGGGGAGGAAAATTTGGTCTTTCAGAACAGAAATGACTGTTGGAGCTTCCCGGTGCGCTGGCAACAGAGGATTTCATGCCAGGGAAAGGCGGGTCTTTGTTAAGGAAACCGTATTAGGCAGATGAGTAAAAGAGGCCCCTAGAAAGGGGTGGTTCAGCCTGAAACATGTCTATATAATAAAGTAACAGAAATTTCCGTTTTCCCTTGGCAGTTTGAGACTGGAGGAGACTGGAGGGAGAAACAGAGATGTGGTGTCTGGAAAATGGGGAGAAGATGAGTGAGGAAAGATCCAGCTGGAGAAGGTGAGAGTGGCAGGGATAGAACAGCAACTTTAAGAACACTGATGACTAATATTCAATTTTAAGCTGTCTTCTGTTGCTTTTCCCACACTTCAGTGAAAGTATGATCATGCAAAGCAGTGATTCTCCATTCTTTTGGGGAAAGGGTTAGGGGAGGGAGTAGCGTCCCAGGAGGAGAACACGCACAGGTGCATGCTCAGAGGAGTCTGCAAATGTGGGAGGCAGGATGGTGAGGGCAGACCAAGAAGTCCCTTGAAGGGGGAATTTAAACGTGGGGTGCCTAGGAGACCTCGAGTCCCCCCAACCCTGCCCTCTTTTGGGAATCTGGAGGAAGCCACTGTATTTCCATGGGATGGGGGCCAGGACATTTTGTTTGGATATTAAAAGAAGGCTGGTGCCATAGGACATTCAGAATTCATATACACAGGGTGACCTGAGGGGTGCTGGCCAGAGGCTACCTTTTCCATATTGACCCTTCTTAAAGCCACAGATTGCTTCATTAGCACCATTACTAATACAAGCTTTTGCAAAGAGACACCTGTCTACCTAGGAGTCCTGCTATTTTAGCTGCAGCAAGATTTGGGATAAGTTCTGTCTTTCCATGAAGGTCTTAGGGAGGATGATGCGTTTGGCAGATCATTTAGCTACAGAGGCAGGAGGTTGGGCAGGTGTTGATAGATGGGGGGCCGAGGAGAGAGGGGAACAGCAAGCAGACATGCACAAGTGTGGTTTCGGGACCCTGAGACTGATGGGCTGCGGAGGGTGGCGGTGGTAGTGGTAGTGGTAGTGGTAGTGGTGGGAAGGGGAGGCAGCATGAAGTCTCCTGGGACAGCAAGGGGACTGGTATCTTGACCCTGTCTCCTGCTCCCAGGGAACCTTGTGACAGTGGTCCTTTCAAGGATAGTGCTCAACTCAACGGCTTCTAGAACAGCAACCTTATGTGGTCTTGGTGTACCCAGGTACCCAGGTGGGGGTGGGCAGGAGCCATCTGTCCCAGGTGCAGACCAAAGGGGTAGAGGAGGGGCGTCCCTTATCTGCAGAGAATTTAAAAACAGTAATACAATGAGCTGATTTTTATTGTCATCTTGTGCCAACAATTTGCTGTGGTGTTAAAATAATAGCCATCCCTGCCAGGACAGCCAGTTCAGGCCAACCCCATCCTCTGGCCCACTGCTGCTGTGGGCTAGGGAACAACAGACGTGGGGAATCCAGAAGAGGCACGTGCAGGAAAGAAACCCAAATTCCTTAAGCTGTAAATAAGAGGTTTCTCAGGACTGAACTTGAAAAACGTGAACCTGGCCAAGGGCGGGACAAGAAAATCCTCAGCAGGCGGCAGCTGAGCAGAGGTTAAGCAAACATCAGTGCCAAGTCGGTGGCAGGTTGGTAAACAGGCGGCTCACATCCTCTGCAAAGCGCTCAAGATTAGTGTCTTTTCAGAGAGAAAAGATCTCATCTCAGCTGTGGCAGGGAGAGACGGCTAGCGCTTCTTTTGTGAAACATCACAGTCTCAGCAAGCTCTTGAGAGAATGTTCTCAGAAAAATTGGAGAAGGGGCATTGGGCCATCCTCTAGACCCCGGGGCATTCCACGGGGGTGGGAGGAACCCTTGACCCCTTCTTGATCCTACCGTGTATGGGAGTCGAGGGCCAAAACCGTTTACGCCTACACTTCCCAGTGTGGTCCCCACCAGCAGCGCCAGCATCACCTGGAAACTTGTTAGAAATGTGAATTCTCAGATCCCACCATGGTGACCTACTGCCCTACTTGCCAGTCAGAGACTTGGGGGCTGGGGCCAGCAGTCTGTATTTTAATAGGTCCTCCTGGTGATTCTGATGCCCACTAAAGTTTGAGAACCACAGGTTGGGAGCTGACTCTGGGGTCTGGCTCCCTCCAGGAGGTTGGTGGCAGCTCACCTCCCTGCCCGCTCCCCCATTCTGGGCACCTGGGGCTGCAAGGGTGAGTAATATGACAGCATGAATGAAGAAGATGCAGATCACCTTTTCTTTTCTTTTCTTTTTTATTTTTTTAATTTGTGAACAACATTAGCTACTAGGTCTCTATTATAAAAACTTCCAAGGAAAGACAATTTAATCATTCGGTTTCAGTGTCTCATTCTTTTCATATCTGGGAAATTTAACCCAATGGTCTAACCCAATCCTTATAGTTTGGGCTAGTTCTTCAGGTTGCCTAACCTGAATCTCTTCTCCTATACACACACATCTAAATTTGTGGTAATTTGGTATAACAGCCATGAGGAAACGAATAAATGAGGCTCTGGGCTTGTAGTCAGGCTAAGGCAACCCATTTGTCTCCAACTTCAAGAAAGGTCCTGCAGATTCTGTACCTGAGCTGTTAGGTTGGGATGTGGGACTTTCTTTGAGAGACTGGCTACATTGAATCTCTGGAAGTCCAGGACTGGGTGTGGTGGAAAGTCTGGATCCAGGAGGCATCAGTGCTTATAGCCACTTTCAAGGATGTCCTCAGGGTGGCACGGATCACCTGGATATCAACATGGCAGGTGGCAGGTGGCCCCAGCGATACAGCTCTGATGGGATTTTCCAGGTCTGCCCCAGGAACAGGTAGGCAGGAGAGGCTCAAACTCTCATTCAGATCTTTCCAAAATATTGCACATTTCTTGAGTCTTGAATATCCTTTGTTGTCATGGAGAGAGCACAGGACTTAGTCCTGGTTCTATCCCAGTCAGATCACTTGGTGTTGGTGCAACCTGAGACAAATTACATAACTTCTAGCTTTGGTTTCCTCACTTAGAAAAAGCACTTTGCCATGTTGTTATCAAGGGAGCTGCTACAAAATATAAGTAAGACAGTATATGAGGCATGTGGCACATGATGGGACAGTGAGTCTTTCTGAAGAAGGACAGTTTTGGGGTTCTCTCCAGAGTGGTGAATGGTTGTAGAACCATGTATGAGTACCTTCCTGCTGGCTCATGTGGGAGCCATGGTTAGTCAGAGATTTAGAGCTGCTGAGAGTACACCCAAACAGGCAAACCATCCCTTAGCCCCTTTGCAATAAGATCTACAGATGATTTATTCCTCTAGATTTTAGGGAAAGGATGTGACAGGGGAAATTGCACAACCCAAGGCATTGATGGTCTGGGTCCTTGGGGCCTCAGTGGTGGCTCTAGCAGAGAAGAGGAGCACAGCTTGGTGAGCCATGGAAAACAAATCCATCACCCTGGCCAGTGACTCCACAGAACAGGCATCATTCTACCTCCTGTCAGCCCCCTGGCACAGCACCACCTGGGCCTCTCCATGCCTGGTCTGTTTCCTGACATTAGTATTCCCCCACAGCCAGTGTGCTTTTATGGGATCTGGGAGGCAGAAGGCCTGGTGTCCAACCTTGACCCTAGGCGGCTCTTCCTCACCTACCACTCTAGAGTGAACTCACAATGGTAGGGCCTGCTCCCCACACAGTGAAGTTAAACGAGAGCCACTTGGGAAGGCAGCTCTAGAAAGGCAGAATTGCCAAGTGAGCCTCTCTTCGGCTTCCAACTACTACCCACCCCCACAGCAAGCCCATGGTCTCAGGGTACTCAACACCCTTCACTCTGGACCCTTACTCATTAGACTCCCACCCCATGTGCTCGTAGGTAAGCAAGAGTTTACAATAGACCATTGACACTCCAGAGGATGATACTCTAGTACTTTCTGACTCCCCAAATTTGGGAATAAAATGAGAATAAGAATGTACAGAGTCCTGATTTTTCTCTTAATTCATGTTTCCATAGAGAGTCAAATGTTCCTGTGCTTGCCCTCACATTGCTCATTAACTATTGTTAACTACCTTTCCAAAGTTTCCTGCAGTTTTATCTCTCACCTGATGGCATTTTTCACGTAGAAATAAACTTTTAAAAATCAACTGCCACAGTTACTTTGTACGTGTCTTCAGTGAGAAGAGAGCACTGGAGTTGAGTCCAGCCATGGTTACTAGTCAGCTGCCTGGGCTCTTACTACCAGCTTCCGATTGGTACCTTAACAAAGTTACAAACAGCTACATTCCCTAGGACTTTGGAGTTGCTTTCTACTGTGAGTTTAAATGAAGTGAAGCTGGTGTTCTGAAGTGCCAAGGGCCTATCCTCCCTCTCCACCCCACATAACCACTTCAGTCTTCACGAGCCAGAGCTGAGTGCTAGGAAAGCCACCTGATTGTGCTGATGGCAGCTAAGCCACCTCAGGGTGTTTGCTCAATAATCCAAATGAATTTTAATTTGGTAAAGGATCGAATGTGAACGAGGTTTTTTTGTTTTTGTTTTTTAATTGTTATTTGGGGATCGTTTTTATTCCACATTTCTGTACTTTGTATACTCTTCAGGCTATGATTTTTAAAATATAAAAATGTCTAATTGAGATATAGTCAACATGTAATATTAAATTATTTTCAGGTGCACAAAATAGTGATTCAACAATTACATAGATTATAAAATGCTCACCACGATAAGTGTATTACGATATTATTGACCACATTTCCTATGCTATACTTTTCATCCCCATGACATTTATTTTGTAACTGGAAGTTTGTATCTCTTAATCCTCTTCACGCATTTTGCTCCTCCTCTCACTGTTCTCCCCTTTGGTAACCATCGGTTTGTTCTTTATGAGTCTGTTTCTGTCTTTGTTGTTGTTATTTTTTTTAGATTCCATATGTAAGTGAAATCACACAGTACTTGTCTGTCTGTGTAACTTATTTTACTTAGCAGAATTCCTCTAGGTCCATCCATCTTATCATAAATGGCAAGATTTCATTCTTTCTTGTGGTTGAATAATATTCCGTTGCAAATATATATCACATTTTCTTTATCAATGTATCAATGTATTATGTATCAATGGACATTTGGGTTGACTCCTGTGAGTTCTTTATATTTGGATATTAACCCCTTCTCAGATGTGTCATTTGCAAATATATTCTCCCATTCAGTAGATTGCCTTTTTGTCTTTGTTGATGATTTCTTCTGCTATGCAAAACTTTTGAATTTGATGTCAATTTTTTAAAAGAATTGCAGCAGCCATGAGGAAAAGAACTCTAGCTGTACATGAGTAAGATAAATGGAAAAGAATTATTTTAATGTAAAGTTGAAGCATTCAAAAGATTTTTATTAATAAATTAACATTTACTAGTAACAATATTGATTATTAATTATATCAGTTTCTAAAAAATGGAACAGAAGTTTCTTGTATCAGGTATGGTTGTAGGTACTGGATGATGCAATGATAATATCATGTCTTTCTCTTTAAATCTCTAGGTCTTTCTGCCTTCCTCACCATTAATACATTAATATTGTGCAGTTCAGTGATGATTATAGAGCCTTGAACAGGTGTCATATTAATTTTACTTTAAATCAGTGACTCTAAACTGGGGCGATTTAGCTCCCTGGAGGACATTTGGCAATGTCTGGAGAACCCAACTAGAGGCTACTGGCATCTACTGGATAGAGGCCAGGGATGCTGCATAATGGTTTATAATGCCTACTCTCCCCTAGACTCTTAACAAAGAATTACCCACACTAAAATGTCAATAGTGCTGAGGTTGAGAACTCCTGCTATAAATCACAGATTCTCCACTTTTTAGAGCTAATGTATATTAAGAAATGTTACTGATATAAGTGTGCTGACTTTTGGCCCCAGGAGGCAGGAACATTCGAGATTTTAAACTCTGGCTTGTATGTAAGTATACCACCAAACCCTGTAATACAGCCCTCTCTTAATGTACTCATGGTCATTTGCTGAGATTTTAAAAAGAGTAAAATAAATAGATTCTGACTCTTTCATTGATTAGATGTGTGACCTGGGTTTGTCACTTAAGTGCCCCAGGCCTCAGTTTCCTCATATAAAATAGAAAGTTTACAATACCCGATCTGTAAGGTACTGTTTGGATTTTACATTCTCGGCTTATAAAAGTGAATGAAACACTCAAACGTTGCCCTTCCTGTCCTCTGGGCCCTGATAACCCAGGCCCCCTGGCCTGCTGATCCTTCAAATCAGGGTGACTTTTCTTTTCCTTCCTCTCATTACCTGATCAATTTCCGGGCCCATTTTTATAAAAAATGATACGATCCAAAGGCCCTGGGGTTTCAAATAGTTCCTGGTATGTTAGAACTCAATAAATATTTCATAGTTAAACCCAAAATAGCAACCTGGCTCCTCCCTACTATTAAACAGATTGAAAAAGTCTCCACAGTGGAAGTGGTGGGAAAAGATTATCTCAGCCATTGAAGACATATGTGGAGAGGGTGGTTATATCCTGCTGGCTGTATCAAAGAGACAGACTCCTAAAGTGTATTCAAGGGTGACCTGCCAAGATCAGCACTTTGTCCAGATAAATGCAAGGCCTGGAGTCAGAGGTAAGGTATATGCATATGTTTGCATTTTGGGAAGGAGAGTCCATACTTTCCCAGTTCTTGTTATGGCTGTGTCGAAATAAGCACATTAATAAATCAGAACTCAGCAATAAGAATTGTGTAAATAAGTTTAATAACCCTCTCTGACTTGAATCCAAGTATCAGGACTGCAAACAGTTGGTTGAAACTGATCCCTTCTGTGAAAGATAAAATTGGTGGAATAGAAATATCCTACTGTGAAGTTAAAAGCCTTCTCATTGACAACTAGCCACTGGAGACATTCATCTATAAACCAACAAAATTGCTACCCTTGTCCGTAGGAATCTGTTCTTCTACTATGGATTTGTTAATAGTTGGTTAGCCCTGGCATTTAATAATGATCAAAGGTGGCCAGAGAAGTTTTGTACCATTGACTAGAAGGAGAGGAAGGATTGGAAATTACTGGTTGGGCTTGCTCCCATGGTTTCTTGGCCATCCAGGAGACCATTTTCCTGTCCATCAGATTGTTCTGGGCAGCCTTCCCCCAATCTGGCCCATTCTGCAGAACTTTAAGGCAAAGCTGGCACTTGAAAACCCCAGTTTTATGAATGTCTCAGTTACAGATTTCTGGTCTTAATTACGGGGTTGGAGAAGTGATGTGTGCTTTCTAAGATTAGCTTTTACACCAGCTACTGTAACTGGCTGGGCTCTTGCAGAAGCAGCCTGGCAGCTGGAGAGAAATGGCTTTATGTGATGGGGCAAAGAGTCATCTGTGTGCTGTGGGGGAAGCCTTTTACAGAAATCCTTTGGACTGTGTGGTTTATGTGTGCTGGCTAAGGATTTTGACTTGGAAGGGAAAAAGGTAAATAAATGATAGTAGTGGGTCAGTTATCTTTTTTAAAAGTTTGGAAGTTAATGATTTCAGGACCATTCTGAGAACCGTTATAGCACAGGAACTGTTTCAACCAGATGTTTCCTTCATCCAGCACACATTATTGAGTACTGGTAGCTATGGCTGTGCTATGTAAAGGCAGATACAGTGATGAACCACACAGCACAAGTCCTTGCCCTCAGGGGTCTTGCAGTCTAGTCTTTGCCCACTTGTCTTCACCTCACTGAAATGATCGCCATATAGTTTTTAGCTTGGGCACTTATGTCATCTCTCTTTTGTCACAACAGTATAACAAACCACCCCGAGACTCAGTGACTGAAAGCAACTGGTTTTGATTAAGCTTATGCATTTGCAGAATGGCAGTTTAGGCTGAGCTTGTCCGGGCAGTGCTTCTGGTTTTGCTTGGGCTCACTAGTACCATAGTCTCAAGGGTTGACTGATCTAGGATGGTCTCAGCCAGGAGGCTCTTCTGGTCTCAGGGAAGTTCGCAGACAAAAGAATCTGGCAATTGATTGGCTGTATGGCTGAGTGTCATTAGGTCATGTGCTTCTCATCCTCCGGTGGGTTAACCCGGGCCTGTCCTCCAAGCAATCACAGCAGAGCCGGGGCTTGAGTGCTCCTTGGTAAGCCTCTGCTTGCATCAGCTCTGCGGGGTAGTCACAGCAAGTCAGGAACGCGGAGCCAGGGACT
The DNA here is from genome assembly GCF_048418805.1 of Vulpes vulpes. Classification (NCBI taxonomy): domain Eukaryota; kingdom Metazoa; phylum Chordata; class Mammalia; order Carnivora; family Canidae; genus Vulpes; species Vulpes vulpes. The sequence continues at coordinate 129,567,398 of NC_132783.1, read as the reverse complement.
GGGGAAGTGTGTGGTACCTCTTGGTCTGTGGAGCGGGGCCTTTTCTTTTACAGTGAGTCATGGAGAAATATGAAGAATAATCTGAAAACCAGGGATGAAAGTTGAACGTGACCTTGGAGTTAAATAATGTAAAAGTCCCTTGAAAGAAAGACTCTTTGTCTAACCGCTTGTTTATTTTCTGCTTTTATTGAAACCCTAGTGTCAGTAGGTGGATGGAAATGCTGTAGCGTGGGGGTTCAGCTGGCTCCGGAACAGTTTCCATGAAACAAAGACCTTCTCCCTACCGCCCCCTTCTCCTGCAAGTTCAGACCCTTGGTGGGTCCCATGGCTTTGCTCTTTTCTCTGATTTTTTGCATGCCCAATGTCCTACAGCTACCTGTAAATGTGTTTTTCTTTCTAAGGAGGACCATGTAAGTAAGTAAGTGTGGATAAGATGAACTGGCAATCATCTCCTCCAAATACGGGAAAAACACTTTTTAAAAAAGATTAGGCTCCACCCACAGGTGGAGCCCCAAATGGGGCTGGATCTCAGGACTGAGATTAAGACCTGAGCTGAGGGGCACCTGTGTGGCTCAGTGGTTGAGCGTCTGCCTTTGGCTTAGGTTGTGATCTCAGGGTCCTGGGATCAAGTCCCACATTGGGCTCCCCATAGGGAGCCTATTTCTGTCTCTACCTTTCTCTGTGTCTCTCATGAGTAAATAAATAAAATTAAAAAAAAAAAAAAAGACCTGAACTGAAATCAAGGGTGGCTGACTTAACCCACTGAGCCACTGAGTCGCCCAAGGAAAAACCCTTTTAAATACCTATTTCACCACTAGCACCAGGAAGGTGGATATATATCTTCTCTGTATCTGCATCTATACTTAAGCCTAGCAAATGAGGCTATGCCTGAATGTTCATTAGTGTGTTTATGTTTCAAACAAGTGCTTTTTCAGGATTGAGGTTCATGCTCAGCCAAACCTTTCTGGAGTTGATATTTGTGGTGAGATAAACCATTTTTTCCTTCCCCCGCCCCCGCAGACTTCAACAAAGTCTATTGCTGTGGTTCTCAACCTGGGCTGCATGTTAGAATCACCTAGGGACTTAAAAAATCCAAATGCTAGAATTGCTGAGGTTTAGGACAGAGGTGTTAGGATTTTATAAAATTCCCAGGTGATTCTAATGTATAAGCAAGGTTAAGAATCACTGCAATGAGCTTGGTTAGTGAGCATCCCTGATGTGGGCGTTTGCTTTGTCGGGCTTGTAGCTTTTGCAGTGTGTTTGTGCCAGAGCCTCTGTGCTGGAAGAACCACCCCATCCCTGATTGCTAATCTTCCCTGTAGCTGTGGTTTTCCCCAGGAAGCCACTACAAAGCAAAACAAATTCCCTGCAACTGCTCTTTGCATTTTCTCCATTGGTTTCTGCTGCCCACCTACTGGCTTTCGTGTTGGTCTCTGCTTACTCATTACCCACGTATGAAGTTGTGGTGCGGAGCAACTCTCCCGGAATGCTGGCGCGCTGGGTGCCATGACTGGGTACTGATGAGCCTGCACTCATCAGTACCCAGTCTGGGGTCCCTTTCTGTCAGGCTTACAGCAAAGGCCACCTTTCTGGAGTGTTGTGAGGAGTACCCAGGGTAACCCATGTGTAACCAGCAGATTGCATGAGCTGGGCTCAGTGGGGAGAAGCGGAGTGTTGCATTATTCTCGTTCACCATTGCTTGTCAGATGGGTTCTTTGGGCCTTTCCTTCCCAGTCCCTGGAAGTGTTTGTAGATGTTTGCTCACTTTCAGGTATTTGTTTTGCTTTCTGATATTAAAAAATTATGCAAATAAAAATGTCATATTTTTGTTCAAGTCTGGACCTGATTCCATCTTGGGAGCTTGCACCAGGGGAGGGCAGAGTGAGCTTTGTTCTGTGGCTTCTCTTTCTTTTTTTTTTCTTTCTTTTTTCTTTTCTTTCTTTTTTTTTTTTTCTGCTGATTATGCTTTGTAGTTTTAGTCTGATATTAGTGCACTTCTATTCTGGGGTTGATGCCCTCTTGGTGTCAGATACCCAGATGCTGGCTTGCTTTCTTGGGGTGCTTTGTAGGTTTTAGGACCCCTGTCCCTAAAAGGGTGTCAGGTACTGCCCACTGCCTTGTTTCCTGACTTGCAGGCTCACCTTCATGCTGACCATTTACTGTTCCCTTCCCTTGAGCTTCTTGTTGCTGGGATCACTTTGCCTTTGGAGTTGAATCTTTTTAAGGTGGTTCACGTGTAGCTGTCTTCCTTGATGTCCACTGCTCCTGGGAGATAGTTTCTATATTCTGCTCACCCACCTTGAGCTGTGCTCAAACCTTTCCATGCTCTGCTCTGGTTGCAGTGCTAAGAGCTCTGAGTTTCTGCAGACTCACACGCATTTCACCGAGGGGCAAAATGTTAATCTCTCTTTCAGGCAGATACACCCACACTCTAAGGCTTGAGTGGAGGTGAGAATGACTCTCTGTGTCACGCAACTGAAATGAACATTATTCTCTAAATACAAGATCATAACTCTCTTCTAAGAAATCCTTGCTCCCCAATCTTCCTTCACTTATTTTTATTTCCTCATATTGGCTAGAGAAGTGTGGACTATACAGATCACGGAACCAGTCTTCTCCCTCCTGTTAAATTGTGAAACAATCCCAAAATTTCGAATAACCCTGGAAGATCACTATAATGAACTTCCCATACCCCAAACCTTTGAGAGTAAAATTTCAACTCGTATTCTTTCATCCTAGAATATTTTAGAAGGTGTTTCCTGCAAAGAAAAGGGACATTTTCCTATGTAACCGCAATACAACCAATAAAATCAGGATTTAACATTGATACCTTGGTATCATCTAACCTCACACCCTGTTCAAGGTTTGCCAGTTATCCTAATAACATCCTTATAGCAACAGGATATGGTTCAGATTCCTGTACCTGATTTAGTTGTCATCTCTTAGGCCTCCTTTAGTCTGGAACATACCTTGATTTTTATCACCTTGACATTATGAAATTTACAGGCCAATTATTTTGTAGCACATCCTTCAATTTAGATTTGTCTGATGTTTCCTCATGATTAGATTCAGATTATGCATTTTTTTTTTTTGGCAGGAATACCACAGCAGTTAGGTTATATTCTTTTCATTTCCTCTTATCAAGTGGCACAGATGTCTGTTTATGCTATTGCTGATGTTGTTCCCTTTGATCACTTAATTAAGTTGGTGTCTTCTAGGCTTCCCCATTGTAAAGTTACTCTCTTCCTCTGTGTAACTGATACATATTTTGTGGGAAGGTATTTTTAAACTGTATAAACATCTCATTCCTTATCACACATTCAATTGATTCATCTATTTACTTCTATACAGACTCCTGGTTTCCCATTACATTGAGTGAATTTTAATTCTTATTTATTTTGATGCTCAGATTGTCCCTGGTTTGCCATTGAGGTAACATTCAAGCTGGATTCTGAATGCCTTTCACAGAGCCCTGTCATTCTTTGAGTGCTTTCTGGCTTTCTGGCACAATAAGATGTTTTAGGGTCTCCTGTACCTTTTTTGCTTCTGCCCTGGAATCAGCTATTTCTCCAAGGAGCCCTCGTCTCTTTTTGGTAGAAAATGTTACTTAGAAGCCAAGATCCGAGTGCTAAATATGCTCACTGTTCTTAGGGAATTGCTGCTCCCAGAACTTCTCAATGGCCAGAGCTGTGTGTGTGTGTATGTGTGTTGGTATACACACACTTTAGCATCTCCATCTTTTGAAAACCCTGAGTTCACATAAATGTCTCCTCTTGTAATCCAACACCAGGGCTCATGCTTGCCTTCCCCATTTCTGTATGTACAACTTTCCCAACAGTGAGGGAAACTTGCTTTCATTATATATGTATTTATTCATTTGATTAATTCCTTTGTATCCAACCAATCTCCCACATCTGCTGCCATCTCCTCCCCAGCAGGGCTACCCTTCTCACTCTGTGAGGCTCTGATACCCTCCTCTGAGCCACTGTGGCTTCCGTCAATCCCGACACAGAACTACTCTCTTACTTTTCCCCAACTAATGACTTTAGGACTGAATTGTTCAGGAAGAGACAGGAGCTCAAGGGGCCACTGAGCCAGTTTTGAGTCACTAGTTAGCAAGTCTCAAATAGAGCACAGGGGTTCCCTCTGGGGTTCATAGATGCCCAGAGGGTGCATCTAGAATATTCAGGAGTCTGTCAACTTTGGGAAATCACATCTTTATTTTCTAACTTAGAATTGCATTTTACTGTTTCCCTTCAGTATGAATGTGAGTCACATACCACAGTAGTATCAGCAGTGACTGTGACTTGCCAACAAAAATTACACCTATATATTTTTAAGTAGGCTCCATTCCCAACATGGGTCTTGAACTCACAACCTTGATATCAACACCTGAGCTAAGATCAAGAGTCAGATGCTAAACCGACTGAGCCACCCAGGCACCTCCACACATATTTTCATGTAACAGTTGTTACAGAAACTTTTAATGCTCTTCACTCATTCAATTTTATGGTAGCTATGAGCTGCTCCTTTAGAGCTTATTGTAAAATAAGTCTATGTTATGATATCACAAAATTATTTTTTTTAATATTTATTTGAGAGAGAGCAAGCAGAAGAGAGTGGGAGCAGGGAGGAGGAGCAGAGAGGGAGGGAGAAGCAGACTCCATGCTGAGCAGGGAGCCCAACAGATGTGGGGCTCAATCCCAGGACCCTGGGATCATGACCTGAGCTGAAGGTAGATGCTTAACTGACTGAGCCACCAGGTACCCCATGATATCACATTTTAAAATTATTTTGATCATTGTCTTTTGACATAGTTAGTGTTCTTTATAATCCTTATAGATTTTATTTTGTGCCTTAAGAATAATTGTCCTGAGAAGAAGTCCACAGTCTTCACCAAATTGCCAAAGGAGTCCAGGGGAATAAGTGCTTAAAAGCTTCCCCTTAGTTCTTCTCTTTTCAGTATGAAATTATGTCCCCCTACTTTAAAACTTGGGGTCTGAACTTGATGGGAAAGTCACCCTCTAAGATGCTGTGGCATGCATCTGAAATTACTCTCCCTGGTAGATTGAGGGTCACTTCTGGGGTGGTAACCCCCTGGGAGGCCCGGCCCCTCTGCTTGTGGGCTGGGCATGCTCCTGAAGCCAGAGGACGCTGCAAGCAGGGGAGGGTAGGAAGTCATTGCCAGGTAGACCTGTGTGCAGGTGACCTATGGGGTGAACTGAGGGGTTAGGGGTGGACCACCAGTTGTGTCTGCCAGCCACATTCCTTTCCCTCTGGGCTCAGCTCCTTCCTCTCTAAAATGAGGAGGGATCATCTCTACTACAATATGCAGGAACCACAGGAATGGAAGAGCCCTCAGGTGGCAGGTATGAGGGTGTCACTCTGAGGTTTCCCTCTGTCCTTGCCCCCTCTTTCCTGAGGTGCCAGAGGAAGGGAGACAGGAGGAAGGCCCAGAACTCTAACAGCCTGGCTGGTGGTCAGCCCATTTGGGGGTGAGTATGTTCCTCCTCCCCCTCCTCTGGGCCCCAGAAAGTCTATTCTGCAAATGAGCTTTTCCGTCTCTGCTCGATCTTCCCCAGATTGAGTTTCTAGACCTTCACAACACTCAGGTTACGGCTCAACCTGGCTCAGGGTATCACTTTCTGTGACATCCTCTCTATAAAGCCTCTTCGGCACTCTCTCCCCAGAGGTTCTTGACCCACATACTCAGAGCAGTTGGCTCTCCCTGGCAGAGAAGCAACATAAAGTGAGTCAGTGAAGCGGGAGGTATAGCAGAGGACCTCTAAGGGCTGCTATTTCTATTTCTACTATTTCTACTATTGGGACTTATGGCATTAGCAAATATGTCAGAACATATGACCTATGCAGCCAGGTGGGTGTTGCCCTTCCAAGTGGCCACGTAGGGAGTACCACTGCTTAAAATGTGAGTGTTGCTTTTTTCCTCCCAGAATTATTTGTAGAGCTGGTTTATGAACCAGAAAAGAGAATCACGCATGTTACTTATCTTCCCATCTTTTCAACAGAGATACTATTACTTTATTTACCATGCTTTAGTTCAAATAGCTTTATCGTTACGTTATTTCCAAAAGTCTAATTCATCTACCAAGGCTGAAGATATAGATATCATTCACAGAGTTCTTATGGTGTTCTTTTTTTTTAAGATTTTATTTATTTATTCATGATAGACATAGAGAGAGAGAGAGAGGCAGAGACACAGACAGAGGAAGAAGCAGGCCCCATGCTGGGAGTCCAATGTGGGACTCGATCCCAGGACTCCAGGATCAGGCCCTGGGCCAAAGGCAGGCGCTAAACCACTGAGCCACCCAGGGATCCCCTTCTTACTGAGTTCTAAGCACTGTGTGACATGGGTTTTCTCATGAAAGTCCTGTGAAATAATTCCAATTATTTTTTTCTTCCATTTTTACAGGATGGATAAATTGAGGTATAAAAAAGCTAAACTTGTTCAAAGTCACACAACTTGTAAAAGTTGAATCTGAGATTTGAACTCAGCAGTATGACCAGGGTCTAGACATTCTGCTGATGAAAAAGAACTTTCTTCTTCTCCTCCTCCTCCTCCTCCTCTTTCCTCCTTCTTCTTCTTCCTACTCCTTCCTCCTCCTCTTCCTTCTCCTCCATCTTCTTCTTCTTCTTCTTTGAGAGAGAGAGAGAAGAGAGAGAGAGGAGCAGAGGGGCAGAGGAAGAAGGAGAGAGAGAATCTCAAGCAGGCTCCACACCCAGCATGGAACCTGACATGGGGCTGGATCTCACGACCCTGAGATCATGGCCTGAGCTGAAATCAAGAGCCAGATGCTTAACTGACGGAGCCACCCAGACATTCTGATGAACTTCTTATTAATTAATTACTTAATCTATACCATAATATGTGTAAGGCACTGTTCTAGGCACTGAGGATTCATTGCTGGACAAGACTGATAAAAATTCCTGCCCTCTTGGAGCTTAAATTCTAGCAGAGGAGACAGAAATAAAGAATAACATACCAGATAAGTAGATTACACAGTATGTTAGAATTCGATTAGGAAAACAGGGAAAGGGGTATCGGATGGCTGGATGAAAGTTGAAATTATAAATGGATTGGTCTGCATAAGCCATTTGAACAAAGATTTGAAGGGGTAGAAGGAGTGATCATGTTATCTGGAGGAAACTATTTCAAGCAGAGGAAAAGCCAGTGCAAAGGCCCTGAGGCAGGAGCATGCCTGCTGTGTTTGAGGAACAATTGGGTACACCTCCAATTTTTAAAGGACTTTTAGACCCCTGGGAAGACTTTGGCTTTTACCCTGAGATGACTGGGAGAAAAGTTACACAGGATTTTGAGCACAGGTATGACATGATCAGTCTTCTATTTGAATGGGATCATAGTTATGGAGGAGAACTGTACAGCAAAAAGAGCAGTTACCTGTTATTACAGACAGATGTAACCAGGCCCTGTTGCAGGTGAGATAGTGGTAGTTTAGACCAGACCCAGAAGGCCTCTATGTGCACAGCAGTTACATTAGAAGTTGCTATCAGGTGTGTTAATTTTTCTTCAAATTGGGCAAAGCCTGAGTAATTCAGAGGGCCTGGCCAAGTTTCTCTTAACAACAGGTTTAGAAGCAACAACAGAGCAAATAAGAGAATGTGTTTGGCAGACAACACAGTCACCAGTATGGCTGCTCAACATGCTTCCAATGGAACCTTGGAACAGGAGTTCCATCCATGACAGGAGACTCTAGACTCAGATGAGCCTAGGAAAGGTCAAGAGAGGTCCCAAGACAGGCCTCCAGTTGCAAATTGGAAAGGTGGAAAAAAATGCAAAATAGAAGGAGAAATATGCAAAAACTTGTGAAGTTTGGAGGAGTAGGTCTTTTTTTTTTTTTAAGATTTTTATTTATTTATTCATGAGAGACACAGAGAGAGAGAGACAGAGACACAGGCAGAGGGAGAAACAGGTTCCCTGCAGGGGGCCTGATGCAGGACTCAATCACAGGACCCCAGGACCATGACCTGAGCCAAAGGCAGACACTCAACCACTGAGCCACCCAGATTCCCCTGGGGAGTAGGTCTTTGACTCCAGAAGAAAGTAGTGTCCGTGTTCCTATAGCACATGAGGCGAGCGGCACAGGCAGGGTGTGGCCAGAGACTGGTGACCAAGGGTCCATAAAATCACCAAGGTGGAGCAGCAGAGGAGTCCCTAATGTGTGAACACGGGACAGGGCTTGGGATCCCAGGTTTGGAGAAACAGAGTGGATCCCCAGTGGTACATCTGGGCCGTGATAGTTGTCCCTACTCTGGCCTGATTTTCAGGAGGTTTCCTTTGGGCGTGGGCTAACCAACCATTGGCAAGAGGCATGGTTGTGTGGAGATGCAGTAGATAGCGTTGCAACTCTATACCAACCCAGCCTAAAAGCAGAGGTTTTGAAACATTCTTAGGATGAGTTCTGGTTTTTGTTAGCAGATTAGGAGGTTTTAATGAATAACATGGCATTTTTAGGTTATCTGTCAGTTGCCTTTATTGGTGCTCTCTCTTTCTTGTTGGCATGGAAAGAGGAAAGGTCATTGTAGCTGTTGGGCCCAGGAAATGCCAAATGTGGAATCAGGAAGACCCTGAGATCACAGAATTGTGGGAAGAGCAACAGCCTTCATAGGATTCATTCTGAAGCTCCCTCCTGGGCATGGGGCTAGAAGAAGGAAGGAGAAAATATCATGCAATAAACTGTCAGAGGACAGCAGGCTTTGTCCTTTTTCATGCAAAAGGATCTGACTTATTGTATGAAAACCATACATCAAACTTTGAATAATGGGAATAGATTTGGAGAAAAAAAAGGGGACACTGACTCACAGAATAGTAGGGCCCCAACCTATCGTCCTGGAAAGAAAATGGGGATGTCTGATACATGGGGGTGCTGGTGAAGCTGGTAATGGGGGTGGTATGCTACTTTCTTCCTTAGAGACCCCAGGGAGTGGGAGCCCTGCTTCACCTATTCTGTTCCCCTCTCATGTTGCCATCTCTTCACTTACTAGTGTGAGGGCTTCAGCGCTAGGGCAAACCTCCCCACTCTGAGCTCTAGCTCAAAGTGTTTTCTCGGTTCAGGGAGCTGTGAATACTACTTTCTGGTTTTGCTGATCCTAGCTCATCTGGGAGCATCAAGAGACATAATTGTGGTCCTGAAATGTTCAAGCTGGTGGGGGGACCTTGGTGAGTATCTCCTCCTAATCTGTCATTGTAATGATGAGAGCCAAGAACCAGAGACCCAATGGCTTGTCTAAGGTTCTCCAGCTCCCTGGTTCCAGAACCTGTCCTAGAACTGGTGCTGTGCTAAGCATACTGGTGAACAAGACAAAGTCCCTGCCCTCGTGGGACTAATAATCTGGTGAAGGAGACAAGTCATTAATGAAATAAATCCATAAATACAATTATAGATGGTGATAAGAGCCATGAAGGAGGTAAACAGGGGTGAGAGACTGGGACTAGCTGAGGGTTTTGGGACAATTCTTTTTTTTTTAGAGGAACATCAGTGAAGGCTATGACCTCCCCTGTGTTCCCTGGGTAGATAAAGGACATCGCCAGCTACCCAGCTGCTGGCTCAGCCTCTAAACCTAGGAGTCCTCCTTGATGCTTCTCTTAACTCACCCCCCATGTTCATCGCATCAGTGACTCAGCTTAGACCAATTGTCCCCCTCTTTCCCCTCATCTGCAACCACCACTCCTAGTTCAGGCCACTGTCCCTTCACTTGGATGATCACTGTGGCCTGTTGCCACCCTTGCTCCCTATGATTCATTTTCCATACTGCAGCCAGATAGAGATCTTTTGTTTATTTATTTTTTAAAGATTTTATTTATTTATTTGAGAGAGATACAGAAATAGTGACAGAGAGCACAAGCAGGGAGGAGAGGGAGAAGCAGGCTCCCTTCTGAGTAGGGAGACCAATGCAGGGCTCGATCCCAGGACCCTGGGATCATGACCTGAGCTGAAGGTAGATGCTTAACTGACTGAGCCACCCAGGTGCCCCAATAGAGAGATCTTTTAAAACATCAGATCTTGTAACTCAGCCAGGTAACCTCCCCCTCCCCCATGCCAGTGGCACCTCATCATACTTGGAATGATATCCAAGTTTCTGACTGCTCCTGCTTCATTTCTCACTCTTTCTCTGCTCCAGCCACATTGTCCTTCTTGCTATTTCTTGTGGACTCCAAGCGTATTTAAATTATAACTTTTGGGAAATAACAAAGGCAGTTCCTCTCTAATGCCTCATTCTTCCATATGTTACTGGCCATTAAGTAGGGCAGCTACCTGGCTTGGGCCAGTACTAGCACCCCCTGTTACTCTCAGAGTTGTCCCAGTTTGGGCAATAAAATTACATGGTTATCCTGTCCTTAATGATTTGGGGGGTAGTCCTGTAAGTGGCTTTCTCTCTTCCACCTTCCCTCTTTCCCTTTCTTAAACACACGTAGAGTAGTTGCTAGGTACCAGAAATGTACTCCGTCCTGGAAGGTGGAGATACCTGAAAATAAGTCTCAAGGAACTTTCAAACATCTGCACAATGAAAAATAAAATTACAATGATGTGACCTAGACTTTTTCAGATTCGATGTTTGTTGTTCTATAGACAAAATGGCTGGCTATTGGCTTAAACATTTTACAGTTTACCCAGATGTTTGGCACCACCTAGACACAGCCTGATTTCCTTCTCCCCACCAGCTCTTCTCAGCCCTCCCTCCCGGTCCTCCCTCATTTGTTCCCATTACTCAAGGTTTGGCAGGTTTCATGCACACACCATGCCAGAACTTCACATGGAACATGATTAAGACCAAGGCCTTGGGTCTTTCCTGCCTTCTGACAATTCACTACATAATTTTCTTGTTCTTTCTCTGTTCCTTCCAGACCCAAGTCAGCCAGGCAGGATCTAAATTAGCTTCTTGATGGCCCTTGTACTCCTGCCAAACGTGTCTTTGATTGCTTGGCCTCCCAGTTCCATTGATTCCAGCCTTTCTGTGGTGCCCTTGGGGAAACACACGGAGGCTTCCTGGCCTCTGGAGTGCTGTTTGTCTACCGGACTCCCCTACCGCAGGGTGAGGAAGCCCACCCTCCACGTGGGAGCTGAGAGAGACTCCATGTGTGGTTCTGAGAGAGGTCAGGGATTAGAGGTTAAAGACCGGGAGCAATTAACCTACTCTTTTTGGAGAAGTGTTCTCTGGTGGCCATCGGTCACTCCTCCTGGCTTATAGAGTTGGTGACTGTTTACATGGGATGGCATAAGAGGACCCAAATCTTACTCCTCTCACAGTGACCCGTCTTTCGTCTATGTTGGATTCTTAGAACTCAACCTCTGGTTTTACCTTCTATTGATCTCCTTGATAAGAGATAACCTGTTAGCTAGCAAATGCATCAGGTGATAATTACATGAACTGAGTAACTTCCTCCTCCATCACCTCTAGAGATGTAGCACTCGGAAGACCAGTATGTTTTTGATGAGCATGAAGAAAGCTTAAGGGGAATTCAGGATTATTGGCTCCCTTGGGCATGAGGAGTGCCTCTGGTCTGAGACTAGGCAATTGAGGATATGAGAGAGGGTCCTGGAGGAGATGCTGTGGGAGTAGGGACGGGATGGTGGAGGCATTTTGAGGACCAGCTGCCTAAGGCATGACAGTGGTGAACTCTGGTACCCTGCTGACGACTCCTAGCATGGCCAAGAATGGGGTGATGGTATTGTGGACAGGATATTAATTTTTCCCTCTGTGTCTCAAGAGACTAAGGAAGTGGGGTGGTGGAGAAGATCTACGTTCTGTGCTCAGGAGAGGTCTGCCAGGCTAAAGAGAGATGGAGAACCAGAGTATGACTGTGCACATCTGGCATCAGGAGAGTGGGAACATATAGGAGCACAAACCCTTTATCAGAGAATTTCCCATGTTTTCTCAAGGGCAGTAGGATCATATTTATATAAAGGTCAGAGCTTAAATCCATGCCCTCTTGAGAGAATCTGTAACGTAGGGAGACAGATAACTTTCACCATGACCAGAGGGGATGTGACTTGATCCCAGCTACAGGAGGTCCTTCGTTATAAGGTGTTATTGGATCCAGATGTTACATGTCTGATAGAGACAATCTGAGTGAGACTTACCATCAAAATCTGTACTCTCCTTGGGCAGGAAAAGGCCCATGGAAGGAAAAAGTTGGGACTAAGACAGTCCAATAGGGCCAGGATAGGGCTGCCTTGGGCTGTCCACAGAGAAAGGTGGTGTGAGTCATGGCCCTGCAAAAGTGAGAGGGACTTGGCGGTCCCCAGTAAGGGCAGGTGATCTGTGGAGAGGAGGGAAGTGGCTATAGGTTCAGCATTTCTTTGCTGGAGGAAGGAAACAACCAGGGAATAATAAACCATATAAATGGAAAACATGTTTCCTAAAACAAGGCTGTATGTCAGCTATAGACAGGCTCTTGAGACAAATTCTTTTGTGAGGATGAAGCTTCTCAAGAACACACACATATATTATTCACACACATGAATTGTTCAGTGCCTGTATGTCCACACATACATATCGTCACACATAGAAATATTTACACCTCAGCCTCGTGTTGTAGGTGAACATGAATGTATACTCAGATATATACACATATATGTGCATACATAGAATATTGGCATTGATTTGCTACATATGTGTATATACATACTCAGATATATAATATGGAGACATACACATGATAAGCCAACTCCCAATTATCTATCATTATCCACTCTTTTATCCTGCATATTTTTCATCCGAGAATGGCTTCTTTTATTAAGTATAATTTTGTCATCATCAATTTTGTCTGGGCTTTGGAATATAATTATATTGTAATTGCCATTCCCCCCAGCACAAATGCTAAAGATTAACTGCAAAAGAAAAGAACAATAAAATTCCTAATCTAAATGTCAACTTGTTTAATTTATTCTAAAGTCAGCAAAAAATGAAATTTGTAGAAATGCATCATTTGAATTTACTTGCATCTTCTTGATTAATACAACTTGCGATAGACTGTGCCCCCCCCCACCCAAAATTTGTATGTTGAAATCTTAACCCCCAATGCAATGTACTAGGAAGTGGGGCATTTGGTAGGTGATTGGGCCATGAGGGTGGAGCCCTCATGAATGGGATTAGTGCCTTTATGAAAGAGCCCTCAGAGAACTCTCTTGGCCCCAAGGTCACAGTGAAGAGATGGCTGTCTATGAACCAGCAATCGGCCAGGGCCTTGATCTCAGACTTCCCAGCCCCCAGAACTAGGAGAGATAAATTTCTGTTGTTTATAGTCTATGCAGTCTATAGTATTCTGTTAATAAGTTGGTTGGATTTCATTGGTGCTTTGAACCCTTCTTTCTGGCAAGATGAATGAACTCACTCGTACAAGTTGGGAGCATATTTGACATGATAGGCAGAGCCAGGTGTGGGGCAGGACTCCTAATCCTCACACCTGCTCTTGTGTGTATGTACACACGGGCGCACACACACGCCCATGCACCATACACTTGTATTTAAATGTTAGGTTGTTAGCCCTTGAAAAGCTTTAATGAAATTGAGGACAACTTTGTCCTGCCAAGTTTTTCAAGCCTGGGTGACAGGGTGCTGTCTTCAATGATGGACTGTATTATTACAAAGTCCATGAACTTGGAGTTAGTGCTTGATACTGGTACTTCATTTTTAATGGCAAAAAAAGGCCTCCTCTTAGGGTGTGTGTTCAATTACTCCACACTGTTGGGGACATTAATAAGTGGAAACTCTCTGATGTAACTTCTAGAAAGAAATCTGTATTTAGGCAGTCTCTCAGGCCTCCTGAAACTAATAAACAATTCAAGCTTAGAACTAAGCTCTTAGGGTGTGGGGTTTTCCTGGTAATTGAATGTTCGGAAAAGAAACTTTTTTGGTCCCAACGATTTGGTTGAAAAGCTTGATCAAATGTGTTAATACCCTTCCTATAAATTCCATGACCATAATTGGATCTTTCTTTCATTATTGAGGATTCTAACAGCGAGACCCGATGAATTTGATAAATAAGAGAGGAAGTGATCAAAGAAAGTTCAAGAGATTCTTCTTGTAACTGGGACTTTTTCCTTTCTTCTGAAGTTCCTGGTGTTCTTTTGTTTTCTTGTTATTGTGCTGTCAATTGGGATTCTGAAGGCTGCTACCACCAGTACCACTTACCACCCCCTGGCCCTTTCTCTGGGCCCGGTGCTCTGCTGAGAGTACTGCATGAAGCCTTGTCTTCCAGGTAGACACTGAAGCTCAGAGAGTTTGAGTAACTTGCTCCAGGCCTCACGGCTGGAAGGTGGGAGGGTGGGGTTCAGTTTAGATCTGACATCTGAATGTGCGCTCTCAATCATTGTGGCTTTTGCCTCTTTTCCTAAAAGGGAGCAAACTGAGGTTTTGGCAAATTAGGTTAATAGTTGCTTTACTCTGTGTGTGTGTTTGCATTTGTTTCTACAGCCACTAAGGATGTAGAAGCCCAAATATTTTACTGGACTTCTTTTTTTTTTTTCCCCATTATGCAATTAAAATCCTTAGATAGACTGGTGATTTTATATCCCTCCCCCACCCCCACCCCAATTTTTTGTTCTCTTAGAGACCCCTCCAGTTTTACTTGATTGCTTTTCTCTTTCCAGTAACCTGAAATTTGAGTCTGCAACTTCTGCAATGCCTGTAGTCTTTTTGCTCAGAGTGAATTTTGGTGACTTAAGGGCTACCAAAAAGATATTTAAAGTTTCTGCCAATTTCTTTGGGAATAGCAAGAGAATTTAAAAATTGGAATTTCTCTGTTAGTGGCTACTTTCTAGAGGAAACCTAATCTGTGGGGATCCTTGCCAAGAATAAATGCAGAGGAGGTATTGCTTGCAGACCATTGTCCTTGGGTTCAGACAGCCTCCTCCTGTCTCCTGGCCCCAGGGTATAAATAGAGAGAGACACAAAGGAGACTGGCAGAGATCTTGCTGACAGACCTTCCAAACTTCCAGAAAAGATGACTCGTTGCCTATAGAAAAGTCTGTCTCATGGTTGGCAGCTCCTCTGTCTCCTGGAGATGGAGACTCCTTTTTCGAGCAGTGGCCTTTCTGGATTCCACTGGTATCTTTGTGTCTGTCTGCCAGTCTGTTCTCTTACTAAGCATTCATTAGGAACTGGGGATGAGAAAATGAACAAGGTCTAGCTCTTACCCCTGGGAGCTTACTTGAGGAGACATACACGTAAGTAGATGACAGAGGAGGTGACATTTAAGCTGGGTCCTGAGGGATAAGAAGGAGCTTATCAGGCAGAAGGACCAGCATAGGAAGAGACCAGATTTGCTCAACTGGCTATTTAGAAAAGGGTGACCTGGTAAATTTAACTGACTCATTCTGCCATCCATTTGTATGAAATTCATCACTGTTCTTGGGTGAGAAGAGAGGTGAGAAAAACAGGGAATTCCCTCCTCTGTGTAGTTTGGCAGCATGGCCCTGTTCTCTTGCTGAACACATTGAGTTTGCTTCTTCCATCTGGCCTTCAGGCTGGAGTCCTGAACATTTGTGCTCCTCTTCTATCTGCATGGCTTTTTTTTTTTTTTAAACTGTTTTGAGGGATTTAAAAGACAAAGCTTCCATTCCACTTACTTTCCATTCCACTTACTTCCCTTAATCAAAAGCCTCTGCAGCCACTGGCAGTTGAGTGTTTCCTTCTTTCCAGCCTCCCCCAGGGAAGCACTTGGAGGTGGGAGATGGGCCGGAAGTGTGCAGAGTGCAGCAAGTAGAGGCCGAGATGGTGTGCCCAGAGCCAGTTCTGACGCCCTCTGTGGCTGTGTCCCTCCAGGCACATGAGGCCCTATATCCTGTGGGGGCCTCTCCCCAGCTAGGGCTCTTCTCCCCAGTGAAGATTTTCCTTGTCCTCTTTGGAAACTGGGCATTTGTATCTGCATGGGACCACCAGACCTTGCCGTCCATCCTCCTTCCACTCTGCATTGTTTGCTGTTGGCTCTCTCTGTCCCTTTGGGTCCCAGTTTGGTGTCTGTGTGTGAGTGGGGAAGTGTGTGCATGGGCGCAGGGGGAGGGTGGGATTGTTCAAGATTGATGCAACAGGACAGGAAAGAGAATAAGTAGACACGCTATCATGAGAGTGTGGTGCAACTGATTAATTAATTGCCAATGTTCATGGAAAGGAAAAGTAAATATTGCTTGATTTTTAGAATGAATTCCCTAATTGAACTTTTATTGATTTATTTATTGTTTGGTCAGGAATCATGCGGTGAAATTCAGGGTTTTGGAGAGTGCTGGGTTTGGAGAGTGCATTAGTTTTGCCACTTCCTCGTGTAGCAATAAAGCCAGGAAACGACATTCCCGTGTGGGAGTTGGGAAGGGCTAGCAGTGTGCTTCACCCTGGCTCTCCATCCCAGACAAGGTGCTTTATTTGGGGGCAAATCTTTGGTCCAGCCTTTTTCTGCTCGGGCATTCTTTATCAAGATGCTTTGTCAGCTCTGTGATAGCTGCAAGCAACAACAGCCATGGCTACCATTCTTCCACAAACATGACCTCACGCCATCCAGGTGGCTTCCTTCCTGGGAGCCAAAGTGAAGCTTCTATAGTGCAGCTCCCAGTGTTAGCAGACACAGAACGTCAGGGGGAGGAGTGAACCTGGAGACCAGCTGGCCTAACCCTCAGGAGCTCATACTCTGTGATAGCTTTTTCCAGCGGCAGAAATAGGCCTGGACCCCTGGACTCACCAGCTGGAAGCCCCGTAGCTTTTCTACCCCAGGTAGCCGCTACTCTGTGTGTGAGTGCTCTTTTGACGACCAGTTACATCAGGTGGATGCTCACAGTCACTGCTCAAGCTTCCAGGGCGGTTGCTTCTTAGCCCTGGTTACACTTAGAATCAGCTGGGAACATTTAAAAAATACCCACACCCAGGTCTCCAGAACCAATTGGATCTGCATCTCCAAGTGTGCCCATCCACAACATGAGGTGGCCAACAACTTTCCCCAGCTGATTCTAACAATGCAGAGAGGATTAAGAACGCCTGTCTTGGTGTGGAGAAGGAAAAGCAAGCTTTGCCTAAGGATCTCTAATTTGCTGACTGGACAGCAGTTTGCTAACACAAACCTACTGTCCTTTATTGCTCTGAGAAAATAGTTCTCTCTAGGAGCACGTTAAAGCCTAGAGAAGATTTTTCTCTCATCCCAGACTTGCAAGTGAGCCAGGCAGTCCCCGATTCAGAAAGGAATACTGGATTTGGAAACGGGAACAATTACTGGGGCTGGAGCTTCCTTCCCTCCACCAATGACTGGGAGGACCATCCGTGGGACTGGGGACCCCATCTTTCCCTGTGTGCTCTACCCTCCATAGAAATTTGAGAGTAAATTTGTTTTGCATTAGAGATAATTAATGTCAGATCTTGGATCACTTTGTTACAGTAATAAGGCAGCTGTTTATAATACAAATGCCTGAGTATTTCTCAGAACCTGTTTTTTTCAAAAGGCCCGCAAAGGTGTTTAAAGGATACTGCCTAAAGCTATCTAAATTGTCCCTGTTTCCCCCCCTTTCTTCCTCTTCTGAAGAGAGGGGCTGGTGGAAGGGGGGGGGTGGTGGCTAGGAGAAGGGGTCAGTGCAGTTTGTGCTGGAGCTGCTGCTCGCTCTGATGTGGGAGAGCCAATTGTGCCCATCACCACATTCAGTGACTTCTCATTGGTAGCATGAAGTTGGCCATGGTGGGAGTATTTACCATGGAAACAGGCAAATGCAACAAAGTAGGGGAACCCCCCCCCCCCCCCCCGCCCCGAGCAGATTATTAAATCTTACCCAGCATGCCGCTGGTCACAGGTATTCTCTGGACAGTTCCCAAGTAGAAGATGTGAGTGTTGTCACAGGGGATTTTATTTTACATTATTCTCCAAAGAAGATTCTAGAAGCTGATGGTATTAATATCATGCTTTCATAGCGTATCTAAAAGGCATCTCAAACTTCTCATGCTCATCTCTCACCATCCAAATTGTGTCCCTTTCATAGTCTCTCCCAGCTCCGGAAATGGGAACTCCATCATTGCACTTAGTCTCTCTCAGCCACTGATTGCCTTGTGGTTCCTTGATTATTAAATAGATCAATGTGGTTCCAATGTGGTTCCCCCTCAGGGCCTTCGCACATGGTGTTCCTTCCATCTGGAACCTCCTTGCCACAAATATCCAATGTCTCATTCCCTTATCACGTCTTTCAGGGCTCTGCCCAAATGTCACATTCAACAGGGGCCTTTCCCAATCATGTATCAAGTAGAACATCTTCCCCACCACCGATAGTCTCTCTTTTTTCCCATAGAAGCTATTTCTACCTGACACGTATTTGTTGACTATTTTGCATCTGGCCGGCCCTAGCAAGTAATCTCCAAGTAGGGCTTTTGCTGTGTTGTTTGCTGCTATATCCTCAGTGCCTAGAAGAATGTTTGGCATCTAGCAGACAGTACATATTCATCAAATGAATGAGTCAATGTTTGTGAGCATCCATGCACAGTGAGGATGTGTGTGTGTGTAATCTGTGCCAGTGGCAGACCCCAGGAGATGGTCCGTATTGGACCACTTGGGACAGCTGTTATTACTAGATGGGATGAGAACTCAGCAACCACTTCATTCAACTCTCCATTTTACAGATGAGGTCCTTGAACTCATGCAAGGGCAGATGACTTGCTCCAGGGACAGTTAATGATGGGAACGCATTTTTCTTTTACAAACAAAATATTTTCAAAAGCGGAATACCCTGATAATATCAGTCAGCAGTTTGTGGGATATTGGTCCTTCCCATATGTTATGGTTTTTGTCTTTGTCTCTAAGCAGGCTAGGAGAAAAGCTTTCAAAGAGACTTTCATCTCCTTTGGGTAGGATAATGTTTTCCAGAGCTGCTCCTGCACCGCTGTCGACATGGGGTCCTTCCTCACAGGCTGAGTCAGGGCCAAAAGTCTCTTGGACTTACTGCTTTGGGCCTTTGGCAAGAAAGCTGGTAGCGGGTGCTTCTGGGAGTCTGTGATGAAGCCTGGACACAACTACGGGTCTTGAGCTAACACAGCATGGCTGAAGCCTCATGGCTTTTTAATGTTACAAGTCTCAGCTCTGCAAGCTTTTGCTTCTTATCTGTGCCAAGTCCCCTTCCTGGCAGTCATGCCCAGGTTGGGATGGTAGGGTCGAGGGAGGTGGGGGTGGGGCTGGGCAGGAGATCTTTCTGGCCCTCCCTCTAAAAAAATGTGGAAGAGGAATGTTGATTTCTTTGGAGCGTTCACTGTATAGTGAATTTGACTAGCATCTTCTGAAGTTTCCGAATGTATGTTTGTGAATTTATTGCTTAATAAAACTTACTATGAAGAAAACGGGACTGGTGGAGAGACCAAATGTCTCTGATTTTCAAACAAACAGGGTTTGAGAACAATTTGAAATGAGGTCTCTCATGCTGATGCTGAACAAACACCAGGAGTCCTTTTCAACAAAGCTTGCATTTCTTTTTATGTGAATTATTTCTCTGAATTATCTAAGGATGTATTTGGTTCACTGGGAAAGCTCTTTGCCCTTGGAGTAAAATTTAGCTACAGGCTTGCATGTTCAGATTTGGGTACTTGTGTTAAGAATTTTTCTTAAAAATGGGGGATCCCTGGGTGGTGCAGCGGTTTGGCGCCTGCCTTTGGCCCAGGACGCCATCCTGGAGACCCGGGATCGAGTCCCATGTCAGGCTCCCGGTGCATGGAGCCTGCTTCTCCCTCTGCCTGTGTCTCTGCCTCTCTCTCTCTCTTTTTGTGTGACTATCATAAAAAAAAAAAAAAGAATTTTTCTTAAAAGTGGATGCAGAGTCCCTTAAATGACAGGCTCAATATGTTGGTGTATATTTTACAAATTGTCTCCCTGAATATTATGCCATTGGATTTTTCCAAAGGCTACGATTTATGTCAAGCGAAGGAAGCTTTCAGGATGTTGGTACCAAAACCCCAGGACTCTGTCTGCTGAAGTGTGGAAAGGTTTGCTGGACTCATTCTGTGCTCACAGCAGTGGTGAGGGTTAGACTTACTCAGCGGTTGTGTCTATACTTGTATGCCTGGCTACAGAATTGCCTATCAGGATTTTACCCTCCATAGGAGCTGGGAACCTGCGTATGGGTTCATTTCCTTAATAGGCTCCCATTTCTTCTGTTATGGGCACTATAACTTATTTCTCACAGAGGCTGGACTGCTTTCCAGCCTGGAAATACATCCAGATCATGTGGTCTGTGTTCCTCACACTGCAGTTTAAGCTCATCAGAGCACCTCTGGACCATTATTGCCTGGGTTCAAACCTCGGCGCTGTCAGCTGTGAGACCTAGGGCAAGTTATGGATCTTCTCCTTGCCTCAGTTTCTAGACATTTCTATAGAATGGGAATAACAGTGATAGTGATCTCACGGGGCATTGTAGGGACTAAGTAAGCTAATGTGGGCAGTGTTTACAGCCCAATACATAGGATCACTCAATATATAGTTATTATTATTATTATTATAATGATAACTTGCCTATGTTTAACCAGATTCCCCTGATTAGTTACTCTATCCATTCCATTTGCTACTCTAGGTTAATTACATGTCCATTCAAATCCTCTTGGGGTTGGATCATCCACATGTGTCTTTGAGATGTCCTTCATTTCATAAGTGCTATGTGATGGTGTTTTCCTTGAGTGTCCTTACTTTCTTTTCATATCTCCAGAACTTTCTGGCTCATTCAGTTATCAGCCTGGAAGCATTGGCATCGCTTCTCTGACCACCCTCCTTCCTACTCTAAAGAATTGGTGCTTTTTATTTCTCAGTAGACAATCAATGTATCTGTAAGCAAGCCATGACCATATTATCTAGCTGGAAAGCAGTTTAACTGGAGAATGCTCCTTGGTAAGCCCTGCAAATGTTATTTCAGAAAGATGAAGCTGCATCTGCTTCGTGGACTATTCTTGTCCCATGTGGCCGTAGGTGGGGGCAGCATGCCTTATGGACCCCAGGAGCAGGTGGGGACACACTTACAAGCACCCGGTGAACGTTAGATCCAGTGCAAGAAGCAAAGGACAGAGTCTCAATGTAAGTAGGCGTTCGGATATCTGAATGGAAGCCACAGAGAGCCAGAGGAGGAGAGTCCTAGCACCCTACCCTTGAAACAGGTGCCCAGGTTCACAGCCTGTGGGGCAGGGGAGGGCAGGTAGATGGGAAGGTGGGTGGTCAGGGAGGGTGTGGGGCAGTTGAGCAGTTTCTGAGAGACTCTGTTGGCTCAAGCTGCTTGCTGGGGGCCAGGTATGTATTCACCTGCTTTCGTGGTGCCGCAACACCGGGCTATGGCCCAGTGCCTAACAGTTCCAGAACCACTGCTGAGTCTTGGCCTACCTGTGTAAAGGAAAATCACAGGTGGATACAAGCATGTGTAGTTGCTCAGTAAAAGCTTTGCCCTACGTTGACTCCCCAGCAGGTTAGAACTCAGCCACTTCCTCTGGTTTCCTCGGAGCCCTCTTTGAGGTTCTCTTGCTACTTCCTGGGTGTTATCCTTCTGCGTCTGTCTTGTTTCTTCCTCTTTTTCCTTTTAAATGTTGATATTCCTTAGAATTGTTAGGATCCGTCACTTCTCATTCGTCTTCCTCTCCCTGCAGAATCTTAAACATGTCTATATTTTCTCTTGTTTCTTAAAAGTTCTATTTAAAAATAGTTTCAAAAGGCTTAAGATGCACAAGTCAGTCTCCTACACAGCTTTATCCTATGCCCATTTTCACTCTGTGGAAGACGATACTTTTTCATTCTTTTGGCAGTTTCTTTTCATAATTTTCCCCTTATTTTTATAATGTTTTATGCTACTAGCTCTTTGTCAATTTCCGATAATGCTTGAGATTAACAAATTTCTTCCAGTGTTGAGGATTTAGCTCTCTCGCATCTCCCTGCACTTGCCTCCCTCATCCTCCTAAGGTAGTTCAGTGTTCACAATATTACTATATTAATATTAATTTTAGACTAAGGTAGAAGACTATTGATATTTACTTCCTAGTATCATTTTTTGTTTCTACTAGAGTCAATAACTGCTCCTAATTCTCACTTGCAGCTTTTTGAATATAGCTATTCATTTATTCTTTTGTTCCTGAATGCCATATTCTATCTGTCACAAGCCTGTCATTTTTTTCTAAATGCTCACTTATACCTGGTTACATTTCAGTTTTCCTTTCCTGAGTTCCTCTCACCATAGCCCTCCCTCTTCCTACTCTGGTCACATTCCTTGTTCTCTGGATCCATTGGGCACTCCCATGTTTGGCAGAGAAATCTTATGAAGCTTCCAGAGAAAGAATGCCTGGGAGTTAAATTTTTCTTGAGTACTTGCTCATCCTCATCTGAAATTGTTTCTCATTTACCTACCACTTGATTGAAAGTTTGGATGGGTCTGGAATTCTATATTTGAAGCTATTTTCTCTCAGAATTTTGAAGACATTGTTTCATGGTCTTTCCTGTGCTGTAATTGATAAGCCTAATGCTATTCTTTTTTCTTTTTCTTCATTGTGTCTCTTCTATAAAACATATTGTCTTTTCAAAATATAAAGAAATAAATATTAAATGTATAGCTTGATAGATTTTTTAAAAGATTTTATTTATTTATTCATGAGAGACACAGAGAGAAAGGCAGAGACATAGGCAGAGGGAGAAGCAGGCTCCCCATGGGGAGACCTATGTGGGACTCGATCCCAGGGCCCTGGGATCATGACCTGAGCTGAAGGCAGATGCTTAACCACTGAGCCACCCAGGCGTCCCTGAAATTTTACTGCTACATGCTTTGATGTAGGCCTGTATTTGATCACTGTGTATGTACTTCGAGGGCCCTTTCAATCTGGGAATGTGCTCTTCAGTTCTGGGATATCTCCTGGGTATTATTTTCTGATAATTTCCTTTATCCTCTCATTTCATTCTCTTTCCAGAGTTCCCATTAGTCAATAGGTGGACTTCCAGGATTGATGATTTAAGTCTTTAAACTTTTCTTTCTTATTTTCCCTCTCTGACTTTTAATACACTTTCCAGATTTTTTTCAACATCTTTGTCTTCCTTTGCTACTAGTTATCCTTTACTTTAGTTGTCACTTTTTATTTCCAACAGCATTTTCTTAAGGTGTTTTTTTTTGGAAGACGAGTCAGCCTCTTTGCATGCGCTTCAGGTTGAGCCTTTTCATTTGTGAAATCAGTTTGCCTTCTTCCAACCACTTGCTGTTATTCTGTGCTATCTGCTTTCTTGTACACTGTGCTGATGTATGTTTTTACTTTCTTCCATATCCTAATATGCTAGTGTGATCTTGGGAATGAGAGGACATCTACACTTGCCACTTGTCTACATTCTTCTCCATTGTTTCTGTTCCCTTCTGTTTATACCCCAATATATTTTTCTCACTGTATAGCCATCTCTTGAGTTCCAGAAACACAAATTCCTTTGGGGAAAAACTCTACCCACAGGTTAATACTCTCATGACAAAGCCCATCACCTCTTCCTAACCTGTTCTACCTTCTAAGTTCGCAGTCTTGGTGAATGGCATTGACATGTTATCTAGTCCTTACAGGAAAACAGTCATTCTTAATTTCTCCCACTTCTTTACTCTTATGTTACATTGTCTGACAGTTCTGTTGATTCTTTCAATGTCTCTATCTGTCCCCAACTCAACACTCTTGCTGCTATGTGTATGGTTGAGGACCATGTTATTATTCACCTATAATACTGTAGTAACCTCTTCTTTGATATCTCTGCTTCTCATCTCAACCAACTCCTAATCCATTCCCCATAATGCGACCATACTGCCTTTTCTGACGTTGGGGTTTGAACTCTATGAGTGCAAGAACTTTTGTATTAGTTCATCAGAATATCCCCAATTCTTTGAACAGTGCCTTGCTCTTAGTAGGTGCTCGATGAGTATTTGTTGATTGAATAGATAAGAAAATCTGATTTTGTCACTCTCTTGCTCAAGATTTTCAATGCCATGCCCCTCTGCTCATCACCTGTGTGATATAATCTGAGTTTCTTTTTTTTAATTTTTATTTATTTATGATAGTCACAGAGAGAGAGAGAGAGAGAGAGAGGCAGAGACACAGGCAAAGGGAGAAGCAGGCTCCATGCACCGGGAGCCCGACGTGGGATTCAATCCTGGGTCTCCAGGATCGCGCCCTGGGCCAAAGGCAGGAGCCAAACTGCTGCGCCACCCAGGGATCACATAATCTGAGTTTCTTATCATGACATGATCTAGCACTATTTTTTTTTCCCTGTGAATACTGAATAATTTGTTCCAGAGAGCATCCTGCTCTCTCAGGTCTCCAGCTCTTTGTACTGTGTCTGGGACACTTCCTGTTCCTTTGCCTATCTATCTGGTAAGTTGAATTTAATTGTTAAAGTTTCATTATAAGAATTACTTTCCTGACAGAGGGTCTCCTGGATACTCAAAGCAACCTTAGGCTTTCCTTTCTTTATAACCCTATCATACATTGTGTATCTTGTATGGGAGACATGAGTAGTTTTGTCAATCATGGGCTCTACTCTACTTCTGAGCATTCAGGAATTTCACACTTCTCTTTTCTGCTGAAATTATGTATGGCCAGGTGACTCTCTCTGGCCAATATATGAATGGAGTTATGTTGAGGTATATTTAAGAGCTGGAGTAGGTTTCTTTATCTCCTCCTCCATCTGCCAAGACTGCCAGCTATATTCCATAGAGTGGAGTCTGTTAGCCTGTGTGTCTGAATGAGAGTGAAGGAGGGCAGAGCATTTGCTCATGATGGACACAGAATATGAGCAAGAAATGAACCTTTATTGTTTTAAGCCACTGAGATGTAAGGATTGTTTGTTGCTGCAGCATAACCTAATCTAGCCTAATATATTTTTACATTAATCAGTACCTTATCTTTTAACAACATCAGTTTACCATTTCTTCAAGGAGTATATAATTGCATCCTTTTTACAGAGTGGGCACTTAAAACATTTGTTAACTAGTGCTGGGCTAGAAGACTTCATATTTTTTGAGCATCTACAGTGTTCTTGGCACTGTGCTAAGGATTTTACCCATGTTATTTCATTTGATCTTTACAACAATCTTGAAGGTAAGAATGACTGTTACAGCTTTTCTGAAAGGGAAAAAGACTCAGAGGGGTTTAGGCAACTTGTTCCCTGGTCCAGCCTCTGGGCAGAGGCAGAAGCATCAGTCAAACTTAAGTGGATCTGATTCTGAAGTCCAATTCATTCTATTGCATGCAAACCTAAGAGTGACAGAAGAAAGCTCTGGCTGTTGGGATGTTCCTGTCAAAGCAGACATTCCTGTCATGAGCCTTGTAAAGGATAAACAAACAAGCACATGAACACATGTAAGTAAATAAACAAAATTGGAAACATGTTTTTCTCATCTAATGGGAAATGGGGACTTCTCCAGATAACTTTACAGTTCTTGAGTAAAAGCCAGTCACATACTGTGCATTCATCTCAAATTCCATCCACAGTCCAGAGTGAAAGCCAGCCCAGAGTACTGCTTGCTCAGCCTGGTTCTGGTTGGCAGGGCTGATCCCTGGACCAGTTTCCCTGGTGGCCTCTATGAACATGTACTGATGATCAGTGGCAAGGCAAGGTCACATGGCCCAGCCTCTGGCTTTGGTATGGCATGCTCAGAAACATGTTTCCTCAAGAATGAATCAGCTGAGTATTCAGGCAGCTATAAGGTGATGCATTGAAGTAGATGGATGGTGGAATAAAGATATGCTCAAAGCCTCATGGAAGTATGGGTGACATCATGGCCCATTGAAGGAATAGCCACAACTAAGGGGTCAGGCTCAGGCCAGAGAGAGCTTTCAAGAAGGAGGCAATAGCAGCTAGAGAGGCAAAGGGGCTGATTTCTGATAATTGCCAAGTGGGAGTTTTCCCATGTGTGTAGGAACGCCATGGAAATGAACCTTAGAGTTGGACTTGGACCTAGAACATTCTCATTTTCTTTAAGCTGTTATACTCGACTCTCTATTGACTTTTATTTGTTTATATTTTGGCACTTTCTTGCTACTCTGAATGTTGATAGTGTATAACATTCACATGGTATTTCTCATGTACTACTATGTATAATATATATCATAAACATGTATTTGGGGAAGTTGAATGTCATTTGCACAACCAGTTTACATGTTTTTTTAAAGTCAAAGAGCAGAACTTACATACCTTTATGAAAGTATCTAGCATGAGGCTTCACACATTTGTAGCTCTGTTGGCTTTCTGGTTTGTGCCACCTCTTTGGGTAAATAGCTGTTGGTTCCCAGCAGTATCTTTGATCTTGAGAGTATTAAGGATTCAGAATACATAAGTATCCTTTGCCAATCAGACTACCTTGGGACATTTACAAGGAAGGATAAATATCACGATTGGCTGGTTTGAATAATTTTGACAGGCTCTGGGCCATAGGGATGGTCTCTAGTTGTCTAGTACCTGGCCCTGGGGTGATTGAGGGAAGGGGGTAAATTGGCTTAGTGTGTGTGAGTTAGAGAGTGGAGGTAGTTGGGGGCAAAGTCTCTGGGTTGATTGGTTTATATATGAACACTTTCACAGGCAAGTTTTTTTTTTTTTTTAACAACAACAACAACAAAATGATTTATTTGTAACACAGCCCAGTCTCCATCACTTTAGCACAACATAGGAGTAGAAAAGAGTCATACTGCAAGCTGTCTCCAGGAACTAGCTAACCCTGGAGGGGCAGTCTCTCTCCAGTTAGCCTGGTCCTCAACATATCAAAACATTATAAAATATAGAGAGTTAAAAAAAAAAAAAACATGATTAATGTGATTTTATTTCTGTAGGGACTGGACTACAGAAAATTCTGAGAGGCCTTTCATCTATACCATGCCTGCAGTTACCCTTCTCAGCAATGTGACAGATGGAGGTGATCATCCCTACTTCACAGACGAAGAAACTGAAAAAGCTTACCCCAGGCCATATAGCTGGCCTATGATGGAGTTGGAGATTTATTCTCAAATTCTGCTGTTGTTCCCTAAAGGTTTATTGCATCTCACAGAGGAGACACTTTTGTTTCATCTGCCACTTGAGGCAGCACTGAAGCTGGGATGTGAATGATGGTAATTAGGCTTGTGGATTTAGCCCAGGCTGAGCAAAGGGAAGGAAGTTCTTGTCTGGACTAGTGCTCATCATCCCTGCACTTCCTTTATTCAGCTTTGGTGTCAGCTGGAAGAGTTGACTTTTCTTTTTTCTCTTAAACTAAGCTTCCAATTTGGATATATATCAAAATCCAAGGTGAGGCCTAAAAACCCAGGGGTACTACAGATCTAACATGTTTGTAGCTGCTTGAGGGCAGCCTGAAGGGCAGCAGACAGGGTTGGGAGGTGGCCAGGCTGTACCCACTGAAGCGGGCCCAGAGCTGGACACTCAAACCAAACCCTTGTTCATAACCTTTGTCAA
This sequence comes from Vulpes vulpes, assembly GCF_048418805.1. Classification (NCBI taxonomy): domain Eukaryota; kingdom Metazoa; phylum Chordata; class Mammalia; order Carnivora; family Canidae; genus Vulpes; species Vulpes vulpes. Next base: position 129,539,986 of record NC_132783.1, on the reverse strand, counting down.
GGGCCAGGTACCCTTCCTTCCTTCCTTCCTTCCTTCCTTCCTTCCTTCCTTCCTTCCTTCTCTTTTTTAAAGAAGATTTTATTTATTTATTCATGAGAGACACACAGGGAGAGGCAGAGATATTGGCAGAGGAAGAAGCAGGCTCCCTACAGGGAGCCTGATGTGGGACTTGATCCCAGGACTCTGGGATCACACCCTGAGCCAAAGGCAGATCCTCATCCACTGAGCCACCCAGGTGTCTTGGGCCAGGTACTGTTTCTAAATTCTTTGTGTTAGTCCTCACAATCACCTGGTGAGGAAGGTACATGTGTCGTCCCCATTTTGCCAGTGAGGAAGCTGAGGCATAGGGAGGTTATATGACATGCCAAAGTCAGACACCTCAGTAAATGGCAGAACCAGGATTCATATCCTCGCAATCTGGTTCCTGAGTCCATGGTCTGAACCAATATCGCTATGGCACTTGAGCTTGCAGATCTTTTGTTTCCTTGTCCCTAAACCATGTGCCATCATAATCCTTGCTGCGTGAGGTTGCGGCAGGATTAATTGAGATACTGTGTAGAAAGAGTTTGGCACATAGTAAATGCTCAGTTAGTGTTTGCTGTTAGTACTATTCATTGTAAGCCAGTGTGTCCTCTTCTTTTTTCCCCCCAGCTGTCTTTCCTTGTGCCTCCTCTTTGTGGCCGAAGGAAGTAGGTAAGGCTGGAAGGATTATGTTCCTAAATAAATTGAGAAAAGAAAAAATACTCCAGAGCTTGTAGTAATTGCATGAATGTGCTGTTGTCCTTTGTGCCTTCTGACTCTGGTCGAACTCTGATGGGGGCCATGCACCACCTTTCAAGTGTATGTGGTGCATCCATGTTTTAAAACCAACACAAGTCTGCCCCCTGCACAGTTTCACTAGCCACACACTCTGCCCAGTGAGGACTGGCAGATGATGGGATAAATCCAGAATGATGTATAGAGAAGCCCTGGCTCGACTTGGCGTGTGTGGACCTGGGACGGTGTCTAGGCTTGGAGAAGAAGTGCCTTCTTTTTGGGCAGGGCATCTGCCCATCCTCAGCCCACCCCACCTCCACATTCCCTCCAAGATGACCTTAGTCCAGTGGGGAGGAGGGGGGCCTTCCTCTGGGTGGGTTCTGTGCAGCCACAGGAGGAGTTGGGGAATTGAGACAATTACCCTAGTTAGTTTTCTAGCATAGTTCCAGTGATCTAGGGAGACACCCTACCTCTCTTAACCCCATCCCTACCTTTTTTGTTTTCCAGACAGAATGAAACAGATTTACATTCCTGTAAAACAGAGTTTAATGAGATGTAAGGGGGAGATTCTTGCCTATAAGACTGATTAAAAGGCAATGAGAAGGTGAAAAACTTCCATCCGTGTGGACTTTAAAACCTTTAAAAACTATTTTGAAAAAGTTTTCCGGCAGCCCTGGTAGCTCAGCAGTTTAGCGCCGTCTTTGGCCCATGGTGTGATCGTGGAGGCCCGGGATCAAGTCCCACATCGGGCTCCCTGCATGGAGCCGCCTGCTTCTCTCTCCACCTGTGTCTCTGCCCCTCTCTCTCCTCTCTGTGTCTCTCATGAATAAATAAATAAAATCTTAAAAAAAAAGTTTTCTTAATTAAAGGAATATACATACATTCTTCTTTTGTAAACCAGAGAACATATCAATCAATTCTTTCACTTTCCAGAAAAAAGTCCTCCATTATTTTGAAGTATTTTTTTATCCATTAAAAGTTGCACATACGAATATTTTGTTTCACAAAATTGAAATTATTCTGTATATCAGAACATTCTTTTATTTACATTTTTTTCATAATTCTTTCTCATCATTAACTAAGAATTCCTTCTCATCATTAACTGTATGTTGTTAGAAACACATGGTCACTTTAAGTACCCAGTAGCCACTGGTTTTGGGTGGTTTGCAATGAATGAGTCAAGGTGTTGAATCAGAAAATCTTGGGGAAATACCTCTTTCTCTTTGGTAGACACTGTCTATTAATATTGTGCAAAGCATGTTTCCATGATAAAATTCTAGCACTGACTTTGAAGTGTCATTTCTGAGTGTAGGCAGTGTAGGAAAGGCAGAGAAAAGGAAGACTGGAGAGAGAAGGAAGGTTATGAGTGCATTGGCTGGGTGGAGACCCACAAGCACCTGGGGAGTGGGGAGAAGGGGCTGGTGATCTGATCCAGGAAAGACTCGACAACTCACTGAGGCGTGTCCATCAGCTCTGCAGGTGAGCTGAGAGAACTTGGGGTAGTGGTCAGTGCCAGTTACCGAACATTGACCAGGTGATCTCCTTCCAGGCACATGGTGGGGTGGTACTTCCCCTGCTCTTCTGTGGCTCGTATAGTCGTGCTTTGGCCAATGAAAAGTGAATGGAAGGGATGAGTGTCATTTTCCAGTAGAAGCTTCAAGAGCCAGGGCATGGTTCCATGTTCCCTCTGCGCCATTGACTGGCAAATTTCCAAAGGATGGCAGACCCATCTGAGTCTTGTTTTTTTTTTTAATAAGATTTATTTATTTATTCATGAGAGACACACAGATAGTGGCAGAGACACAAGCAGAGGGAGAAGCAAGCTCCCTGCAGGGACCCTGATGCTGGACTCGACCCCAGAACTCCAGGATCACGCCCTGAGCCAAAGGCAGATGCTCAACCACTGAGCCACCCAGGCGTTCCCCCCATCTGGGTCTTAAGCCAAGGATGATACAGACCAGAGCCCACACTGATCTCTAATGGACATTACCCTTTGACAGAGGAAGCAGAATATGCTTGAAGGTTCTTACAGGGGGCTGACAGGCACTCCAGGTGTTGGTATTTGCCCTGTGGGCCCATATATTAGAACAAAATATTGAAGAAACTGAACCTTCAAAGAGGCTAGAGTCGTTCTTCCCAATAGAACATATCAGAGAGAAGAGGACCAGAGGCTATAGGGGGCATCTAGGAGTCACAGAGAACAGACATGAGGTGGCCACTGTGGTAACTATCACACTAACACAACCACAGATGCTGGCAATGGGACCCAACAGTACTAGAGCAGCAGTGAAGAAGAAATTCCAGCCAGGGGCCAGAGAGACTGAGCTCAGATCCCACCTGTGATGGTTAATTTTATGAGTCAACTTGGCTATGGTGCCCAGCTGTTCGGTCAAACACTGGTCTAGGTGTTGCTGTCAAGATATAGTGGAGGAAGGGATTAATATCTACAGTCAGTTTATTTTAAAGGAGATTTCTCTTGATAATGTGGGTGGGCCACATCTAATCAGTCAAATGCTTTAAGAGCAAAGACTGAGGGCAGCCCAGGTGGCTCAGTGGTTTAGCGCCACCTTCATCCCAGGGCCTGATTCTGGAGACCTGGGATAGAGTCCCACATTGGGTTCCCTGCATGGAGCCTGCTTTTCCCTCTGCCTGTGTCTCTGCCTCTCTCTCTCTCTCTCTTTGTGTGTGTGTGTGTGTCTCTCTCTCTCATGAATAAATAAATAAAATCTAAAAAAAAAAAAAAAGAGCAAAGACTGAGGTTTCTGGGGAAGAAGTAATTTTGCCTCAGGATTGCAGGGATCCTGCTGAGTTTCTGGCCTCCTCGACTGCTCTAGAAATTTTAGACTTGCCAGCCTCTACAATTGTGTAAGCTACTTCTTTAATATAAATATCTTTATATAAATATATATCTCATTCTCTGCCTCTTTCACTGTGTCTCTGTCTCTGAATCTTCAATGCATGAATCCTTACTTCTAGTGAGAAGTCTTGCAAACAGGTTCTTAGAGATACTGACAAAAATTCTAATGGACCTGGCCACAGCATGGGCCTGAATCTGCCTCAGATTAGAATCTCACTAGTTCTCAATACTCAGGATGGGATAATGTGGATTCCCTAGAGCAGGAGAGAGGAAGGTACCAATAGGAGCAGCGGGAGGGAAGCCTAGTGTTTGATAGTCACCTCTATCAATTTACCATCTATCTATCTTTCCAACTTACTGAAATGAAAATTTTTTGTTTAAAATTTTTATATAAAAAGTAATCAAATTAATAGCCTTAACAAGCCCAGGAAACCCACTGTCTGGTTACTGAATGGTAAAGCCCTGTTCTAAGGAGCAACTCAGAATTTTAAAAACTCCATTTTGCCACAATTCTTATTTCCCTCAAATTGTTCGTCAGACCCATTAACCAAAAGCCAAGTTGCTCTTCAGGGATTTTTTTCCCGTCTTTTAAAAAATCTTTTCCCATCCCAAAGCTGTTCCATATGTGTAGAAAGGAGCTATCAGCTTGAGTTCACATTCCTGCAATCACATTCCTGGGGGGGACAGACCACAGGACAGAAAACCATATCTTCCTAGTTTTTTCCTTGGAAACCAAGTGAAACTTTTTCAGGGAACTCAATTCTGCAAACGCGTATCAGTTGAAGGTGAAGTTGTGAAAAGAGCCTATTTTGTAGTTGGCTGCTTTTGGGGGGTACCTCTGTGTGTCATCATCATCTTCTCTCTACCCCTGAGGTCTCCCTCTCTCTCTCCCCTAACTCGTCTCTGTGGCCCTTTGTGTCCTCAGCTTGCCTATAATCTGTTCCTCCCTGCCCAGCAGTGCCTGGGCATTTCCTCTTTGAAGTATCAATCTTTCCTTGACTCTGGTCCCAATGCCATTGGTTCCCATCTTCAGGTTTGTCACAAGTGAATAAATGTATCCTTGCTGATGTGCTAGCTTGCTCTCACTGAACTCAAGGAGTTATCTAGCCCCACTAAAATGTCTAGTTTCTTACCAGCTGATGAGGATCTAGGATTGGAGCAGTCACTTCTCAAATGCCACTCATCTGGTGTGTGTAGGAACTATTACACAAGTTCATGAGAACTCGCAGTTAAATACTTAGGAATTTTCTGTTCTGGCTGCTAAACTTAGTAGTTTGAAATTGGCCATAGCAAGAATATTTGTCCCACTGGAAACTCATTTCCAATGCTATAAATCAATTCTTTTTCCTTCAGAAAGCCAGCTTACTAACATGTCACTGCACTTATCCCTTCTCACTTGCCACAAGAAGTCCAAATGATGTGTCACAAGAAAAAATCTCCCTAGCCACAGGGTATGGGGTGTGGAAGTTGGAAGATGGAGTAGAGGAACTGCTTACTTTCTCTTTAGACAAGAAGCCCTTTTATCATTTTCACCTTTTGTCCTTATTAAATTTTTTCCTTCTGATTATCTAATTTATGATTATTATCTGCCATGTACTTCTTGTTTGAATAACCCCTTAATTGTTTTCTTCTTTGTCTTGATTGGAATCTCCTTCAGGAAAGATGATAAGAGAAATATTTCACGAGCAACATACTACCGTTAAAGAGGAATTGTGGAACATAAAGGATGATATGTTTTGGTTTATTGAACATTAACTGAAGCTGAAGAAAGCAACTTAAAGGTCAAAATGAGCCTGGGACTTGGTGACTGAGCATCAAAGGAGAGCATCTTAGAAGTTGAGAGAAGCCCAGACCACTTTTATTTTTTAGGTTCCTAGAAAAAAATGGACAAATGCTTTAATGTAGACAGAGCCCTTCAAAAGGATGAAAGGTTGAGTTCTGAAGGACCAGATATGGTCCTTTTCTAGACCTACCATGGTTGGAAAATGGAAACTACTTTTTTGTAGGATAACTGCTTGCCTCTTCCCTAGACCTTAGGCAAACTGATAACCATATCTATATTCTATGTCTGTAATCCTAACCCCAGGTACAGTGCCAGGTACCCAATGAGTACCTCAATAAATAATGGCTTTGAGAAAGGTACAAATGAGAATAAAAGGCAAAAGACAGCATGTGATGCTGAAGTTAGGTCTACCTTCTCTAGCCAGTGGTTCCCAAGCTTTGAATTTCATAGGTGGGTACAATTTTTGAATTGATTTTGAGGAACTAGAATAGCCAGACTTGTAATATTGTTAAATAATGTCACTAAAAACAAGTTAGCAGCTACTGTCTCTTAGACTAATAATTTATTATGAAGAAAAATATTTTGATATGAAAAATGAGGAATAATGGACAATTTGTTCCAAGAAAGGAGATTAGGAGATTGTAACTTTTTCTTTCTTCTTTCTTTCTTTCTTTCTTTCTCTTTCTTTCTTTCACTCTTTCTTTCTTTCTTTCTTTCTTTCTTTCTTTCTTTCTTTCTTTCTTTCTTTCTTTCTTTCTTTTTCTTCTCCTTCCTTCCTTCCTTCCTTCCTTCCTTCTTTCCTTTTTTCTTTCTTTCATAGGCTCCATGCTCAGCATGGAGCCCAACATGGGGCTAGAAATTACTACCATGAAATCAAGACCTGAGCTGATATCAAGAGTCAGACGCTTATCTGACTGAGCCACCCAGGCACTTCAGAGATGGTAACTTTCTACTGATAATATATATTGATAGATACATTGGTATTATTTGTGTGGTAGATGTATATATACTTATATCTTTATTGGATGTTGGAGAACTTGGGTCCAAAGAAAGTCTTTAGATAAGCACCAATTCTTATTAAAACAGCAAAGATAAAATTAGGTAATAGTCATAGGGACTAGTGATTATCCAAATATTAAGTAGATATGGGTTATTCATTTTTTCATTTGGCCAATGAAGCAACAGATATGGAAGCATTCAATGAGATAAATATCTGACACCGGACCATCTTTGAACATCTACAAGTCAGAACTGGTCTGGCCTTGGGTTCTTAGGAGACTGGGAGATGGAAAGATGAATCTGCTTCCTGTTACCCCCTTTGGGTTGACCTGGACAAAATGATCCTGGTAATCCTAAGGTCTTCAGGATATCGTGCATGATATAGGTGGAAGACCAAACCTAGAGCTCTGCAGAGAGAACTTGGGCTGGATTTTGGGTCTCTATTCCATTATCCCTAAATGTAAGAATTTAACTGAGAAATTACTAATGTCTATGAAATTGATGTAGACAAAATTCCAGGGATTTGGCTCAAACAATCTTAGGAATACTTTGTGAACATGTAGATCAGCTGTTTGTTAAAGAGGGATCTGTTCCTATGTTTGACAACATATTTTGGGCTTCTTTGGAATCTTTTCAAACATTATCAACAGACTGTTGATTCACCCACTCTGTGTAAAGACAAGTGGTAGATATATAGGTGACCCACAAAAGTTTAAGGCATCTTCTGTACACCCCTTTAGCCATTGAAGCTTTCAGACTAGTAGAGGTAGATACTTCAGGCTAGGATAGGTAGGTGTTATTTTAAAGTTCAAAACAAATAAACCAAAAATCTCATCCAACAAATAAGTACATAAAAAATGGCAAGTTAAGAGTAGAAGCCAGAAGATCTATAAACATCTATAAGAAGTAAAGATTTCTGCCTGGAATGTTTAAGAAGGCTTTAAAGAGGAGGTGAGCATTTGGGCTTTGAACATTGGAAAGAATTCCGAAGGTAGGGAATGCATCCAGGTCAGAACTGTGTAAGGGGAAGCATAGAGATAGAGGTTAAGATAGTTTGGTTCTGGGGCACCTGGGTGACTCAGTCAGTTGGGCATCTGACTCTTGATTTCAGCTCAGGTCTTGATCTCAGGGTCATGAATTCAAGCCCCATGTTGGGTTCCACAGGAACCTACTTTAGAAAAAAGTTTGGTTCTGGCAGAAGGCTTAGGGAGCAGTGGGAGATGAGGTTGGGATGGCCATCCATGGACTGCTGGTATAGTATGGAATACTGGGCAAGGGAGAATGGGTTAAGTTTCTTTAAAAATGATAATTATCAAATGTTACTTGTTACCTTTTTTTTTTTTAATGGCAATATAAATGGAAGGGATTCCAGTTTGTAGAGTCCTGCTCACAAATGAGATGGTGCCCATTTCCCTTGGATAGGAGGAGATGCATGTGGACCACCAGACCCAGCCACTGAGAATGGGGTGGATTAGTTTGAATTCCTTGGGCACTGAGTTCATGCATGCTGGAGTTTGGGGGCTGGGTATAATTCCCTTTAGAGAGAGGATCATTTTGAGCCTCCTCCACTCAACTTGTTTATAAAAATCCTAGAGAATTATTTTCCAGACCATGGGTGGGGAAGCCAGTATGTTTAGTAGTGATGCTATAAACAAATGAAGATGCCTTTTTGCAATAGGAGCAGACAGGGAACTTATTTTTGTGTTTTGAAGAAACTGTTGATCGCTGGGATGACTGAGACAGAAACAGTTTGTTTCTTCCTATGCTGACTTTTTCTCCCAAAGAGAAAATGACTTATCTTTACTGGCAACACTTAAAATTTTCTAATTTCAAACTCAATGTGAGTGTCAGAAATTGACACAGCATGGCTGTGTGGTTCTCATGGGAGTTCAGCTCCACTCCCCCTGTATGAAGTACAAGAGGGCAGAGAGGAAAAGGAAGGGCAGCCTCTGTTTCTCCAGAGCATGTGTCGTGATTTCATATCAGAATTGCACCTTGCAGAAATCTTTGTGAACCTTAAGTTTCTCATTAATATGATCAATTTGAAGAACTATAGGCTAGTTAGAAGTCTATATAACAAGTTCGTATATTTTAAAAATTACTATTTCCTTCTATTATTCTTTAGAACAACAACTGGCACATTTCATTTGGAAATTAGAATGAGTTAAAAGTAGAGAGTGAGGCCCAAAGTGGGTGACAATACAATGGCCAATCTTTTATTAGGACAGTAATGTTGAAGCCTTGGCTAAAGGATGAATCTCCCATGCTCCCATGCTGTCCTGTCAGGCAGCGGTGAGTTTAATGGGCCAAGTAGTCCTTGGTAGAGTTGACTTTGTATCTCTACCTATACCTGAAATTCATCATGCCCAGAAGATAGGGGTTTAAATGACAGTGTCTGATCTGGAACACTTAACACATGATTGGCCAAGGAGAGTGGAAGAGAAACCCAAGAACAGGTGGAGGAAGAAGACTTGAGGACAGAATGGCCAAGGGGCCTGAGCTACTATCCCCTGAGTACTAGAAACATAAGAGGATGGACAGGGTCACAGGAGAGAGCTGTGGGCCACCAGGCATTCCTATGAAAATTCCTATGCAATTCCTCCCGTTAAAGAAAATACCCCTAATCACAGTCCCTCTTGCATTATTTCTCTTTAGTAATGATTGAACTGGTTAGCCAGATTTCCTGTCAGATGCTTGGAAGTAAGGATCATAGGATAAGAAGCGGGTTCTGAAATGGGAACAAGGAAAGTCTGAGAGAACTTCTGGAATAATCCATCATTCTAGACAATACACAGTTAGGCTTTTTCTGTAAGATGCCAGGTTTGTGATCTAGTTTCAGTTCCTTTGTATCTACCTGTATAACAGTGCCCAGCCCAATATGGCTTTCACAAAACACAGCAAGGAAATGTTCCAGCAAGGAAACGCTTAGTGATCATTTGGTCTAGAGGCCTTTGAACTTTTTTTTTTTTTTAAAGTGGTCTAATCTTCAAAAGAAACTAAACCAAGGAGTCCAACATAAGACTGTTTAAAAAGGGAGCAGCGCTGGTTAACTCCAGGGGCTCTTCTGAAGGGGCTGAGCAGAGAGAGAGATGAAATGAGTTGCCCAAAGTCATCAAAGCTGGGGAGTGTTTCAGCAGACCCCAGTCTTGGTCTCTTATAATCCAGTACCCTGTCCACTGCCTATGCAGCATTAAATAAACTGACAGTCCATAAAGCTGAGTTGGAGATCTGTTGGTCGGAAGGCCTGATGTGGTGTTGCATGTGAGTTTTATTTATTTATTTATTTATTTATTTATTTATTTATTTATCTATCTATCTATCTTCAGAGGAGGGCAAGATGATGCCTGGAATGGTGAGACGTCTTGCAGATTGGATTCTGGGGACATGGGAAAGATAAAGGGTAACACTGTGCTAGAAGGAAATTCTGCTTAAGCCCGTTAATGGAATGAGGATTCCCTCCCTTTTTTATTGCTTTGCACTCTTACCTTCTATTTTGTAAATTTCTAGTACATGTAAAAATGTGTACAATATCTGCATACAGCTTAAAAATAAAAATGTAAACACTTGTAGATCTCCCCTCCACTTAAGAATATTTCCAAAACTATTGAATCTCCCTGTGTGCCCTACTCCTATTGGATCCCCCACCTCCCTGAGACACCAGTTTGAATTTTGCATATTTTCTTGCTTTCCATCATGTTTTACCAACATATATACATCTCTAATCAGTATATTGTTTAGTTTTATCTGTCTTAACCTCACAGAAATAGAGTCATGTCTTGTCTTCTGCTTAGCATCATATTCTAGAATATTTATATCATTGCAGAAAGTTCAGTTGGACTGCACATCTCTAGATATTTATCCATGGTGTTGAGTGGAGATTCATCCATGATGTGGGTCATTAGTATTCGTTGCTGTATAATGTTCTGCTATGTGAATAACCACCCTGTATTTATTCATTTCACAGTTGCTGGATATTTGGTATATTTCTAGTTTTTTTTTTTGCTTTTACAAAATGTTTACATGAATTTTGTGTCTGTCTTTTGGTGCAAAAGCTTCTTGAAGAAGCTCCTTCTATCCAGGTGTTGATGTGCTGGTTGTTTCTTCTAGCCTAGATGCCATCTCAAGGAATAACATGATGAAAGTCTCAGCATTTTTCTATTTTCTTGTTCAAAATAGATAAAGGTCTTGAATATGTGGGAGAATAAACTGTTTAAGTGGATTACTAGGTTCTGGATTACCAGGTATGATCTGAAAAAGGGCACAGGAGCCAATGAAGACATTGGCTGCAAAAAAAAAAAAAAAAAACACAACAAATTTTTAAAAAATACAACAAGTTCATTAGGCCATCATTTAGGCATATTGGCAACTGAACAGAGTTGTCTTACCATTGTGGGAGAGAAAGATGGGTTCACCCTTGACAAGGTTTGTGCTATATTTGAACACAGGCACTGCACCACAAGAAAGGAAAGATGCTGCAGAATAGAAGGCTATGGGGAGATAAAACCTAAGCGTAAACAGGGAAGGATGAGGAGTTGGAAGGGCACAAGGAGAGTCAGGGACTGTATTTATTAAAATGAATGAAAAGGCCAGTATTATTTAGCCCACAAAAGTGAAGACTGAAAGGATAGTATCATGAAGAGTTCACAAGTTCTGAATTTCTAAAGTATTATTTGAAAGGCAAACTTATCGTACTATTAAAAAGTCCCACTTCATATTGGGTAATGTACTTTTGTTTCTTACTGAAGAATTGAAGCAAGCTCTGAAAATACAAATTTACAAGAGTTATGTGTTTATGGTTGATAGAGTTGGCTGTGGAGGGAACATATTTAATTTTTTTTTGTTTGTTTTTGTTTTTTTAGTTTTGATCTGACTTTTTGAGTTCACATCAAAAAGTCCTTCACACTGTGTCCTTCCATAAGATGCTTTTCGGGATCTCTGTCACAGCTAGTATCCTGATCCAGAAGAGCAGTTCTTTTGTTTTTTATAGAAGAGTTTTTATGTCTTAAGCATCTTCTAATCTTCCAGGATTGACTTTATAGGCGAATCCAGATGATGTCAGCATTTGGGGTAGTGGTAAGAGCTAATACTATGACAGCTATTGATAGTTCATACTTTTTACTAAAAGTGGAATGAGGGGAGCCAGTCCCCAGAGGTTGGTAGAGATCCCAGGCAATACTGTGGGCTCACAATACTTCTGATTAACCAGTGACATTGGCCACCAAATTTGAACTCTGTGCAGATGGAATCAACATCAAAACATAAAGTAAGAAAGAAAAAAAAAAAGCATCCTATTAAAGAAGCCCCTCTTGGGCACCCATCATTTCCTTAAAGAAACCAATATAACAATGAATAAGAATGAGATTCTCTTACATATTTAACGTGCAGCATCTAAGAAATCCAAAGACTGTTTAATCTTGGGTTTTTAACTCCCTTCTCTAAAAATAATATGTAACATCATTTAGCCATCTGACTCAAGGATCTAGGTGCATTCCAATCCAATAGGCACATTTTCCTAAATTACTTTATAAATGATAGAACCATCTGACCTTGAATGCCCCAGGACCTTATGAAAACAGATGAGCTGATGTTTAAATGGAGTCTCTAAGCCTTAAGAGGGCAGGCACTGTGTCTGTCTAGTTCATCATCATGTTCTAGTACCTATTTTAGTGGCTGGCACATAATAGATGCACATAACAGTTGGATTAATTAATAGATAATACAAGAATGATTTGAGGTTTTCTTTTAATTTATAGTTCTATGTATTAAGTACAGCTATTGGGCTTTAATACCTTAATTTGTCAACACCTATCTAGTGGTTATTTAACTCAGATATTGTTCAGCATTGTTTCATATGTTCCTTAAAAAAAAAAAACAAACAAGTAGGTACTTTTGGTGGAAATGAGCATCTGGGGAGATGGAATTGGACTCTTAATTGGAGGCTCTAAGAACATTCATGCTTGAATTCTTCTGGGGTGAGAGAGTATCACCCTCCAGATCTTAAGAGTTCTTAAAAGGGAGGTGTAGTATTTCAGAAACAACCCTTTCAAGCCTTAATGCCTTTCATCAAAGGCTTTTAAAGCACTTTGCCTTTAACCGGGTCCATGTCTACCTCCTGCCTAGCTTACACACATGCCTCCCTTTGAGGTCAGTAGAGGCTAATAGTGCTGAGAAAACAAGCCGATGTACTCAATGGAGGATGCAACTAGCTGTATTTCAGTCTTGCATGTGAGTGTACACCTGAGACTTCAAATAATTCAGTGTAGGCCAATATGAAATGAAGCATGAGGGCCAAAGAAAATCAGCTGCCAGATGAAAGGAACTTAGATTTCAGAATTAGAGCCTTCTCTGAATGGAACAGTTTGTCACGGGAGGTAGTGAGGTCCTTATCATTGGAGATATTAGCAGTGCTGTGGCAAGAGGAGTGGGCAAGACTTAGGCTCAAGATGGAGGGACCAGCTTCATGGACAATAAGAACACCCACTCCTCCATGTCTATGAGTATATCGAGTCTGCCTCTCTTTCTTGGAAGATGTCATCATACATCTCCAATTTACTTGGACATTCACCCACCCACATTTCCCCCCTCTTACTCAAGTTTAGTGAGAGAGAGGCAAATTACTTCACCCTTGTTACAAGTCATGTTAGAATCAGAAATGAATTTTAAAAGGAGCTTCCAGGTAGGTTTTGGACTAGGGCATATTCATCGCTGTTATTCCAAGTGAGGACCCTGAGCCCAGAAGGAATCTGAATCAGCAATGATTTGGTTGGGTTTCCTATTCTATACTTGTTAAGGCCGGACATGGCACTAGTAGATTTTATCATGGCTAATCAAGTCATTAATTGTTAGTGTTGACTTTTCTTGGAGATCAGTGTCTGAGTGTGTTTGCTTAGTCTGGTGAGTGGCTCTCAAACTTTAGTGTGCACTAGAATTATCCCCAGGGGCTTGTTTAATGGCAGATTTCTGGGCTCCACCCTCAGATTTTCTGATTCAGTGGGTCTGGGTTGTGGCCAGAGAATTTGCCTTTTTAGCAACTTTCCAGATGTATTAGTTTTCTTATGCTGCTATAACAAGTTGTTAGGACTTCAGTGGCTTAAAACAAAACATTTTTTTTTATTGCATAGTTCTGCAGGACAGAAGTCCAAAATGGGTCTGGGCAGGCTAAAATCAAGGTGTGGCAGGGTTGTATGGAGGTCCTATGGGAAGAATCTGTTTCCTTGCATTTTCTAGTTTCTAGAGGCTGCTCGCATTCCTTCATCCATGGCTATCTTCCATCTTCAAAGCCAGCAATGACTGGTTGAGTCTCACCATGCTCTCTATCTGGTTCTTCACTCTTCTGCTTCCCTCTTACCCATTTAATGATCTTTGTGATTACATTGGGCTCACATGGATAATTCTTTATTTTAAAGTGAACTATTTAGCAGCTTTAACTTCATCTGAAACTTAATTCTTCTTTGCTGTGAGACATATATTCCTAGGTCTCAGGGATTAGGATGTGGACATCATTGGGGGGCCTTTATTCTTCCCATACCATAATAGGTGATCATTGCTGTGGGCCCGGGGACTTTACTTTGAGAACCTTTGGTTAAGTGACTTGAGGGATTGATTAGAGGCTGCATAGTTATGAGGAAGACAGCTTGTCAAAAAAATTGGACAGGAAAATGTATATCTTATAGAAAATTAGCATTTTGTGTGGTTTATTTTTTTATCAAACTTTTATGCAAAATGCAACTCTGTAAAATATTAATCCCAAGATTCTTGTGGACATTCAGACAGAAGGACTAAAAAAAAGGCCTCTTTCCCATGACTCCAGCACTCTGCCCTACCGCTATTAGTCTGATTCACCTCTTGTACCTGTGTTGTCTTTGCTGCTGTCATGATGATTACCTGCCACATTGTTCCCATTCTCTTACCTATTGAGACCCTGCTCCTTTTTAAGGCTCAGTTTGGAGCCTCTCTCTGTCATGATGCCTTCCCCAATTGCTCTAGCTGAAAGATCATTGCTGGTTTACTAGATGCCCTCACACATGAAATCATTAGTTCCTGTGACAGTGTTGTGAGGTGGGCAGTATCTACATTTCGCAGATGGAAAGAATGGGCAACATACTTTTTTTTTTTTTTAAGATTTTATTTATTTATTCATGAGAGACACAGAGACAGAGAGAGAGGCAGAGACACAGGCAGAGGGAGAAGCAGGCTTCCCACAAGGAGCCTGATATGGGACCTGGATATCAATCCAGGATCCTGGGACCACGCCCTGAGCCAAAGGCAGACGCTCAACTGCTGAGCCGCCCAGGCATCCTAGGCAACATACTTTAGTGAACTGGCTCAAGTTCACCCAACACTTTCAGGGCTGGGACTCAGTCTCTGCCATCGCCTGAATGTTCATGTCTCCCAAAATTCCTATCTTGAAACCCAACACCCAGGGTGGAGCCCTCATGATTTGGATTAGTGCCCTATGTAAGACACTCTAGAGCTCCCTGGCCCCTCTTACCATGGTGGGGACACGGCAAGAAGACAGCCACCCATGAACCAGGAATTCTTCATCAGATACCAAATCTGCTGGATCCTTGATCTTGGACTTCTAGCTTCTAGAACTGCAAGAATAAATGTTTGTTGTGAACTACCAATCTGTGGCATTTCCATTATGGCTGCCTGAACAGACTAAGTCCCTGAAACTATGACTCCAAAGCTGATCTTGTCTAGCATTGTGAAGAAGGATGGGCATTTTCTGGGAAACTTATAGTTAGTGAATTCCAGTTTGACTGACTGCATTTAAGCCTTAGGTCTTAAAGTTTAATTCATAAACTCCTTTCCAGTCAGTCTATGTTAAAGGAAAATTCTCTTTTGTTATGCTACTCTTTATTGGGTAGCATATTTTTAAAATTCTCATAAATGGAGATAGAAGCCCTTGCTTATGAATTTAATTTGTCAAATACAAATGCTGTCATGATAATTATTAAGTGCAATTGAGATGAGCCCCTATCATTCTCAGCCTCATTCCTGGAGTTTCAAAGAAAGAAGCTCTTGGAGTGATAAAAATCACAGATTTAGAACAAGGTTTGTTAAATACTAACAGCCATGTGTTTTTTCTGCATTCTGCAAACTCTGAGTACCATGACATAGATGGTCATTATTTTTTTCTTTCACTTCAAAAATAATTGGGCCCATGATTCTGATCGAGGTGAAAGGTTATATCATTAGGCTTGCTCCATGGGAAAGGAGAGGGAAGAGGAGGGCCAACCACCTATAAAAAAATTATAACCCTAGGGTAGTGATTTTGTAAAACAAGTGTATGAGTAGATGGTGATTCAACACTAGTCTTTTCTTTTTTTCTAGCAAGTATTTATTTTATTCTTGGGTGGGTGAGTGGGAAGGAAAAAAAATGGTGGATAGACATGGGATTAAAATATCAGAAAGGGAGACAGAACATGAAAGACTCCTAACTCTGGGAAACGAACTAGGGGTGGTGGAAGGGGAGGTGGGTGGCGGGTGGGGGTGACTGGGTGGCGGGCACTGAGAGGGGCACTTGACGGGATGAGCACGGGGTGTTATTCTTTATGTTGACAAATTGAACACCAATAAAAAATAAATTTATTTAAAAAAAAACAAAACAGACTCTAATGACTCCTTTGGTTTTTCCCACCCCTGCTCTTTCTTAGAAACTTCCTGATCCCCCTGCCTTCATTTCCTTGAAGATGTGGAGGAACAGTCTGGGACTGAGGTTTACCTGCTGTGTGGGAAAGGTTGTTGGGTCAGTTCCCCTGAATGATTATGAGATAGTGTCCACCCAGCAGGTGTGTTCTAAAAGTGCATCTGTCATCAGAAAGGGAATTCCTTCTTGTTGCAAATGAAATGTGATTGCTTGCCAGGTGAGTGAGCACCCACCTGTTCTGCTTGTTCACGTTTGGCTGTTGGAAATATTCTGGGATGTAAGGAGACATTCCATTATAAACTCCGTGAATAAAATTGACTGTAATGTGACTAATACTGTGACACAAGATTCATCTACTTCACCTTCTTAAGTTGTGCCTTGGGCATTCAAAAGAAATGTTAAATTAATTGATTAAAATATCAAGATGCAACAGAAGTTCTTAATGTATTCCACAGTGTCAGAACATGAAACCAACATGGTGAATTTCCTCCTAAGTATCACATAGGAGGATCCACAAAATGGACTTCTAAATTTTCATTGGTTTCCAAATCAAAATATTTCCAGAAGAGACCCAGTTTCAAGAGCAGTAGATAATAGTGACTTTGATGCTGCTGCTAAAGAAATGATAGTAATTAACATTTGGAATGTTATTTACATGTATTACTTACTACACTTAGTCCTCAGAACAACCCAATGAGGTAGGTGCTATAATAATCCTCATTTTACTGGTGAGGAAATTGGAGCTTAGAAAGCTTAACAAACTTGCCCAAGGTGACACAGCTAGTAAGTTCCAGAAATGAGATTCAAACCAATCTTTCTGACTCTAGAAACTGTGTTTTATTTACTATCTCCTTATATTTCCTGGTTTAAGCTAATTTTTCTTTCTTCCTTCCTTTTCTCTCCTTCTCTCCCCTCTCTCTGCAGTATTCATTCTTTTCCATTTATGCTCATTTTTGTTTATACTATTTAATTATTCAAACACTGACTAAGCACATGCTCTGTGCTAGGCATGATGTTAAGAGGCAAGAATTCAAAGATGAGCAAGACTCAAATCATACCAGCAGGAAACTTGGAGTTATCTTTGTTTCTTTATTGCCACTTTTTCCTCCTCCTCCTTCTCTTTCCTCCTTCTCATCTTCATCATCATTAGCAAACACAGCAGATAACTGAGGCTACTCTACTAAGACTTAAGAATTTTCCCTCTGAACATTAACTGTTGAAGGTAGAAAAAGCTAGAAGGCAGCTATCTCTTTGCCAGGGGGATTCTGACAGAAGAAAGGCAGACCTGAAAGGAAATGGTGCTAAAAATACCACCAAGATGTGAAGGACAGACTGACAGCCAGAGTCTTCAGAATGAGACTGTGCAAAGCTGGAGAAGGTGAAAATAACATTTGGTCTGTGATCACTCCCGGAATGATAATGATCTGCTTGTATGTGTCTACAGGGTGTGTGCACACAGGAAATGAGATGGTTGGGCAGAGTTCTTCAGATTAATCTGCCAGAAAGATTAAGGGGGACAGGGAGGAGAGAAAAGAAAATGATTGATTGCTATTCCTAAATAGACTTTTTTTTTTTCAGTAGACTTTACATGCCATTTCAAACTCTGGGCCTGCTCATGAAAATCAAGGGAAGATGTTCTTGTTTGAACTATTTTTAGATGTTCACTTTGCTTTTAATATCAGCTGAATGACATGGATTATTTAAAATGCACAATGCCCAGGGATTTAAAGAAATTCCTATGAAATCATATAGTCTCTGGTAGAAGAATACAATGTGCTTCTCCCAGTGTTTTATTTCATTTATCTCAAAGGACCAGGATTTAATGAAAATCGAGTCCAAGACTATATTCCTGAGGGATAACTGCCAGATAAGGAAAGTCAAGCATGTAAGATACTTTCTGAATTATTAAAAATGGTCATGAAAACACCTTCAGATCCTGACTCATAAAGATTGACCCTTTCTGTTTGGATATTTTCTTAAAATGATCTGTTCAGAGCTTTTATTCATTGCTAGTCTTCTCAAGTGAGTGTTAAAGTCAGGTTTCTGTGTATGTAGGCTTCTGATTTTTGGACTATCATGGATTCCTGTGCTCCTGATCACTTCTTCCACTGAGAAGCCTCCTGAGAACCTGGGAGTTTCTGGCAGGCCTTGTTCTACTGGAAAGGCACAGTGTTCAAATGCTGTGTTAGTAAATGTTCTCCAAAGAACAGAATCAGTAGGATATATAATGTATCCTATTGATATGTGTGTGCATATATATAGAGAGAGAAAGAGAGAAATTTATTTAGGAATTGGCTCATGAGATTGTGGTGACTAGCAAGTCTGAAATCCATACTGTAGGCCAGCAGGCTAAAAACCCAGGCAGGGTTTATATGTTGCAGTCTGGAGGCCAAATTCCTTCTTCAGGGAACCTGTCTTTGCTCTAAAGTCTAAGCCCT
The DNA here is from genome assembly GCF_048418805.1 of Vulpes vulpes. Classification (NCBI taxonomy): domain Eukaryota; kingdom Metazoa; phylum Chordata; class Mammalia; order Carnivora; family Canidae; genus Vulpes; species Vulpes vulpes. Next base: position 129,521,501 of record NC_132783.1, on the reverse strand, counting down.
TCAATAGATTGGATGGGGTCCACCTACATTTTAGAGGGCAATCTGCTTTATTTAAAGTCTATAGATTGTAAATGTTAATCACAAAATACCTCCATAGCAATGTCTAACCTAGTGTTTAACTCAACCATTGGGCATCATAACTTTGTTGACACACATAGTCAACCATCACAGATGTCTAGAACCCAGGGGTCTATGGGGATCATGCCCAGAGCAGAAGGTTGACAGGGCTTACCTTAGAACTAAAGTTAAATCTATGTTGTGTGGTTGTGGGAATCCACCCTGCTGTGACCTCTAGCCTAAATAATACAGACTATATATCATGGTGAATCAGCCTAGTCAATCCACAGGGCCTGGCCTGAAAGTAGGGGGGGTGGAGCATGGGAAGTAGTAGATTCATGTGTGTGAATTGCAGAATATTAAGATTAAGGTCCTTGGAAACAGAACCTCTGGTAGCCGCTTTGGCATTTTTGTCTAAATTAGAAAAGGGTCTTTCTTCTTTTGAGTAGATACAGCACCTAGTGAACATGTATATCCTGGTGAACACTAGATATCATCCCTTGTTATATACTTGAGCCAGGTGTCCTTGTGCAGTGAACAACCCTCCCAACCATATGCATTGGCCTTGCTCAGAGAGAACCAAATCTCACTTTATAGGTGAGAAATTAACCCCAGAAACTAATGAACTTGCCAAAGGGTGTGTCCTAGGTAATCTTGTACTTAGAATTTTAGATCCTAAAACTAGAATCTGAGTGGACTGATGACATATTATACTTTTCTCTTTGGGCAAGGGAGCCAAGGGAGATGTGTACAGGAAAGAACCCTCCTCTCCAAAAGTTCCCTTCCCCCACTTGTCAGCTCACCAATTTCAGAATACTTAATTTGATGATAAATTTAAAATGAGCCCTGAGAGTATTGCCTCAGTCATATTGGCATGAATGGCTTTAATCGGTGATGAAAATAATTCTTTACAACTAAAAAAGCACCTAATAATTTTCAAATATACACAGTATTTTATTCCCAAGACTATAAGGATTTCATGGTTGTTGAGGACTCTCTTGAGGAAATTAATAATTAATGACTTCAAGAAGCATTAAAAACTATTTTCTAAGCATACTTTTTATTGAAATATAACACCTAAAATCAGACAAATCATAAGTGTACAACTCAGTGAATTTTTACAAACTGAATACACCTATATAATCCCGTCCCAGATCGAGAAATAGAATATTAGCAGTGCCCCAGGAATCCCTTTTCTCTAAAAATGATTCTAAACTCTTCCTAAAGACCTGGTGTTCAGTGAGATAACTCCAACAGGAGGACTTGAGGTGAGGATGAAGAATTCAGACCAGGGGTGGGTTAATCTGTGCTTAACAAGTTAAGAATGAATGAGAAAGGTATTAAATAACTCCTGGCCTTTATTACTTTTAAACTTTATCTGAACCTTAAAAATGTTTACCCAATGATTTTGTTTTTTTGGAATCTATCAGAGATTCAGAGAGATTTCTGTAGAAGTTGAGAAATTGGATTTAACCTAAACATCCGGCAATGAGGGCTTGGCTAAATTAATTTTTCATAGACTGAGAAATGGAGTATTATGCAATGATTAAACAAATCAGGATGTTTGCTTAAATGCTTATGATACAGGAAGAAGTGAGCAGGGCAAGATATAAGAATTATGCATGTGTTAGACAATAATCTCAATTTTTGTAAAAAATGTCTGAAAAATTGGGAAGATGGCAGAGTAGGAGGATCCTAAGCTCACTGTGTCCCATGGATACAACTAGATAATACCCACATCAGTGTAAATAACCCAGGAAATGACCTGAGGACTTGTAGACAGACTCTCCACAGTTAAATGTAGAAAAGAGGCCACAACCAAGAGGGTAGGAAGAGCAGAGACATGGTTGAAAGCTGTATGACACATGGGGCTGTCCACAGGAGGGAGGGATGCTCTGGACACAAAGTGGAGAAAAACAGCCTCTCATGTGAGGAGGCCTGAATGGGGAAGACAAATCCCTATAACATTTGGTTTTGAAAACCAGAGGGGCCCAACAATTGGTTGGAGCTTAACACTTGAAACTTTAAAAATCAGTGGGCTCCACTCTGGAAGAGCTAGGAAGGCAAGAAAAAAGTGAATCCCCACCCTTGAAGAGACAGCACAACAAAGAGCCCCTCAGAGATATAACATAGAAACAGCAGTTTGAAAAATGCCTGGAGTATACAGGAGGGGGATTGTTTACTGATCACAGAGGTAGGCTGAAGGGGTAGGGATCATTGGGAGACTCAGCCAGGAGCCAAGGACTTGGCAGGTTCCATTTCCCTCTGCCATACCCCTGCCTACGTACACATACACCTGTGGGGAGCCAGCATAGTACAACACACGCCACCTAGCTTGCTAACAGTGCACTTTGTCCCTGCATTCTACAGATTTGCCTCCTTCAGTCAGGCCTTGTTCCAGGTTCCCTCCTACATGGAAACCTTGCTAACACTGTGAGTCCTGCTCCTTCCAATATGCCGTTGGCCAGAGCCCATCCAAAGCAGTGTCATAAGCCTGGCAGTATGCAGCCCCAAGAGGATAGCACTACTCAAAAATGACTTCTACCATAGTAAGAGGGGAAAGACAGTCACATACACTGTCAGACTACAGCCCCAGCAGTGGGCTGGGGGTGGACATCTGGTCTGACTGCCGCCCCGCCCACCAACCAAAGCTTCTCAGGGAACAACACATGAAAAGTGCCCTGCAGTTTGGTGCTATTACATCTCTGGAAAATGCCTAGTGTGACACAAAACAAAAGCTGAAGGGAGCCCCAGATGTCCCCACTAACAACACAGGGACCAAACTCTGTCCACACAAGCAAAGAGAGCCATTGCAGACAACTAGACTGAAAGCAAAAGCAGCTCAGCCTCAAGAGCAGGGCACACACAATACACATAGGAGACACCCTTGAAGTGCCAGATTCTGGTGAACAGAGAACAGTGCACTGCAGGGCACTATAGGACAACTTCTTCATAAGGCCACTACCTGCAAGAGCAAGAGACTTAGCTGACTTTAAGACTAGAAGCATTTGCAGAGAGTTAGACAAAATGAGAGGACCAAGAACTATGTCCTAAATGAAAAAACAGGACAAAATTACAGCAAGAGAGCTAAACAAAATGGAGATAATATGCCCGATAGAGAATTTAAAGTAATGATTATAAAGATACTCACTGGACTTTAGAAAAGAGTGGACGACCTCAGTGAGACCCTTAACAGTGGTAGAAAACATAAATCAGAGACAAATTGATAAACGAAATTTAAAATACATTAGAGAAAATAAGTAGTAGACTAGAGAAAGCAGAAGAATGGATCAGTGACCTGGAAGACAGAGTGATGGAAAGCAATTAAGCTGAACAGAAAAGAGAGAAAAGAATAAAAAAGGAAAACAGACCTGGGGGAGGCCTGGGTGGCTCAGTGGTTGAGCATCTGCCTTTGGCTCAGGGCATGATCCCAGAGTTCCGGGATCAAGTCCCACATCGAGCTCCCTGCATGGGACCTGCTTATCCCTCTGCCTGTGTCTCTGCCTCTCTCTCTCTCTTTGTCTTTCATGATTAATAAATAAAATCTTAAAAAAAAAAAACAGACTTAGGGAACTCAGTGACACCATCAAACATAATAACATTCCCATTATAGGGATCCCAGAAGGAAGGAGAAGAGAGAGGAAAAGGGGCAGAAAATTTATTTGAAGAAATAATAGGTGAAAACTTCTGGAATCTGAGGAAGGAAACAGAAATCCAGATCTAGGAGGCACAGAGAGGCCCCACGAAATCACACCAAGACACATGGTAATTATAATGGGAGTGATAAAGAGAATTTTAAAAGCAGCAAATGAAGTTACATACAAGGCAAACCCCAGAAAGCTATTAGCTTTTTTAGCAGAAACATTGTAGGCCAGAGGGAGCAGTATGATATATTTAAAGTACTGAAAGAATAAAAACCTGAAGTCAAGAATACTCTATTCAGCAAGGCAATCATTAAGAATAGAAGGATACATAGAGAATTTCCCAAACAGAAGTTAAAGGAATTCATCACTACTAAAGCAGCCCTCCAGGAAGTGTTAAAGGGGACTCTTTGAAAGAAAAGCAAAGACCATAAGCAGGAGTAAGAAAATTACAAAACACAAAAAGCAGTAAAATATAATTTTATAAAATATAAAATAATTTATATAAAAAATAAAAATTCACAAAATAAAAGGATGTAAAGTATGACCATATACCTAAAACATGATGGAGGGAGAAGAGTAAAGAATGGGTTCAAACTCAAGTGACCATCAACTTAATATAGACTGCTATATGCATAAGATGGGCACTTGATGGGATGAGCACTGGGTGTTATTCTGTATGTTGGCAAATTGAACACCAATAAAAAATAAATTTATTATTAAATAAAGAAATTAAATAAATATGTTATATATAAATCTTATGGTAACGACAAATTAAAAACTGATAATAGATATGTAAAAAATAAAGAGAAAGAAATCCAAGTATACCACTAAACAAAGCCAGTAAATCATGAGAGAAGAAAGTAAAAAAGAAACAGAGAGCTACAAAAACAAACATAACACAAGTAACAAAATGGCAATAAATACATACCTATCAATAATTACTTTGAATGTAAATGGACTAAATGCCCCAATCAAAAGATGTGGGGTGATGGAATGGATAAAAAAATAAGACATCTATATGCTGCATATCAAAGATTTATTTCAGACCTAAAGACACATGCAGATTGAAAGTGTAGGGATGAAAAAACATTTATGAAAAAGCAAATGAAAGTGAAAGAAAGCCAGTGTAGCAATACTTACATCAGACAAATAGACTTTATAACAAAGACTGTAACAATAGACAAAGAAGGACACTGTATAATCATAAAAGGACAAGAAGATATAACAAGGAGATATGACAATTGTAATACCTAGGTAATACTTATGTATCCAACATGAGAGCAGCTAATAATAAACATAAAGGATGTAATCAATAGTGATACAGTAGTAGTAGTAGCAGTAGGGGACTTTAACACTCCACTTGCATCAATGGATAGATCATTGAAACCAAATCAACAAGGAAACAGTGATTTTGAATGATATGTTGGACCAGATGGATCTAACATACATATTTAGATAATGCCATCCTAAAACAGCAGAATACACATTCTTCTCAAGTGCACACAGAACATTCTCCAGAATGGATCACATATTAGGCCACAAAAGTATCAATAAATGTAAAAGATTCAATTTGCATGCATCTTTTCTGACTACAATACTATGAAAGTTGAAATCAACAAGAAAAAAATCTGAAAAGAATATAAATATATGGATATTAAATAACAATAACATACTTCTAAGCAATGAATGGGCCAACCAAGAAATCAAAAAGGAAATCAACAAATACATGGAGACAAATGAAAATGAATATACATCCAAAATCTTTGGGATGTAGCAAAAGCTGTTCTAAGAGGTAGTTTAAAGCAGTACAGGCCTACCTCAGAAGCAAGAAAAATCTCAAACAACCTAACCTTACACCTAAAGGAGCTAGAAAAAGAAGACCAAACAAAGCCCAAAACCAGTAGAAGGACAGAAATCACAAAGATTAGAGCAGAAATAAACAAAACAAATAAACAACAGAGCAGATCAATGAAACCAGATATCTCTTTGAAGAGATCAACAAAATTGATAAACCTTTAGCTAGACTCATCAAAAAAAAAAAAAAGACTCAAAATCAAAAATGAAAGAGAAATACACCACAGAAACACAAAGGATAATGCAATCAAAAATTATATGCCAACAAATGGACAATCTAGAAAAAAAAGAATAATTCTTAGAAGTACATAGCCTCCCAAAACTGTGTCAAGTAGAACCAGAAAATTTTTAACAAACCAATTACCAGCAATGAAATTGAATCAATTATTGAAAAATTCTCCCCTAAAACAGAAGTCAAGGACCAGATAGCTTTACAGATGAATTCCACCACACATTTAAGAAGAGTTAATACCTATTCCTCTCAAATTATTCCAAAAGATAGAAGAGGAAAGAGAGCTTCCAAATTCATTCTATGAGGCCAGCCTTAACCTGATACCAAAAACAGAGAAAGACATTACAAAGAGAGAGACAAAGGAAGAGAGAACTACAAGCCAGTATCTCTGATGAACATATATGCAGAAATCCTCAACACTATAATAGTAAACTGAATCCAACACTAGATAACAAAATATTTACCATGATTAAGTGGGATTTATACCTGGGACATAGGGTGGTTTAATATTTACAAATAAATCTGTGTGATAAAAAAAATCAAAAGAAAGGTTAAGAACCATATGATCATTTCAATAGATGCAGAAAAAGCATTTAACAAAGCACAACATCAAAATAGGAACTGTCAACAAAGTTGATTTAGAGGGAACATACCTTAACATAATAAAGGCTATATATGAAAATCCTTTAGCTAACATGATGCTCAATGCTGAAAACTGAGAGATTTTCCCCTAAGTTACAAGACAAGGGTCTGTAATTGTCACCACTTTTATTTGACATAATACTAGAAGTCTTAGCCACAGGAATTAGACAAGAAAAAGAAAAAGTATCCTAATTAGTAAGGAAGAAGTAAAACTCTCACTATTTGCAGATGACATGACACCATATATAGAAAACCCTAGTGATTCCACCAAAAAACTAGAATTGATAAATGAATTCAATAAAGTTGTAGGATACAAAGTCAATATACAGAAATCTTTTGCATTTCCATATACTAATAATAAAGTAACAGAAAGAGAACTTAAGTAAACATTCCCATTTACAATTACACCAAAAATAACAAAAAACACCTAGGAGTAAATTTAACCAAGGAAGTGAAAGACCTGTCCTCTGAAATCTATAAAACACTGATGAGGGGTAGCCCCGGTCGCGCAGTGGTTTAGCGCCGCCTGCAGCCCAGGGCATGATCCTGGGGACCCAGGATGGAGTCCCGCGTCAGGCTCTCTGCATGGAGCCTGCTTCTCCCTCTGCCTGTGTCTCTGCCTCTCTCTCTCTGTCTCTATGAGTAAATAAATAAAATCTTTAAAAAAAAAAAACACTGATGAAAGTAACTAAAGACAACACAAACAAATGATAAGATGTTCATGCTGCCAAACTGGAAAGACAAATATCGTTAAAATCTCGTCCATATATCCAAATCAACCTACAAATTTAATGCATTCCCTATCAAAACACCAACAGCATTCTTCACAGAACCAGAACAAATCATCTTAAAATTTCTGTGGATCCTCAAAACACCCCACAGAGCCAAAGCAATCTTGAAAAAGAACAAAACTGGCAGTATCACAATCCCAGACACAAAGAGAAACTACCAAGCTGTAGTAATCAAAACAGTATGGTACTGGCACAGAAACAGACACATAGATCAATGGAACAGAGTAGACAGCCCAGAAAGGAACCCACAAAAATACGGTTAATTCATCTTTGAAAAGAGAGGCAAGAATATGCAATGGGAAAAAGTCTCTTCAACAAATGGTGTTGGGAAAACTGGACAGCTCTGTGCAAAAATGAAACTGCACCACTTTCTTACCCCATATACAAAAATGAACTCAACATGGATTAAGGACCCAAATCTGAGACCTGAAACCATAAAAATTGTAGAAGACAGCATGAACAGTAATTTCTCTGGCATTGGTCATAGCAACAAAGACTTTTAGATAAGTCTCCTGAAGCAAAGCAAACAAAAGCAAAAATAAACTATTGAGACTTCATCAAAATAAACAGCTTCTACACAGCAAAGGAAACCATCAGCAAAACTAAACGACAACCTACTGAATGGCAGAAGATATTTGCAAATGACTTATCTGATAAAAGGTTAGTATCTAAAATATATAAAGAACTTACACAACTCAACATCCAGAAAACAACTAACCCAATTAAAAATGGGCAGAAGACATGAGCAGACAGTTCTCCAAAGAAGACATCCAGGTGGCCAACAGACACAGGACAAGAACCTCAACATCCCTCATCATCAGTGAAATGCAAATCAAAGCCACAATGAGGTATTACCTCACAGCTGTCAGGATGGCTAAAATCAATGACACAAGAAACAAGTGTTGGCGTGGATGTAGAGATAAAGGAACCCATGTGCACTGTTGGTGGGAATGCAGTCTGGTGGTGCACCACTGTGGAAAATAGCATTGAGGCTCCTCACAAAATTAAAAATAGAATTGCCATATGATCCAGTAATTCCACTACTGGGTATTTACCTAAAGAATCCACAAACACTACATCAAAAAGATGTATCCATCCCTGTGCTTATTACAGCATTATTTACAATAGCCAAATTATGGAAGCAACCCAAGTGTCAGTTGGTAGATGACTAGATAAAGAAGATGTGTGTGTGTGTGTATAAGTATACATGTACACACACAGTGGAATACTTAGCCACAAAAAAAGGGAAGAAAATCTTGCCATTTGCAAAACATGGGTGGATGTAGAGAATGTAAAGCTAAGTGAAATAAGTCAGAGAAAGACAAATACCATATGATTTCACTCATATGTGGAATTTAAGAAACCAAAAACCAGATTCTTAACTATGGAGAACAAACTGATGGTTTCCAGGGGGGAGGTGAGTAGGGGGGTGAATGAAATATGTGAAGGGATTAAGAATACACTTATCATCATGAGCACTGAATAATGTATAGGATTGTTGACTCATACACCTGAAACTAATATAACACTCTATGTTAACTATACTGGAATTAAAAGAAAAAAATTAAAATAAAGTATAAACACTTTGATGATAAAATGTCTAAATAATTGGTAGGAAGTACATGGAACATAAACAATGTTGGTCCCTAGGTATGGAATTGGAGTCAATTTTAATTTTACTTCCATGCTGTTTTATTTACTTTTTAAATTTTAAACAGTTAAATGAGTGTGTTGCTTTAGAATACAATAAAGTATTTGGAACTTATTTATAAAACCATTTACCTCTGATGTTTTCCACTCACTAAATAACTTTATTTTTTAAAAAAATAAAAGGAAACAAAATATGCAATTCTTCTCATCATATTAGACGTGGCAATAATTCCTTTTCTTATGGTCTATAGCCTTGACTGATGCTTGCAGCCTTAAGGAAATTATATACTCAGCTTTTCTGAACACAATACAAACCTTTTGAAAACTGGGACTGTAAATGACATGGAGCTAAACCACTGGCAAACACTCTTGGTATTTCTGCCATATTCAGACACCTTTGGAATTTTTAAGAAAATATGTGCGTATCTGCAGCATGAACTTCAAAGTATGTGGGCTTTTGTTTTCTAATTATTCAAAATCTGATCATTTATATAGCATGTGCTTGGTCATTCTCAACCAGAACATTTCATTCCCTATTTCTGTTAATTGGGAGGAAGAGGTTTAATTTTTTATCCCCATTTGCACTTGAAACTTCCCACTCAGTGTGCAACCACTGGACACTGAGGTGTAGTTGTCCAGTTGTTCAAGTGTCCCAACTGAGTTTTCAACTCTGCAACCTTGAGAAAGTGAGCAGTCTCTTTTTGTGCCTTGTTTTGCCTCAAGGAAATGAAGCCTGGAGACATGTTAATTTTTAAGAGCTGAACTGAACTGCAAGAATCTGGGTGCATGATGCCTGGAACATGGAGCACTGTTCTGGGAGGGCCATGTTTTGGCTGGAGGGGAACAAGCTTCCAAACAGAGCAGAGAGAGAATTCTTGGGTTATGGTGGAGGGGACATGGTATATGTGGTAGTTTCTTAAAATTGTAAAATATGGGGGCTCAAAGAATCCTTAGTGATCATCCAACCCAATAAAGTCCTTTTAAGATGGGAAAACTGAGTACAAGACAAATTAGGGACTCAATTAGGGGAGGGATCCAGTTAGCAATAGAGGCAAGATTTACACCATGTCTTTTGTTGCCTGTCCCTGCGTCCTTTCTCCTACTCATCATCTTAAGCCAAGTAACTATCCAAACTGTGACTCTGTGGAGGTATGAGTGGGAAGAACTTCTTTTCCCAAACCAGACCCTGTCAGGTGGTGTAGCATTTTCTTGAAAGTTTCAGCCCAGATGCTGCCATTTTCAGAAGCCAGTGTCACCTGCTTACTTCCCAGTTTCCTTGGCCAGCCCCATGGCTTTATGACATAGCTGAAGGGTAGGGGAGACTGGTTGCTGAGAAATATAAGGTTTGATGGATGTTTTGTGGTTTGGGTTTGGGTAGAAGCACACCTTGAAATGAGAATTTGAAGGCAAGTGGTTTACTTGGAAGGTGATCTCAGGAAATATAGTAGGGAAATGAGGGAAGTGAGACAGGGAAGGGAAGGAAGCCAGTAAATGGTATGTTATCAAACCAGCTACCACTGCCAGCAATTAGTGCTCGGTTCTTCTGCGCACCTTGGGAAACCATATAGAATAGACACCTTGGAGCAGGCTTTCTCATGTCAGCACTGTTGGCATTTAGGACTGGATAATTTTATTTTTTTTATTTATTTTTTTATTTTTTGCAGAGGGATCTCCTGTTTGTTGTTAGATGTTTAGCAGCATCTCTAGCCTCGACTCACTGGATACAAGTTGCATCCCTCTGCCTATTGTTTTTTTTTTTTTTTTCCCCTCTGCCTATTGTAACAACCCAAAAGGAATGCAGACATTGCCAATGTTCCCTGGAGGCACAATCTCCCGGGGTTGAGAATCATTGCCTACGGGTTATCCCATTCAAGGAATGAGGGCACTGGGATATATTTATCATCTGACTATATTGATATTGCTAGAGGGCTATTTCTAGGGACATTAATTCCTTGAAACTCATTGGCCAAACAAGCCATTTTGGTCAGAAGGAAAGTTTCACAGGCAGAGATTTTGGGGTAAATAGCTCTTGGCATTTATAGGTAAGTCCTAAGAGTATGTGGGTGGCACACAGATAACACCTACTACATGTGGTCATCTGGGGATCTGTTTCATCATTCATTCATTTAGTCATCATTTCTTCACTCTATAGATGTTTATCAAGGATCTGCTATGTGCTAGGCATCAGGCAGGACATGGGAGACTCAACATTCAATGGTGAGCAAAATATGGACCCAGTTCCTGGCCTGATGCCATTAGAAGGAACAATCTAGAAGAACAATGAGCATTAATCAGATAATACAGATGAATGTTTTAAATTGCAACTATAAGTGATTAGATAGTATGCAAATAAATGATAAACCTATTGCTGTTCCTCCAACACTCTGCCTTTAGGACCTTTGCCCTGTTGTTCCTTCTACCTGGAACTTTTTTCTTCCAGATGGCAATGTTTGGTCCTTTCACTTCATTGGCGGCTCTGTTATGCATCTGCTCTCTAGAGACGTATTCTCCAACCACTTTATCTGAGATGGTGCTCCTCTCCTTTTGCCCTTTACCCTGTTTATTTGTAGTTCATAATACTTATCATACCTGACAGGACTTCTATTTATTGTTTATTGTTCCTCCCTGCCATATCCATTGTTTTGTACCCTTTATGGTACAAATGCCCAGCACTTAAAGGTATTCAAAATATATTTGTTGAATAAATAATCTAGAGAGATTGACTTAGTGAAGGAAGTCAACGTGTTCTGAAGGCAATGGCAATAAGCCATAATCAAAAGATTGTCATTTTACCGGGGTGAAAAGGGTAGAGAAGAACATTCCAGACACTGGGAACAATATGTAGAATGGCTCTCTGGATGGAAGTAGTATGATAATCCTAAAGAACAGAAAGATGTGCCTGGATCAGAGTATGGAATTGTTCAAACCAGAGTTTGAACTGTAGTCTTGAGAGTAAAATCAATGGGAAGCCATTGATGTGTTTTAAATAATAGAAAGTTGTGCATGGGAAAATTGAAGAAGAGTCGGGCAAATACCACCAGTTTTCTGTTTTTACAGGATCATTCCAGCTTTAGCATCTAGAACACTGGAGAAGAGCAAGCACAGACACCATCATGGTGATGTGTCTCATTCTCAGCCTTACACTCATCTGGTTGAATATATGTGTGTATGAAAAATTTTAGGTCATGTGTCAGAGGCTCATGTATGTATGTTCCTGAATTAGGATGGAAAAAGCATTTTTCTCTCCAAAGAGCTTTTAGAGAGCTCTTCTGCCCTGTGTTCCTCACTGTTGTGTCTATCTTCAGAGTGTCTGCAGTTTTTGTTGAGGAATAAGGAGTTGTGGTTGCCTCCCTCTTACTGGATTAGTTACCTTCTGGGGTCCCAACTCCTTAACTAATCTGGGTGAAACCAAGGCTCATCCTGGGTTTTTGTGGAGGACTTGTCTTACTGTTCTCAAACCTTTGATGATTTTTCCCTGGAAGGATAATCCATCCCATGGAAATTTGTCATGGCCAGTGAACTTGAAATGTCTAATGAAATGTGGGCCAAAAGGATATGTGTCACTTCGGAGACAGAAATTTTCAGAGCTAGAGTATGGTTGTGTGTGCTTCCTTTTGCCTTTTGCACTTTATAAAAGTTTGTTTAATAAATACTAATGAAAAGAAAAAAGCCCCAATTTAGGAGCTGGGACAACTAATTCATATTCCCAGAGTTAACATTGACTACTTGTGGAATAATTGCTATTCTAGCGGCCACACATTTTTCTTGAGTTTCCTTTTGTTCCTAAAACTCTATCCAGATACCGTAGAAGTAATTGATGAATTTTGGATGCTTACTAGAAATAGTGACCCTGGGGGCTCATGGAAGGTACAACTTGGGTGGGGTAAGGAGGACACTGATAGGGAAGGTATTTTGAGATTTTTTTTTTTTTTTTTAAAGAGTTCTTCAGGGTAGTGTGCCTGAATGCCATGTTTTCCCCCGAAGCTGTGTTCCATCACACTTTTTTTAGACTTTTCCGTCGCCGCGGTTAAGAGGAAAGACCAGGGAGTATTGATTCTCTGAGGAGCCTGAGACCCGGAAGTTGACGGAACTGTTCCTACAAATTGTTGTCAACATTTACTGTTAGTAGTTCCCCGTCGGCGTTGGTTGGGTGACCTCGTCTCTGGAGGCACGTCCTCAGGGCAACAAAATGACAGGCGTGGGTTGTGTGTGAGGACGGTTGGGGACCGCCCTGTCCCCAGGAGCCGGACGTCTCCCGTGCCCCTGACCTACAGGGTCTCCCACCAGAGCCTCCGACAAGGCGGGCGCCATCTTGCAGACGTGCGGATCCTGCCGCCACGTGGGTACGTCACTGGCGGGGTCTTGTGCGCAGAGTCGGAAGTGAACGTCACATGTGCTCATCCGGTTAAGCCTGAGCTCAGTGCGGAGTGACTGGGGCCGTCACGTGCCCCGGGCGCCGCCAGTGCACCGCTGCGTGGCGGCTGCGTCGGATGCACCGCTGGTCCGCTCTGCGCACGTGGCCCTGCTGCTCCTCCGTCGCCGTCTGCCACCCTAAAACCAGCCTCGGATCTCAGGTCGGGAACCCTTGGGGGCTTCATCTGTCTGCTGTTCGTGGCGAGGTGGGTGGCCTCTGAAAAATCATTTAACGCGTCCGTGTTCTGATTCCGTCGACTGTGTGGTACCCAGTCCCCTCACGGTGTCGCCTCACCGTGTCGCCTCACGGTGTCGCCTCACGGTGTCACCTCACCCCCTATGAAGAACAATGCCGTTCAGATGCTTAATCTTTTACCTAAAGACGGAGGCTATACGGAGAGGTTCCTCGCTTGCCGGATGAGCTTGTGAACCTAGGGTCACCGTTTATCTTCTTAACTATGGCAGGACTTATAACCACAGAAGGTTGTACCTCAAAAAAGCGAAAGTTTCTCCCTTTCTAAAAATGAAAAGTCGTGGAGCCTACATTTGTGATTTTTTTTCTGTGATTGCTCAGAGTCAGATATAAAACTTAATTGGCGGTTATGTTAACCCTTATTGTTAGAATATTTTTCCTTTTGCCATTTGGTCCTAATTTTCTATTTTATTGACCTTACTGATTTGACGGAGTGTGAGTAAATTCAAAAACGAGGTCAATTCATGCATAGCCTGAAGGGACTTTATGGATTGTTAAACCCGACTATGCAGTTTTACAGATTAAGCAGTTAAGAGACGGAGAGAAGGAACTAGAACTAGTGCCCTGGGCTTGTTAGTTACAGACCTGGGCCTGGAGAGCAGGTCTTATGATTCTTAGACAAAAATCCTCCCTCCCCCCCCAAATTTCATGGTAGCTCTTCTTAGAAAGTGGAGTTTACCTGTAACAGCCTGGGCAAGGCAAACACAGGAGCCTTTGCTTGAGTTTCAGGAACAGGATTATAAAAAAAATTTAAAATCCAGTATAATTAATGTAGAGTGTTATATTAGTTATATTAGTTGTACAATATAGTGATTCCATACATTACTCAGTGCTCATCACAGTTAGTGTACTCTTAATCCCCTTCACCTCTTTGAGAACCCTCCCACCCACCTCCCCTCTGGCAACCACTAGTTCTCTGTATTTAAGAGTCTGGGTTTTTTTTTTTTTGTCTCTTTTTTTGTTTGTTCTCTTTGTTTCGCAAATTCCTCACATGAGTGAAATAATACGATATTCGTTTTTCTCTGACTTAACTCCCTCAACATTATATTCTCTAGATCCATCCATGCTGTTGCAAATGGTAAGATTTCCTTTTTTCTCATAGTTGAGTATTCCATTGTGTGTGTGTGTATGTGTATGTGTATCACATGTTCTTTATTCATCATCTACTGATGGACACTTGGGTTGCTTCCATAATTTGGCTATTGTATGTAACGCTGCTCTCTTTTTGATGTAGTGTTTGTGGATTCTTTGGGTAAATACCCAGTAGTGGAATTACTGGATCATATGGCAATTCTATTTTTAATTTTGTGAGGAGCCTCAATGCTATTTTCCACAGTGGCTGCACCACCAGACTGCATTCCCACCAACAGTGCACATGGGTTCCTTTATCTCTACATCCACGCCAACACTTGTTTCTTGTGTCATTGATTTTAGCCATTCTGACAGCTGTGAGGTAATACCTCATTGTGGCTTTGATTTGCATTTCACTGATGATGAGGGATGTTGAGGATCTTGTCCTGTGTCTGTTGGCCACCTGGATGTCTTCTTTGGAGAACTGTCTGCTCATGTCTTCTGCTCATTTTTAATTGGGTTAGTTGTTTTCTGGATGTTGAGTTGTGTAAGTTCTTTATATATTTTAGATACTAACCTTTTATCAGATAAGTCATTTGCAAATATCTTCTGCCATTCAGTAGGTGGTTGTTTAGTTTTGCTGATGGTTTCCTTTGCTGTGTAGAAGCTGTTTATTTTGATGAAGTCTCAATAGTTTATTTTTGCTTTTGTTTGCTTTGCTTCAGGAGACTTATCTAAAAGTCTTTGTTGCTATGACCAATGCCAGAGAAATTACTGTTCATGCTGTCTTCTACAATTTTTATGGTTTCAGGTCTCACATTTGGGTCCTTAATCCATGTTGAGTTCATTTTTGTATATGGGGTAAGAAAGTGGTGCAGTTTCATTTTTGCACAGAGCTGTCCAGTTTTCCCATCACCATTTGTTGAAGAGACTTTTTCCCATTGCATATTCTTGCCTCTCTTTTCAAAGATGAATTAACCGTATTTTTGTGGGTTCCTTTCTGGGCTGTCTACTCTGTTCCATTGATCTATGTGTCTGTTTCTGTGCCAGTACCATACTGTTTTGATTACTACAGCTTGGTAGCTTCTCTTTGTGTCTGGGATTGTGATACTGCCAGTTTTGTTCTTTTTCAAGATTGCTTTGGCTCTGTGGGGTGTTTTGAGGATCCATAGAAATTTTAAGGTGATTTGTTCTGGTTCTGTGAAGAATGCTGTTGGTGTTTGGATAGGGAATGCATTAAATCTGTAGGTTGATTTGGATGTATAGACGAGATTTTAACAATATTTGTCTTTCCAGGTCGGCAGCATGGAACATCTTACCATTTGTTTGTGTTGTCTTTAGTTACTTTCATCAGTATTTTGTAGATTTCAGCGGACAGGTCTTTCACTCCTTGGTTAAGTTTATTCCTAGGTATTTTTTGTTATTTTTGGTGTTATTGTAAAAGGGAATGTTTACTTAATTTCTCTTTCTAGTACTTCATTATTAGTGTATGAAAATGTAACAGATTTCAGTATATTGATTTATATGCTTTCTTTAACTTTAGTTTTTTTAACTTTAGTGTAGCTGACACAATGTTACATTAGTTTCAGGCGTACAATTTAGTAATTTGACAGGTTTATATGTTATGCTCTGTTTACCATCTGTCCCATTATGTCACTATTAAATATCTTTGACTGTATTCCTTAAGTTCTGCTTTTTATTCTGGTGGTTTCCTTATTCCCTAACTGGAAGTCTGTATCTTCCATTTCTCTACTCTCATTTTGCCTAACCCACTACACTCCTCCCCTCTGGCAATCATCAATTTGTTTCCGTATTTATAGTTATGATTCAGCTTTCAGTTTGTTTATTCATTTTTTTCCATTTATGAGTGGAATCAAGTGGTATCTTTCTCAGTCTGATTTAGTTTACTTAGCCTAATACCCTCTGGGTTCATCCATATTGTCTCAGATGGTACAATGTCATCCTTTTATGGCTGTATAATATTTCATTGTATATATTGTGTATTGATTTTGTATCTTGTGACTTTATTGAATTCATGTATCAGTTATACTAATTTTTTTGGTGAAGTCTTTAGGGTTTTCTAAATATAGAATCACATCATCTGCAAATAGTGAAAGTTGTACTTCCTTCAAGAACAGGATTTTTAGAATTATATTGTTTCTGGTATATGTAACAGGGAATCCAGTTAATATATGCTGATTAGGTCACACTTAATGGTTATTATGCTTGTGACTCTAGGTTATGGGTTCTTTTGGAGTCTTCTGAAATTGGCAGACCATTTCTGAATGGATGAAAATTAACAATCGTCTTTCTTCGTCCTAATAAAAATTAGGAGTTTGTTATAGTTTAATTGCCACAGTGTATAGCTATTATAGTAAGTATATCTTTATTAGTTTATTTGAATAATTTATGAAGTTCCTATTATTATACCTAATAATTGGGGCTCAATAAACATACACAGATAATGTTTATGTATTAAATACTTTTTATGGGTAAATGTAATGTGTTTATGTAGGTAAATGTAACATTTTGTATATAGATACATGAATGTAAAATCCACAACAGATCTATTATGATCTGTATTTTCATATTCTTTATAGGAATTCTGTTGCCTGGCTTCCTAATATTTCCTTATTCCTACTCCTGACTCACAGTTTTCTTCTAGTATTAAAGAAGAATAGGAAAGCCATGCATGATGAAGCAGGTTTTGCACAGCAGAGTTCTCCAGGGCTCATTCATACCTGTACAGCCATAAAGCAGCCATGCAGTTCAAATCATAAAGTCACCACCATAAAGTCACCAAGATATAATGATATCTTGTCATTCTAAACTGAAGGCAGAATTTCAGGTGAAATAAACCATCTTCTGAACACTGAATTTGCAAACAAATGTGTATCAAAAATAACAATTAAAAAAAAAACAAAAATAACAATTATATCACAAAATGAATCAAACTAATTGTTAATATTGGGCAGAGTTACAAGATTGTATCCTCAAGAAAGATACTTGACTCCCCTTACTGGTGCTGTCTCTGAGGTCTGTAATATGGTGTGGGACTAGTCATATTGTGTTGAAATTCTTTTAGTTCTCACTGATACGAAAAACATTCTAAATGTGTCTTAATTTCTGAGCTATAGTAAGATTACAATATAGCAAGACTCCATTAACTTCTCTGTCATTTGGAAAATTAATTGGAGAAGACTCTAAGAATTTTGCAGATAATCCCTCTCAATGGTAATACTGTAAATATTTAAGTATGGTTAGCATACTTAAGTATGGCTAACTATATTTAAGTATGGTTAACATTATAGTATACCACATATTTATATATCATCCTATCTCCAAGGAGCTCTAAGTGATTTACAAATTGTTTTTAAATCCACTTATAGCTTCTAGATTCTTTGGGAAGCAAGCTGTGACAGGTTCTATGAATATTATTTAAAGAGAAGGAATTTGAAATTCATTGAGTGGCAAATCGAGACTCATCCAGTATGTCATTTTCTAAGTTAGATGATCCTGGCACCTATACCTTTCCTGTTTTGTTGTTTTCAATGGAGGCTTAAAGCTTTCATTCCTATTTGATGAACTCTCTGCCTTCTAGCTTGCTTTCTAAACACCATCTCACCATACTCCATTGCATGATGTTCAAGGCAAAATGGAAATCTGTACTTTTTTTTTTTTTTTTTTTTTTTTACTGTGGGATTGAGATTTCTGTACTCACAGTGAATTTTGCCAAAAACCACAAACACACTGTTTTGGGTCAATAATTTCTTTTAAAATACTTGATGCATAACAAAGAAGAAGGGTTTCAGTGGATTTTGGGATATTACCAATGGAAAGGAGGTAATGGGGTACATTGGTCAGAACACTTTCTTGTGATTCAAGGTTCTGGGTTCTAGTCTTCAGGAGTCTTGCCTTTGCCAGAGATTGGTGAGCTGAGCTGAATTGCATTGAGAATCTTCCCTAGGAGATGGGGCTTTAGGAAACGACCTTGATTTACAAGAGGACCCTTTTGAATTGTATCCTTTCTTAAACTCACCATAGTCTTTCTTCTCTGGTCACTATTATACATTTTTTTAGAAATTTGAAAATACAAGGGCAAACATAGTAATAATTGCTACCATTTAGAAATTTGAAAATACAAGGGCAAACATAGTAATAATTGCTACCATTTTTGAAGTCTTTACTTATGTGCTGTCTTTTCATCCTGTGACCTAGGTTTTAGCAATGTGACCTTAGGCAAGTGACTTAACTATTCTGGGTGTCAGTTTTACCAAGTATAAAAAGGAAGGGTTTGGCCAGAGCTAGTGGTTTTTAAATTGGGCCTTGTGAAGCTCTAAGGATCAGGAGAGAGTTTTATCTTCTGAGAACATCAAGGAAGAAGTTGTGTAGGCAGGTTTCCTCCGGCTATCAATCCTTTACCTCACTTTAGGTCACAAGAGCTTTGCTTTGTATCTGTGTTAAATAGTGACATTATTTGAAAAAAGCCTTCTCACCCTAAAAAAAAAGTTTAGTTTTGCTTCTGACAAGATGGATTAAAAGGGATCGTATTTACCTTTCCACCTAAAATGAACAAAGATATAATATATGAAAGAACAGTAGATACTAGCTCATACATATGAAGAAACTGAGACCAGAAAGAACTAGACAAGAGCATTAGAAGAAATAATCTCTGGTGCTCACATGGGAGACTGGAGTTCATGTAGCAGTGGGTAGAATACTCAGAATAAATCTTGTTTCATTGGTAGGAAATAATTAACCCTAGGTTAAACACTGCTCTGGTTCAGCCTAACAAGTGTTGCAAGCAGGAACAAAAAGACCAAATTGTTTCCTTGAGCTTTAGTTGTATCCTTGAATAAAGCTCAAAAATACTTGTAAGAATATAAAAATATCCAACACTAAACAAAGTAAAATTCACAACTGGAATCCAATAAAAAATTACCAAGCATGCAAAAAAGTAGGAAAATACAAACCATAAAGAGGCAAAAAGTGATCAAGCTGACTTGGAATCAACACAGGTGTTGGAATTTTCAGATAAGGACGTTCAAAACAATTATTATAACTATATTCCATATATACAAAAGTAAAATGGAGATATGGAAGAGATCTTAAAGAAAATCAAATCAGGCTTCTACATGTGAAAGCTACAATGTATGAGACGACAAATACATTGGATGGGATTAATAACATATTATACATTGCAGAGGAAAAGATTAGTACATTTAAAGACCTAACAATAGAAATTGTCAAAAATAAAACAGGAAAATTTTTAAAAAATAAGCAGAATATCAGTGAGCTGTAGAGCAACTTCAAGAGGATATATAGAGGGGTAAACACATAAAGTAATACGGATGAATCTCAAAATAATTATTCTGAGTGAAAGACCAGAGAAAGACACGCACGTGCGCCCGTGTGTGTGTATGATTCTAGAAAATGCAAGTTAATCAATGGTGATTGATAGAAGTCAGATCAGTGTTTACCTGGGGATGGGAGAGTGTGGCAGGCAGGAGTAGGAAAGAGAGATTGCTAAGGAATATCAGGAAACTTAGGGCATTGTTGGATATGTTTACTCTCTTAATTGTGGTGGTGGTTTCACGGATCTCTACATATGTGTATATATATGTCAAACTTATTAAATTATATACTTTAAATATGTGTGGCTTATTGTATGTCGATTATACTTTTATAAAAGTATTTGAAAAAACTTTAACTGTTATGCTACTTGATTGAAACATCTTTTTCTTCTGAATAATGAGCAAAATTTTGAATGAAGGAACTGCTATTGGTGGTATAAATTGTTATAGTTCTTATAGAAAGCAATTTGGCAATATTATCAGGATTCCTAAAAATTTTCATATGCTTTGCCTCAGAGTCCTATTTTTGATAATTTGGCCTAAAGAAATAATGGGAAATACAGAACAAGTATTATGGAAATCCTTGTAGCCTTCCCTCCCACAAAAAAATCCCCAGAAATGGCAAAAATCTTCTGCTTAAAATTATTCCCCCAAACAGTTGGCCAAAATCATTTGATGATTTTCAGAAAGCTGGAAGATAGTTGTAATTAGTTTGAAGAACAAAATCACAGTCCAAAACCCACGCAGGAGCAAACTCTTGCAAAGGTGGGTATGGCCCCAAGGATGTGTCTAACCAAAAGATTGGTAACTTTCAGAGGTGTGGTAAGAAGTTCCCTGTGGCAACCGTTAGAGTGATTAATTGGCATTCTGTAGCAGAAGCAGTCAGGTCTGTTGACCATCTGCACTCTCCCCGTCTTCTGCCTCTACCATTCCCAGGCAAAGAGCAACCAATATGTCTGTTCCCTTAGGCAGGAAAGATCAGTGAAGAGAAGTTGGGTGGAGCCTTTGGTGGCTGACACCCAGGTGAAATAATGAGCCCCTACATCAGGAGATGACTAAGGCCTGCCCTGAAAGGGATAGCATACTCTGTTCCTCATCCAGATCACAGAAGACAGGCTAGAGGTCACACTGCACAGAACAACATGTCTTACTGTCTCCCACAAGCAGGCTGAAGATACACGAAGGTTGAAATGAAATGATTGAGAAAAAATGTAAAAGGAAAATGAGGGAATACTGGCAATACTAATATCAGAAGAAAATTCAAGGTAGGTATTATTAAAATGACTGAAGAGCACTTCAGGATAATAAAAGTTATCAAGCAAACCTTTGTAATCCTGACAACATAGTTCTTAAATATATAAAGCAAAAGGAAATAGGAAATACCAGATAAGTAGATCGACAATCACAATGGACTTTAATGATTTTTGGAAATCCATAAATCAAATATGCTAAACATAAGGATGTAAAAGATTTGATTAGAACAAAGAATTTTATATATATGCATGTAGCCAGTGAACAGCATTCATTTTTTTCAAAAGCACATTAAGCAGTCAAAAAAATTGATCATGTATTAGAAAATGTTTACAAATTAAATTGAAATCACATAGGCCACATTAACCATGATACATTTAAATTAGAAACTGAGAAGGAAAAAACAAAACAAAACCACCTCCCTCAAATGAAAAACTAACTATACTTCTTAAAATTGAAAATTGTACTCCTTGAAGAAAAAAAAGCCAGCATCTTTGTAACATCTGCATTAAAGAAGAAATAAAAAACTATTTAGGAATGCAGTATAATAAAAGTACAGTGCATTAAGGGCATTGTTATGGCCAAGAAGTACTCAGAGAAATATTTGTTATCATGATTGTACTTACTAGGAAAAATGAGAAAAAATGAACTAATCCTTGAAATTAAGAAGCTAGGTACTAAAAATTAAAAAAAATATAAATGCCTGCATAAATATGCCAAAGTTAAAAAAATGAAACTAGGTACGGATGACATGTTAGGAAATTTGAATGTAGACTCTAGAATTGTACACACGAGGGATTGTGTGAAATCCTAGCTATCTGAATGATTGCTGAATATACTGTCGAAAATCTGGTACTTATAAACCC
The DNA here is from genome assembly GCF_048418805.1 of Vulpes vulpes. Lineage (NCBI taxonomy): Eukaryota > Metazoa > Chordata > Mammalia > Carnivora > Canidae > Vulpes > Vulpes vulpes. Next base: position 129,499,423 of record NC_132783.1, on the reverse strand, counting down.
ATGGTTTCTTTCTTGGGGAAGAAATCCTTTTTTTGTGAGTGAAGTCTGAGAGAGGAATTGCAATTACTTTAGAATCTCTGAAGCCCTGCTCATGTGGCTAAACTGTTTAGGTGAGGTTGGCACTGCTGCTTTTCTTTTGATCCTATATACCTTATTTCTCACTTGCACTTTATGCTAAAAAATAGCTGGTCCTTGGAAAATTTGCAAAAGTCACTGTTGCATGTTGCCACATTCCCAGCCCTTTGTAGCTCCACTGAAATATGTTGTGCTTTCTACTTTGGAACCCACTGAGCTAGGATGATACCCTAAATTCTAATCACTTCCTTCTCCATCCAGCTTATTAATCCTATGTATCGTGATTTTATATTTCTACTATATCCAAGAGGCCAATAACTAATTAGACAAAATGATTTGAATGTAGAATTCCTGGATCTAAAAGGAATCTGAGATATCTTCATATTCACTGTCCTTAACTGCTTTCCTTTCCTTTCCTTTCCTTTCCTTTCCTTTCCTTTCCTTTCCTTTCCTTTCCTTTCCTTTCCATCCCATCCCATCCCATCCCATCCCATCCCATCCCATCCCATCCCATCCCATTCATAAGACGCAGAGAGGCAGAGACACAGGCAGAGGGAGAAGCAAGTTTCTTTCTTTTTTTTTTTTCTAACTACACCCAGAACTTTTATTTTTTTGTTTTTGTTTTGTTTTTTGGTTTTTTTTTGCGTTTTTTTTGGATTTTTAAATTAATTTTTATTGGTGTTCAATTTACCAACATACAGAAAAACACCGAGTGCTCATCCCGTCAAGTGTCCACTGAGAAGCAAGTTTCATTCAGGGAGCCTGACATTGGACTTGGTCTCCAGGATCACACCGTGGGCCGAAGGTGGTGCTAAACTGCTGAGCCACCTGGGCTGCCCTGTCCTTAACCACTTTAAACCCATGCTCCCCACAGAGAGCTTTTTGATTTTCATCTCATGAATATTCCTATCAATTATTATTTTTTAAAATATTTTTTATTTGTTTACTCATGACAGGCACAGAGAGAGAGAGAGAGGGAGAGAGAGAGAGAGAGGCAGAGACACAGGCAGAGGGAGAAGCAGGCTCCATGCAGGGAGCCCTATGCAGGACTCGATCCTGGGTCCCCAGGATCACACCCCTGGCCAAAGGCAGCACTAAACCACTAGGCCACTGGGGCTGCCCTATTCCTATCAATTAAATGGTTTTTGTTTCACTTTACTTTTCATAATATCTGTGATTAAAACAGTAAGAATGGTGGCAGACCCCATCCCCAATCTGATGTGTTGCTCCTATAGAGGTATATTCTCTTAGAATTACTGATACATGCTGCAAGAATTGGGTTTGCATTTGGTTATCTGTAACAGAAGCATAAATGCAGTGGCTTCACCAAATAAGGCTTTGCTGAATTCCAGTTAAAAAGTCCAGAAGCAAGAGAGTTAGACTGGGGCTGCTGCTCAGGGAAGTCACCAGTACTTCACCTGGGTACATTGCTTTCCAGAAGTAAAGAGGAGTTCCTCTGACATGGAAAATGGGAAGAATAGGTATCTGAGTGAGAACTGACAAAGTCCAATATACCCATTTCATATATAAAGAACCTGAGATCCATATAATTTTAATGACTTGCCCAAGGTTGTAAAGCTATTCAGTAACAAAACAGACCAGAACTCAAAATGCAAGACATTCTCTTACCTAGTGTTCTCAAAATCCCCCAAATTTGATGTCTCTGCATTTTACATATGCTTTCCCTTTACATGGAACTGTAGGCCAATATGCCTGCCCACTTAGACCATCTGGAAGCCCTGTCCCCCAACCCTACTCATCGCATCTGATGCTTTTCTTGATTTGAAGGTAGCAATTTGAAGAACTTGGGGAAAGCAATGTTGGAACTTATGTTTGACCTGAGGGTTTAAGTCTTCAGATCGTATAATTCATAAGCCACTTCATAATCTTCATTAACCTAGTGATAGCTCCTCTTCAGCTACCACTCTCTCTTCCCACCCATCATTTCCTTCCCACTGTTCACCGTGATCTGATTTGCTCTTTGAACTCCACGGGGGTAGAGCTGCCTTTGGAGCCCAACTCCTTCTGCACTCTCTGTTCTTATACCACAGCCTCTAGCATATGGATTAGAGGAGTTTTTGTGGGGGTTGGGTTGGGTGTGTCATTATTCTTGAGGGACTTTATAAGTCCCTCACAGGAAATAAATATTAACAGGACAGGACCCTATGTTTTCTCATCTTTGGATTTCCCACAGCACTTTCTATAGATACTAATAGTAATTCCTCAAAACATATTTGTTGGATGAATGACTTCTCAGGAAGTTTCTAGGTTGAGGTTTGGGGGCTTTGCTTTGCTAAGGACCTGGCACATAATAAGCCCCCTAGTATGATGTCTAAAACTTACTTTCAACTATTTCAGCATCAGTAGTATGGTATTATTTCAGTGTTGCTTTAAGCTACAATCTAGAGATGATCTGTTGATCTGATCAGGAATATATACCTCAGGAGTAGTCAGCTTGTATTTAATCAGAAAAGTCATGCTTCAAAGATATCTTCAATAAGCCATTTTCTTTCAATATTAGAAACATTACTAATTGCATAATGAATGTTAATAAAGATAGTGGTATTCAAGATAAGTGGCTGGATGTAAACTTTTTTCCAGGTATTTCCTATTCTTGTCTAAATAGGCTCTGAGAAATTAGTAAGGTCTCATGGATGGTGTCATTGGTGTAGTGGTAAATGTTAAACAGGCTATTTGGGGAAATGTATAGTGTTTGCTGATATTATGGTGTAAATACTCCCACCATGGTCCCAGTACCAGCATGATGCCGTTGAACAGGAGATTGGGAAGAGATGTGTACAATTGGCGCTAATCAGTAGGTGGGAGCCTCAGTGAGCCAGTCTCAGTACACCTTAATTATGTTCTCCTGTAGACTTCTGTGTCCAGCCTCTGGTTCCTGGGTTCTTGGCTGCCTCACTCCAATAGAAGTTAACTATGTCATCCTGTTAATCTGAGGTGAATGTTTCTTGCCAGGTGTGGGCAGTGCTCTGAAAAGGACAGAAATCTTTGAGTTTACAGAACAGGTTGTTTGGCTGTTTTCTGCCTGGTTGCAAATAAATGTCTATGTCTATGTGTGTGGTTGAATTTGGTCTGAGCTTTTAGTTCACAAGACCTGTTAGAAAGATTGGGAGAACAACTAATTCTCCTTTTCCTATTGAAAGCTACCAAAAATAATCTAATAGTTGTGCATACAAAGTGGTGTAGGCCAATTTACAATGCCCTCAGTAAATACTTGTTTTAGGAATACATGCTTCCAATCCTTGGAAGTCAGCATTATGCCTAGAGGTGTCCTCTCAGATCTTCAGAGGCCATGATGATGCTGTTATTTGTGAGATATTTTACTGTGTGGTTGAGTGTGAGTTGGATACCACACTTTCACCCTGAGTAGCTTTAAATAACATGGAGTTGCTTAGACAGGTGTCTTGGTTCATATTCCCCTCCAAAAACAGATTCTGAAATGGGGATTTGGATGTTAGTTTACTACAAGGTACGGATATTAGTTTACTGCAAGGTTAGTTTACCCAAGAGGGTAATGATGTGGGAACAGAGACCAAAAAAATGGAGGAAAGCAACTCAAAGAGATACTAATGGGTACATCACTTCTGTGGGCAGCTAATCCTGTCGCAGACCTTCTGAGAGGGTGAGTGGCATTTAACTAATAATTGTCTCACCAATGAACCGGAAAGCTGAGGTGTTTCTTCACCAACTTCTGTGCCTTGTTGGTTGCAGGGGCTAAGCATGCTCTTGAGTCCAGAGAAAATTATATACATTATACATGTAAAGAAAGATACATGTATTTGAGGGAGGAAGCCTTTGGTATGTTTGAGAACTGTCTACTGAAGCTGTAAATGACCTCTTGAGTAGGCTGAGGGCAGTGGATGGGCCTGACCTACAGTGGGGCAGACTGGCCTCCTCAAAATGAAAGAGCCTCCCTAACATCCTGGCAGAACACAGAGATTCCACTCCTACCAGGGTTTTTTGGGAGGAGGTCAGTACCCCTACTCTACCCTGCTCTAGGGTGACCACTCTTGTGCTGGAAGGGGCTGGGTGTTGGACTCCAAGGTGTAGGGAGACTGAAGGGAAATAATCTTGACTCTTGACTAATTCCCATGACTATTAACCATGCTCCCAGTAAATTTGGGAGAGAATGTCTTCCTATTGAGTTCTTACCACCCCCACTTTACCTCTGGGAAAAAGGGACCCAGATGTGGTCCCAGAAATCTCCCCAAACTTTCACACATTTTTCTTTTTTTCTTTTAAAGATTTAATTTATTTATTTGAGAAAGAGAGACCACAGGTAGGGGGAGGGGCAGAGGGAGAAGCAGACTCCCCAGTGAGCAGGGAGCTTAATGAGGGACTTGATCCCAGGACCCCAAGATCCTGACTTGAGCCAATGCAGATGCTTAATCCAGTCACCTTGACACACATTTTTCTTTGAAACAGGGAAGCATGTGTCTCCTCTAACTCCCATGTGCCACAAGTGTAAACTCTTCCTTACACCAATGTCAGCAACAGTGAAGAACCGACTTTATAGAGGGTGTCTGTATATTCCATGTATACAGGCTCTTGTGTCTTTAAGTAATATTTGTTTGTTCTTTATCTTAGCTGGTGGTGCCCCCAGGCTGCTGAAGGGCAGACACCATCTTTAAAAACTGCAAAATAAATACCTTGGCAAGCCCAGAAAGTGTTAGCAATTGGGGTGAGGTCAAATTATTTAAATGAACATCAGCTTCTCCATCATGAAGAAGAACCTCCAACTGAAAATTAAATCAGCCTAATAATAACCATTTGTTTCTCCCTCTGCACACATTAGTTGGCAAAACCTCCGTCTACTTCCAACCAGTACATTTTATTCATTTCTGGTTGCATTCTTGTCATCCCAGTTCAGTATTGAGATTTTTATCCTGGGGCTAATTAGTTTCAGCTGATATTTGTACAGCACCAAACTTTTTGGGGATGAATACAAGTAAAATACCCATTTGGTATGATGGATTCTTTTTTCTGTGTAAGTTTATGCCATCCTTACTGTCTTCCCCTTTCACATTTTTCTAAAGAAAATGATAAAAATCTTATGAAATCTGTCAGCATAGATAACAAGAGCTTCACAGGAAAGATAAGAGAAAAAAAATCATTTGCCAGCCAACCCTCAGGGGCAGATTCTGAAGGAAATGTACAGCTTTATTTCTGTTGGAGGAATATGTCAGATGGATGAAAAAAATCCTACCTTGGCATAATGGGCTCTGTTTGCAGCCGAAAGCTTGAGGTTTCTGCACTGGGGACCTGAAAAGTTGTCAGTGTTAATAAAAAGTTTTCCTGATAATAGTTTTGGTTCACTGTGTGCAAGCATGTGCTATTCCTAGTGTTTGGTCAGAAAGAAACTATAATATGGAATGCATTATATAGAAGAGCCAAAAATAACATCTGTCTCGCAAATAAGGAAAACAATCTCATTTCATATCTCTTCTTATTTGACAGCATCTTTTTTTTTCTTTACTGGAAAATTATAGTTTTGTATAGTTTACAGAAATAACATTTAAACATCGCATGTGATTTTAGACTCAAATGGGATCTACTTAATAAAACACACAAGCAATTAGAGAACTTGGTTGTAATCACTTCTGAAACCCCAGAAGGTTCACATCGGCTGAGCTGGGTTGCTGCCTTCCCAGCTTCTCTCGTTTCGGAAGCTTAGTGTAGAGGAAATCACCGCTGCCCACATCATGTATACAGATCATCTTTACCTAGCCGTACAGATGTTTTTGAACTTTATGCTGCTACTGCTTGGGCAGATTTCTCATTTCTAGAATGAAAATTATATTCACCAGGGATTAGAGTTTGGTGGACACAGACATTAAGCACACTTGGCAGCTCATCCTAGGGACCTCTTAGGGAAGAAAGAATGATTAGGATAGAGACCCCAGTTTTCTGTTTTTAATTTTATGTAACACAGGAGGTACCTATTTCAGCTGTAAGCTAAGTCCACCTACTTACATTTTTTTTTGCCCTTCCAAATATACAAACTCTTCTGCAAGTCCAAAATGTGCTACATGGAGGTGGCTATTTTGGTAAATGTGTCATGACAACCATGTTATTTTCATTAGGATTTGTCTTGTTCTTGGATCTTTGAGCTGCTTTGATCAGATGGACCTCCACATTTCAGAAGGTGCTGGTATTTCCTGCTGTTATGACTGTGCCTGATGAACTACCAATCTTCAGTTCGTATCATGGTTATTGTTTGGTTGGAGATTACAGTCTTTGTTTTCAGTGCCCTTATCTGTTGGTTGAATCATCTCTTGGATGCCCAGGAAGACTCTATTTGGATAGTATATGATCTGGCATTTGTGTAATTCTGATAGTCTATAATGGGCAGTGTTGAGGTGCAAGAGATGGTAGTGGTGTTAGCAATAGTTCTGATGGAGATTGTGGTAGTGGAGGTGATGGATGCAGTGGTGTTATCAGAAGTGGTGGTGGTGGTGAGGGAGATGGTAGTGCTCATAGAGGTGATGGTGGTGCCAGTGGAAATGGTGGTGGTGATGGGGAGGGTGGTGATGAGCTGATGATACTATTTTGCCAGGCTTAGGCTTCACAAGAATTACAGGAGGTACTGAAGTCTTACTGCTAACACTGGTGGCCAGATTTTTATTGTTTAAGGTGTGGTCCATAGAATAGCAGCATTGACCACAAACCAGGATTTCATTACAAATATAAAAGCTTAGGCTCCATCTCAGACCAAATGAGTCAGAGTTTGCATTTTAACAATACTCTCAGGTGATTTGTATGTACATTAAAGTTCCAGAAACATTGGTCTAAAGGAGAAATAAATATGAATATCTGTTACCCTCATTGCCCCATCCTTCTGCCCTATCTCCTTATCATTAGGAAATCTCAGTCTTCCCCTGAGTATAAGGTAAGGGAGGTTAATATTTAGCTGCAGGATAGATTATTTGGCTTATAATCTAGGGTCTAGAGTCAGCTTTAAGTATAGATCCAAAAGAAAGCTGCTCATGCCCTGAAATTGGAAATTTCTCGATGAACTACATCTTCTCTACAGATTCTACTGTGCCTGACATTCTCATTAGCTTGACTTTTTAAGAAGCCCAGCCTTTTAACAGGAATGAGTCATTTAGGTACCACATTGAGGCATTGATTATATCATCCAATTAATATATTAGCATGCACAGAATCTTGGGACTGAAACCCACTCCATATGGGTTCCTTATGGCAGTCTTCAGAAGGCTTGCTTATCATATCTGATATACAGTGGGAATCCATGGCACAATGCTGATACACACACACACACACACACACACATCCAGAATAATTACATTAGCAGAAATTCCTGTGTAGTGTCAGTGGTATGTGTGTAAATTGTGTGAGGAGAGGCAATGTTGATTTCTACACGTATATTATGGTTATGTATTTGCTGTATAATAATAGCTTTCCCCAATTCCTAGTGGCTTAAAACAACAATCACTTATTTTTACCCACAAGTCAGTCATTTGGGCTGGGCTCACTGAGGCTAGCTTGTCTCTGACCTGCATAGTGCCATCTAGGTTGGCCTGATTGAGATCAGAAGATATGCTTCTGAAATGGCTCACTCCCATGAGCAAGTTGGTGCTTAGCCAGGGCTGTCAACCGGAGTCTTGGTTCTTCTCCATAGGACCTTTTTGCTGGAGCTTTTATCACAGCATGATGGTTGGGTTCCAAGAGAAAATATCCCCCAAGACTTGGGCAGAAGCTGTAAAACTTCTTCTAGCTTCTGAAGTCCCAGGTGTCATTTCTTTGCTATTGCCTTTCTTTCGTGTGGGTGCCAATATCTCAGTGGCTCACCCCTTTTCAATACTGTTTTCCTCTACATCTTCTCATTATCAGTCCCAATCCATATAATGAAATAAGAAACACCATTCAAAGGCAGGTTTAATGATACAGTAGGGTTACATAAGTATTATTTTTCACAGAGATATTTACCTTGTGTGTAGTTTATATATATATATTTATATGTATATATAACATATATTTTTATATATTATATATATTTACATGTAAATGTATATAAATATAGTTATGTATGTTTACCCTTGGTTAACCTAAATCAAATCACTGTATATTTATTGAGACTCTATTATGTGCAAATCTTTGTGCGGAGCTGTGGGAGTGCCAAAGCAGCATTAGACATGACTTGCCCCGAGGAACTTAAAATTTAGGTGTAGAAAGGAACCTAGTATACATTAGGAATAATGAAAATACAAGTTCAGTGCTAAGGTGTTGGTTTTGAACATAGGGTATTTTATGGAGGCAGACTCAGCACCAGGATGAGACGTAACTGGTGGCTGGAAGGACATTTTTCTGCCACCATACAGGGTTCCTCGGAGTGCTTTATAAAGACCCTCTGTGATTCTTCTCTGTAGTTGGAGTGGCTGCCAGGTCTCAGGGAAGCCGTGTGACCTAGAGATTCAGGGTAGTGATGGTGGTGGATGGGAAGACCAGGAGGAAATCCTCACTCATTATGCTTGCAGATGCAGTCAGGTGACTGAAGAAATTATAAAGGAGGGGTGAGGACAAGGGAAATGTCATTGCACTCCATTTCAGTTCAACAGCCAGGTTCTTCAGGTTGCTTTACAATGGTAACATCCCTCCTCTGCAAATGGTGCTGCTGGTGTTTGGAGGAAACCCTTATCTTGATTTTCAGGATGACAATTGGATTTGAACCATGCTCAGAAACCTCAACAGCCTACCTTTCCTTCAGCTCTTCAGAGGGAAACAGGGCATTTTGTGGTGGGTCAGGAGATGAAGCAAGAAAACTAGTAGGATGGGGAGTGCAAATAAGGAAAAACAGATCTACAGAAAACGGCAGAGTTTAACAAGCAGGGCAGGCATGTGGCCTATATTTAAATGAGACAAGTTTCCTATCTTTTAAAACAAGTTTACCATCTTTTTTATGTATGCAGGGAGACCACACAGTGTTTGTCATAAAATTCAACCAGGATGGATTTCTGGACTTACCCCTACGCACCCCAGGCTCTCAAAGAAACAAAAAGGGAAGCGAATTTGGGGGGCGGCAGGCTAAATGCCTACAGAAGAATACCACCAACTTAACGTAGAACTGCTACATTTAATTCTAGGCCAGGCTCGCTGCCAAGTCCCACAGAAAGCAAACGCACACCCAGTGTTTTAGCCACAAGTCAACACTGAAACAGGGCCCATTAGTGATTTGTAAATCATTATTCCCATTGGTACAGTTACTACTTCATCTGGAACTAAGCAGGGGCAATTTTTAGGGAGCCTATTTATATCATTAGCTAACTGCTGGCTCATTCATTCATTCGTGTTCCCAGTCACAGCCTTTTCTTTATGCTTCACCAGCACTCTGTATGTGTTTCCTTTACAACATTTGTCACACTGTATTGTTAGCATCACCAGATTTAGTTTCATTTCTTCTTGAGGACACATGGCTTAGACTTAATTTCCCTACTTCTTTTGCCATTAGGTATAGCTACATTACTGAGTCCTATCTAATGGAATGTGAGTGGACATAGTGTATTCCGTATACAGGCCTGGCCCATAAAACAACTTCATATGAAATCATCTATGCTCCTTTCCCCTCATAGCTGGCTGGAATGGAGATGATGCCCAGGGAAATTTTTATGATTTTCTTTTGTTATAATGTCTTTATTTAATTTTAATATTAAAATGAATACTCATAAAATGAATTAGGAAGTATTCCCTTCTCTGTTTTCTAAAAGTTTGTGGAAGACTAGCATTATTTCTTCTTTAAACATTTGATAGAATTCACCAGCAAAACCATCAGGGCCTGGAATTTTGTTTGTGGGAAGGTTTTAAATCAGTTCAATATAGTTAATAGCTATCGGGATATTGTGGGTTTTTTTTTTTTTTTTACTTCATTTTGCCCCAGAATTGGTAAGGTGTATTTTTCCAGAATTTGTTCATTTCATCTAAGTTGTAGAATTAGTTGGCATAAAGTTTTTCATAATATTCATTTATTATCTGTTTGATGCTTGTAGGATCTGTGGTGATAATCATTTTTTCATTCCTGTTACTGGCAATATGTGTGTTCTCAGTGTAACTTTGATAACCAAATGTTGAAGATGCTGAAGCCATAAGATGGAATGGATGTACGTAGGTCTCTGAGTTACCCTTTGGCAGAGAACAGCCAACTAACTGGAAGTGCCTGTATCATATTGTTACGTGAGCAAGAAATGAACAGCTGTTGTATTAAGAACAGATGGGGGGGTTGGTTTGCTATGGCATCTAGCATCACTTCACCTATTCAAAGTGTCATTATTGGTTTGTGTTTATATTTCTCACTATGTTGTGGCCCCCAGAAGACAGGGGTGACAAGAATACTGCTCTTGGTGTAGGTTCTTGGGCTTAGTGCAATACCTGGTGAATATTAGGTTTTCTACAAATGCTTCTTGAATTATAAATAAATGACTGAAATGGTTCCTATGTGTTTGGAGCCTGGAGATTTTCTTCCAGAGATGAGGGACTCAACTCCAAGCTGGAGCCCCTAGGAACACTCCGTGTTGGTTGCTCTTGCCCTTCCATCCTCTGGTAATTCTCTTTCTTCTCTCTACTTTCTGTGTCCTGCCTGTGTTCAGAACCATACCAGTGTGTCCCTGTCAGAGGCCTGTTAGGAAGGTAAAATCTCATCAATTCACATACCGCTGGGAAGGAATAAACCAGACATGGGCTAAGCTTATGTTTGCTTTTGCTTTCCTACCAAAGCATACCAAAAAAGGATCAACCCACCAAACAACACCAGCACTCAGAACTCTATGCAAATGAGTATGTAAAAATAGATCCCAGAGAGGAACATTGAGATTACTTGAAAGAACAGAGTTTTAAAGGATACTTCCAGTGACATCCATTTAATGCCTTTGCATATAAACAATAGACTAATTACAAATTATGCTTAATTAAAGTAGGTATCACATCCACTGCTGGGAAAAGCACATTTTGCTCTGTCTTAGCATATGTTCCTCTAAAACAATTAAATAAAAAATGTTTTGTATTTCAGACTATCACCAAATTGGACTAGTCCTCTTAAAAACAAGACATATTGGTGAGAGGCTCCCTGTACTAAGTAACCATTAGCTGAAGGCTGGGTGTCTTTTGCAGTCCTTTTAGGTGTGAATGGAAATGTTCCAACACGTAACTGCCGAGTTCTAGGTGATCTTGAGAGTATTTTTCAAGTAGTAAATGCTTAAAGCCAAGTTTCATTTCATTAGTGCTTTTTCTTAATTGCTGACAAGTTTACTCCTATGTTTTAAGCAAATAGGTGGTGCCATACTAATTCTCAGACTATTTTTGTTCTTTGGTGTAATCTATGCTGAAGAGTTTCTGTAGTGCTATCATTCTTCACATCCTTAGAAAAGTATGTAGGCCTCTTTCCTTATACTCTACAAATGCATTCTAGCAAAGTTTATTATAAAGCAAATATTATTTTCCATAAGGATCTAAGGATTTATTTAGCTGGAGAAAATCCTCCAGTAGATTGGGTTGAAAAATTCTGGCAAGAAGTGTGTTGAAAGGGTGCCTAACTGAATGGTTCAGGGCGACACTGCAGGAACTATGTGCTTCCTGGACTTTGCAATCTCCCCTTAAACCTTTCTCAACAACCTTACACCACCTTTCTCAACTCTGTTACCCTTAACTCCTGTTCCATCTTAGCCTATTGTATGTAGGTAGCCCTAGGCATTTACACAATATCCAGAAATTCCCTGATTTCATACTCACTTCCCTGAAACTCTGCTTCCTTTTTCCTTTTGTTTGGTTATATAGTGTCCCTTAAAGCTGGGCTGTGATATTGTGCCTCCACAAAAGATGTCACTGTCTGCAAATGAAAGACTCTCATCTGAACATTTCCTAAATTGGAGGCTTTAGATTCTGCAAAATGCAAATACAATTTGGTTAGTTTAAACTACATATAATTTACTTAATTGAAGGGAATGTGTTAAGAGCAGTCAGCAGAGTCAAACCTTGTCATAAACTATCTTGCTTTAATAATGCTGATTATAAAAACTCATAACTATTATTGAGTATTTACTATGTCCCGGGTGCTATTGTAGGTACTTTACAATACACATTAAACCATTCGGTTCTCATAATAGCACAAGAACTTTTATTATTTCCATTTTACAGATGAGAAAACTGAGGTACAGAGAGGATAAGTAGTTTATCCAAGGTTACACAGCTTATAAGTGGTGTCTATACCACATATTCAAATATTTCTTGTTGAAGAATCTTCCTCTTGCTCAGAGTAATACATATTATATCTTCTTTTGTTATAGTAGAGAAGTACTATGAAAGATACTCTTGTCTGCAAACGTCATCTACATAAAAAATGTTCTATGTTTTAGAGCTATACTGATGTTAACAGCAAAAACATTTACTTAGTACCCTAAAGATATAGTAACCATATCTTGGTTTTTAATCCTGGAATGCGAGATCTAAATTGTTAATTTTGATGGGATATTTTATAAATTGAATTGAATTTTATAAATTGAATCACCACTATCATTATGGTCAGCAAGATTGATTCTCATTATAACTAGTTTGTTCTCACTTTATAAGGTATAGTATTACAGAATTTGCCAGTTTTCACTAGCATGATCCATGTTGTAAAAATAACTAAAGGTAAGTTGGCTCCTGAAGGTCTTGCTGCCCTATCATCTCTGTGGTGTATTGTAAGGTTTAAATGTAAGAATACATATGGTATCACTTAGAAATGTTAAATCCCTAATCAAATGTTAATAATTTAACTTGTATTATATCTTATTAACCATTCATTTTTAAAGTGACTTTAGGCATGTTAATTCCTCATGGGTTCATGTACATTTTTGATACCTATTTGTTGAAAGAGTTCATTTTTCAGGCTTAATTATGCTACTCCTAGAATTCTGAGTATTTCTGCAGATTTATTGTATTCATAGCCCCCAAATTTTCACTCTCCCTACTGTAGAAGGGATATTTTGACCCAACTCTGGACTCTGTGGTCAGCCATATGACTTGCTTTGCCCTAATGGGATATTAGCAAATGTGGTGCAAAGTATGCAGTCTGGACACGGTCTCTTGCAGCTATTGCTTCATTGCCATAATCATGAGAACATGACCAGGCTAGCCCACGAAAAAGCTATAAAGGACAGGTATAAAAGATTCAGGTAATTTGAGGCCATCCAAGACCAGTTAGCCTCTAGCCAACCTGCCAGCTATCTACAGATTTACAAGGGGGTCTAGCCAAGATTAGCTAAGTATGAGCCAGATCAATAATAGAACTAGCCAGCTGATCTATAGACTAGTAGAAAATATTAAATTAGTATTGTTTTAAGCCATTACTCTTAGGGTGTTTTGTTATATAGCAGTAGCTAACCAATACAACCTTAATTGCAGCAATAATCATTACTATTCATGAATCCTCAATTTGAGTACATATTGAAAGTGCTCAGCATTGTAGTTTAGGCTCTTGGCTTTGGAGCCAGCTACCTACAGTTAAAATACCAGTCTTTAAACTTATTTAACTTATAATAGCACCTGGCAACTAGGAAGCATTATAAGTGTGTTAAGTGAAATACTTTGTGGTCAGATCTGTGGCAAGTGTATGCACAAATGGTCTCTTTCTATCCCCTTCATTCTTGTGAAGTAGATAATAATATATCTGTTTAGTAGCTGTGGATACCAGGATCTAGAGATGTTAAGAGACTTGCACAGTATCACAGTCATTAAGTGGCAGAGCCAAGATTTGGGATCTAGGTCCGGCCATATTTATATTCACCATAGTGCATCTTAGCCATTTAAGCCTTCTTTTGGGCCTTTTGTCCCAAATTCAGTCTTGTGCCTCAAGTGGAATTTTTAAAAATAAATTCAGAAATCTACTAACAGGGCAGGAGAGGATGTAACAGAGAAAGTGTGGAGTGTGCTGAGTGCTGGGTATTCCCTTTTACTTATCTCCTTTTATTAATGTCAAGGTAACTTGACATTAAAATCCTATTCATATACATCAGTTTTGGTCATGAGAAATGAAGATAAATGAAAACCATTAAGGCTAGATTTTACCTATTTAGTATGGTTTAGACTTATTACTGGATTTGAGGATGGAGTTGGGGAATAAACCCAAATGAACTTACAATATTTGAATTATAGATTTAATTTTCAAAGAAGTCCAGCTTTATTTAGGTAAATAGTATTTCCATGACAGATACTGTTGTTTATAGATTCCACTGAGCAGTTATAGGGTTATTGATATTTAGCTCTCACCTCTTCCCTGTCTCCTGCTAAACTATCTGGAATTATAATGAAATAAATTGCTTAAACATAGCTCCATTCTTTTTTTTTTTTTTTGTTATTCTTTTTCTTGGAAAGATAGTAATGATCCTGAGTTTTGGATTCCAGAAAATATATAACTAAGACTTTGTAATCCCTCCTTCCTCTGGATTTTCCCTTACAGCTTTTGATCATTGTCACCAACAAGCAACAAAATGCTAAACTTGTCCCTTTCTTGTGCATGTGTTCATAAGTCATTAAAGAAAAACAATCCCAGTGGAGTCAATTCTTTGGGAGCTGACTTTGGAAAACCTGGCCTGCATAATCCACAGCCTGAATAATATACTTCTAAACTCCAGATTCTTTGTTGAGTATATTTCTCGAAGTGTTCAGCTTTGGGACACCTGTCTCAGTGATTGAGCATCTGCCTTTGGCTCAGGTCATGATCCAGGGTCCTGGGCTTGAGTCCTGCATCAGGCTCCCCAGGGAGCCTGCTTCTCACTCTGTGTATGTCTCTGCCTCTCTCTGTGTGTCTGTCATGAATAAATAAATAAAATCTTAGAAAAAAAAAGTGTTCAGTGTCTGTTTTCCTGATGCTTTCCTTTTCTCTAAAGGAGACTCAGACTATTGTAAATGGTTTCTGCTTGGAACCAATCTCAAATGAGCCAGGTTTTTCAGTCCTGTATCCTGTACAGCAGAATCATCATGTGCCTCCCATCAAACATTTAAGAACTACAGTTCACCCTAGGAGCTCAAGACCAGTCGCTTCATGTGTATGGTGACAAGTGTGTCAGCCAAGATTCTGAGAGCAGCCTTCTGTGTCAGGAGCTTTCTTGGTGAAGATGGACTGTTACATGAATCTCCATCTCTAGGGATTGGCCAGTGCCAAGTCCAGACTCATGGACAGATAATTATTATCATAGTAAAGTTACTTCAAAGAAAGAGTAGAATTCTATGACTGTGAGGTCATGGTAGATGTAAGTGCAACTTTTGCAGCATTTCATTAGTTTTTCCCTGGAACAGTCCAGGAAGTGGCATGCATGAGGCTTTCTGGCTCACAGATTTGTTGTGCTTCTGGCTGAAAAAAAAAAGTACAGAAATCTTAAGAAATATGTTTATGGTGCCTGTATCTTAAGAAGCTTTTACTTGATCTTGGCAGGGCAAGCGGCTGTTTGAACAATTGAAAACATCTTTTTAAACTGTTTCCAGAAAGCATTTGCAAACACCCTGAAGTAAGGTTACATACTTACAATTCAGTTCTAAGCCTCAATTAAGGCTGTTGTTGTATAGC
This sequence comes from Vulpes vulpes, assembly GCF_048418805.1. NCBI lineage: Eukaryota > Metazoa > Chordata > Mammalia > Carnivora > Canidae > Vulpes > Vulpes vulpes. The sequence goes on along the minus strand of NC_132783.1, from coordinate 129,483,777 downwards.
ATTTGCTGCCTCTTAATAGCCTGACACCATAATAATATTATGCAGTATCCCGAGATAATGAGAAGAATGCCTAACATCTGCTTATACTCAGAGAACAAAGGAGAATGCAAGGATGTGTCCTGCAACACTTGCAAAGCACCGCCTTTGCTTCTTGGAGATGCAGGGTGGCTTTTCCCATGGATTACTTCTCTGCCTTCCAGAGGCAATGGCAAAATGTTCTGGAAGAGTTTGCAGAAAGCTTACCATTGGTGGGCTGCTCAGGCTGGGGACTCAGCAAAACTGACCTCAGTAAGGAAGCCATTTCTTGGGCTACTGAGGAATAGTGAAAGATAGTATTTTGAATTACAATTACTTTTTTTGTGGTAAGAATACTTAAGACTTAGTATTATTAGCTCTAATCACCATACTGTACATTAGATCCCCAGAATTTATTAATCTTATAACTGAGAGTTTGTACCCTTTAACCAATATTTCCTTATCTCCTCCATTCCCTGCAGTCCCTGGTAATCACTGTTCTACTATGTTTCTCTGAGTTTGGCTTTTTTAGATTCTACATACAATAACTGAGAACATATATTTATTTATTTTTTTTTAATTTTTTAAAATTTTTATTTATTTATGATAGTCACACACAGAGAGAGAGAGAGGCAGAGACATAGGCAGAGGGAGAAGCAGGCTCCATGCACCGGGAGCCCGACATGGGATTCGATCCCGGGTCTCCAGGATCGCACCCTGGGCCAAAGGCAGGCGCTAAACTGCTGCGCCACCCAGGGATCCCCATATATTTATTTTTATGTTTATTTGTTTTTCTTTGACTTTTCTCACTTAGCATAATGCCCTGAAGGTCTATCCATTTATCTGTTGATGGACACTTAGATTGTTTCCATATTTTGGCTATTGTGAATAATACTTCAATGAACACGGGAGTGCAGATATCTCTATGAGATCCATATTTCAGTTCCTTTGGATATATACCCAGAACTGGAATTGTTGAATCATATTGTAGTTCTATCTTTAATTTTTTGAAGAACTTCCATACTATGTTCTATAGTACTTGTACCAATTTGCATTTCCATTAACAGTTCATAAGTACACCTTTTTCTTCATTCCCTTGCCAATACTAGTTAGCTCTTTTTAAAGATAGCCATTCTGCATCCAAATTGGCAAAAAGGAAGTCAGACTCTCACTCTTCACAGATGACATGATACTCTATGTAGAAAACCAAAAGAACTCCACCCCGAAATTGCTAGATCTCATACAGGAATTCAGCAAAGAGGCAGTATATAAAATCAATGCACAGAAATCAGTTGCATTTCTATTTGCTAACAACGAGACTGGAGAAAAGAGAAATTAAGGAATCAATCTCATTTATGATTGCACAAAGAACCATAAGATACCTAGGAATAAACCTAACCAAAGAGGTAAAGGGTCTGTACTCTGAAAACTATAGAACACTTACAAAAGAAATTGAGGAAGACACAAAAAATGGGAAAACATTCCATGACCATGGATTGGAAGAACAAATATTGTTAAAATGTTTGTTCTAACCAGAGTAATCTACACAGTGCAATCCCCATCAAAATACTATCAACATTTTTTACAGAGCTGGAACAACTAATCCTAAAATTTGTATGGAACCAGAAAACCTCGAATAGCCAGAGGAATGTTGAAAAAGAAAACCAAAGCTGGTGGCATCACAATGCCGGACTTCAAGCTCTCTTATAAAGCTTAATCATTAATACAGCATGGTACTGGCACAAAAACAGACACATAGATCAGTGGAACAGAATAGAGAATCCAGAAATGGGCCTTCAGCTCTATGGTCCACTAATCTTCCACAAAGCAGGAAAGAATATCCAGTGGGAAAAAGACAGTCTCTTTAACAAATGGTGTTGGGAAAATTGGACAGCCACATGTAGAAGAATGAAACTGACCATTTTCTTATGCCATACACAAAAATAAACTCAAAATGGATGAAAGACAAATGTGAGGCAGGAATCCATGAAAATCCTGGAAGACAACCCAGGCAGCAACTTCTTTGACCTTGGTTGGAGCAACTTCTTGTTAGATATGTCTCCAAAGGCAAGAGAAACAAAACCAAAAATGAATGGTTAGTATTTCATCAGGATAAAAAGCTTTTGCACAGCAAAGGAAACAGTCAACAAAACCAAAAGATAACAGACATAATGAGAGAAGGTATTTTGCAAATGTCTTATCAGATAAAGGGTTAGTATTCAAGGTCTATAAAGAACTTACCAAACTCAACATCCCAAAAACAATCCAATCAAGAAATGGGCAGAAGACGTGAACAAACATTTCTCCAAAGAAGACATACGAGTGGCCAACAGACACATGAAAAAATACCCAACATCATTTGTCATCAGGGAAATACAGATCAAAACCACAATGAGATACCACCTTGCACCAGTCAGAATGGCTAAAAATAACAAGTCAGGAAAGAACAAATGTTGGCAAGTATGTAGAGAAAGGGGAGCCCTCTTACACTGTTGGTGTGAATGCAAACTGGTACAGCCACTCTAGAAAATAGTGTGGGAGTTCCTTAAGATGTTAAAAATAGAGCTACTAGGTTTTTACCCAAAGGATACAAATGTATTGATCTGAAGGGGCAACTACACTCCAGTGTATAGCAGCAATGTCCACAATAGCCAAACTATGGAAAGAAACCAGACATCCATTGACAGATGAATGGATAAAGAAGATGTGGCATATAAATACAATGGAGCATTAGACAAAAAAAAAAAAAAAAAAAAAAAGAAAGAAAGAAAGAAAGAAAGAAAGAAAAAGAAAGAAAGACTACCATTTGCAATGACGTGGATGGAACTAGAGGGAATTATGCTAAGCAAAGTAAGTCAGTCAGAGAAGGACAATGATATGATCTCACTCATATGTGGAATTTAAGAAACAAAACAGGAGCATAGGGGAAGGGAGGGAAAAATAAGACAAAGTCAGAGAGGGAGTCAACCCACAAAGGACTCTTAACTAACTATAGGAAACAAACTGAAGGCTTCTGGAGGGGAGGTTGGTGGGGGAATGGGATAACTGGGTGATGGGCATTAAGGAGGGCACGTGATTTAATGAGCACTGAGTGAGATCATATCATTGCACTTCTCTGATTTTATGCAACTGATTATATGCAACTGATGAATCACTGAATTGTGCCTCTAAAACTAATCATACACTCTATATTAATTGAATTAAAATAAAAAATAAAGATAGCTATTCTGACCATATAAGGTGATACCTTATTGTGGTTTTGATTTGTATTTCTCTAATCATCAGTAGTGTGGAGATATCAGCTAATGTTATGGTAGTAATCATTTTGTAGTGTATAAATGTTTCAAATCCACATGTTGTACACCTTAACTTGTGCAATATTATATATCAACTATATCTCAATAAAGCTGAAAAATACAAATAATAAATAAGTTGTATTTTTATATTAGTTTATTAAAATAAGCAGTAGCTGGTTCCCAGGTGGTAGAGAATACTCCAGAGATAAGTCTTTCTAACTTGGATCTTTGTTATAATACTCCCTAATCTCTAATGTCATCCTCTGGAACCAAGTGATGGGGAATTATGTTGAATATTCCCTTCTGACCCTTGTAGCAATAGACCCACCTGGAAGGAGGTTTACAATAGATTTCCCTTGTGGCATGATCTGCTTTCTTGGAGTCATAGTCTGTAGGGACAAGGATCACCATGCTTGGTCTTCGTGAAGTAGAAGAGACATGATGAAAGGAAATAGTGTGCAAATAGAAATATAGCAGGTAGGAGAAGGAATAGGAATGATGGAACCCAGTGTGTAATGCTTCCTGGTCTGCCAGGGAGTGCTTTGCTCTTATATGTTTAATAGAACTATAGGGGGAAAAACCCCATGACTAATTAATTGAGAGAGGGGAAAGTAATGACTTTGAGGGGAGAGTAATGACTAGTGGGCTGGTTGACTTTCTAGTACTTTCTAGTCTTTTTCTATTTTCTAAAAGAGCTCTAAATTTCAAAAAAAAAAAAAAAAAAACACAACTCTAAATTTCCTACCTTGCATTTATTGGGCCTTATACTAATCTGGATACCTCTGGGAACAAACATGACTCAAGGATTTAAGTAAAAGTAGCTTATTTAGGAGATAAACTGGTGGGAGAGAGAAAGTCAATAAAGGGTGTGTTAACCAACCACCATGGACAATAGAGCTCAATACCCCTAGGAAACTTTGGGTTACTCTTTAGAACACTCGTGAGCTCTTCCAACTGAGGTGTGAGGATGCTGGAATATTTATGTGCCAATTTCCTAAATCTGTAGTTGAGGGCTGCTTCTTGGGGACATTAACTTTGGAGCTTCTAGCTTGCTCAGTGCATGGACTGGACAATGTTCTTGTTTCTAAGAAAAAAAAGGAAAAAAGCCTGCAAGCTGAAAGTAGCAGGTGTTTGCAGTGAACAGTCTTGGCTGAGTAGATTGAGGGCTGAGGGGAGATGTATGAATACTAACAGTGACTACTGTAGGACTTGACTCCTCCTCCGTGTCAAGGGGAAGGCTTTGATTATCTCAAAGTAGTCAGCATAGTCCATCCCCTTAGACACTGTCACTGGTATTGGGGCACCTGAGTCAAACAGTCTATGTTAGGCATGTGACTCAAATCCCAGACTTTAGTTGGCTATTGCAAGGGCTGACTCCCTCCATTAAATATGAAGAATCAAGAAGCCTGGAAATTGCTGGCAGCCTTCTTGGGAGCAAAGAGAAGAACCATCTGAGCCCGAGGACTTGTAGCCAAGACTGGAGAGAGAGAAACATGGTCCTGATCAAAGAAATTGGGCCCTGAATTAAGGGTTTATACAAAGTTGAATCAATTGCCTGGGACTGCTGTAACAAAAGCACTGAAAACTAGGTGGCTTGAAACAACAGAAATTTGTTTTCTGACAGTTCTGGAGGTCAGAAGTCTGAAATCACAGTGTTGGCAAGGTCAGGCTCTCTCTTGACTGCTCTAGGGGAGAATCTTTCCTTGCTTCTTCTAGTTCCTGGTATTTGCTGACAATCCTTGCTGTCCCTTGGCTTGTACATGCAGCACTCCAGTCACGTGGCTGTCGTCTCCCTACATGTGTCCACATCTTCCTTCTGTCCATGTCCATATTCTCACCCAGTCCCTTTCAAGGACATTAGTTGTACTGGATTAGGACCCATCTTAATGACCTAATTTTAACTTGTTTACCTCTATAAAGACCCTATTTCCAAATAAGATGACGTTCTGAGATGCTAGAGGTTAGGACTTCAACATATGTTTTTTGCAGGAGACACAATTCAACCCATAACAGAAGCCAAAGCTTTTTAATTTGATTGGAAACAAGCCTGTTTTGGTTTAAGGCATTTGGGTTGAGATTTTCTGTTTCCTGTTATGACAATTTACTTAATTTTTTTTATCTGTGGCCATGGATAAGACAAAACAAAGCAAGTGGAGGATTTGCCTCTATGGTCCAATCACAACGTGTGAGTAAGCAAGAGGATTAGAATATGCACTGCTGAGGTGCTGTGCGCAATGTAAATTTTCAGAAAGGGCCTCCATTCATTCACTGATTCAACATGTATTTCCTAAAATCCCCTTTTCCTCTATGAGTCAGATAGTGTTCTAGGCATTGGGAATATAGTACTAATTAGAAAAGACATGCTTTTCTGCCCTCATGGAGTTTATATCCTAATAGGGGAAACACATCATAATAAGAGTAATCTGTGAAATGTAGAGTACATTATATAATACTACAGGGACATAGAGTATCATGAAGCCTAAAATTTTAGATAGAGTGGGTAGAGAAGACCTTACTAGTATGATAACATTTGCATAAAAACCCGAAGGAAGTGATGCAGTTATTCATGTAGACAGATCCTAATGAGAACCTGGTATCCATTATAAGTCTTAACTGGAGGCATAAATGGATTAAAAGCCAAAAAGACTTACCCATAGAGGAGACTCTCCATAAAGAGATTATAGCTAGAAGATTTGTGTTTAAGGGGAATTTGGTTTATTTCCATCAGGTCCCTCTTAGATTCCTGGAGAACTATATAAACTGTTGTATCTGTTTATAGGAGACTACTTGTGGCAACAGTTGAGTCCAGCTCATTACCCATGACAAGATGAATGAATCTTTTTTTTTTTTTTTTTTTTTAATTTTTTTTTTTTATTTATTTATGATAGTCACACACAGAGAGAGAGAGAGAGGCAGAGACACAGGCAGAGGGAGAAGCAGGCTCCATGCACCGGGAACCCGACGTGGGATTCGATCCCGGGTCTCCAGGATCGCGCCCTGGGCCAAAGGCAGGCTCTAAACCGCTGTGCCACCCAGGGATCCCAGATGAATGAATCTTTAAAAGCTGAATCTGTTCTTAGCAGTCATGTGCATTCTCCCTGACTTCAGGGTTTAAATACTAGAAAAAGAAAGAGAAGGACTAAATCTTTTGTAATGTTTCTTGGGGTTTATTTTTTAACAGCAAAATATTGATTTTCTAAAATATCCAAATATACAAGCTATGGCTTGAAGGCCCAGGATGGTTCTACAAATACCCTCTGAGAATCAGTTGTATATCTTCTGGTATAATAAGTTCTTATGGATGGGCAACAGGTATTGAACAATGCTTTAAACCTGGTTAAATACACTGTTTATGCAAAAGGACTCCCTATGCTCCAAAATTACATTGAAAAGGGTGATTTGTTACTTTGCCAGTTGGTATCACTTAGCACAACATTTTTTTACAACCCCGAATTAAGACAGCAGCCATCAGTTATATAACAAAGCATTGACTCTAGTGCAGATAGTAAGCAGAGTTATGCTCTACTGAATTGTCTATTGCTTTTGGATAGTAGCTACATGAATAGTAGATGATTATGAGTTTCCTATATATGTGATGGTAGTGATAATCAGTATTTGGATATTTGGTTAGGAAACTTCAAAAATGTCCCTTTACAGGCAAAATTAAGTTATAGGAATTTACAAATGATATGAGTTACCAAAGGTTCAACTCAAGGTGTTAAAAGAGAGAGAGATCTCAAAATTCAGAGGCATAAAGAGACAAGTTTGCTTCTCTCTGATGTAAGTCTAGGACAGGTGAGCAGTCCAGGATGGACAGATAGTTCTACTACCTGAGGTCACCTAGAACTCAGTTTCTTCTGTCTTGTTATTCTGCCATTGTTAAGTTGCTGTCCTCATCTCCCTAGTGGCAGCTGTCTTAGCAGCACTCTGTTTGCTTTCTAGCCTTTAGGAATGGGAAGGAGCAAGTAGAGGAGAGGCAGCTTCTTTTTAATGACACAACCTGGAAGTTGTTTGTATCCCCATCCAGAGCCTAACTGCAAGGGAGGCTGGAAGCATCTCTTGCTATGTGGCCTCATTCCTTGCCAAAACTCCTGGGGTTCAGTTACCCCAAAGAACCAGAGATTAGAATGGATATCAGGAGACTGTTAGCTTCAGTAACAGTGCTACGTTTTCTTTTATGAAAAGGAATGACATTTGGACTTCTAAGGGCTGATAAAACTTTGGGAGGCATTCATTTACTTAACCAGCAGGTACTGAGGATATGATATTTTCTTCATGGTCCTTCAGTCTAGTTGGAAAAATAGGCAATTAAATAGAAGTTAATATATGAAAATATTGCTGTGGGGGAGATACAAATACTAACCATGGACACTGAACAGAAGAACCCAACCTAGTCCAGGGACAGAAGGACTCATGATGATTCTCAGGGGTGATTGATGATGGGCTGAGACTTCTGTGCAAGGTCCCGTTTGAATGGAAAGTGGAAATTGTTCCAAAAGTGGGAATCAGAGACACAGTGTGACTTTAATGAATCTTCCAAAGACAGAAGTCATTTACAAAGCTGCTGCAAGAAATCTTAACCCAAGGCAGGAGCTAAAGGGAAAGCTATGTAGAATTTATCCAGAAAGGAAGAAGGATTACTGAGCCAGGAGGAGATTTTCTTGGCAACGGTCTTGTAGCAAAGTATAGAATCGTGATGAGCCCCAGATTCTGGGTCATCTGTAGTGATTTGAAACATGGACCTGGTTATTGTTTGGCTGCAGGCACCAATAAATCAATCAAGCTTTTCATCAAGAATTAGAATATTCCTATAATTCCCCATTAATCACGTCTTTTGGAAAGGTAGGAAGTGGTAGGAATCACATCTGTTTGGTTGTTTGGCACCAAAGTATTAGCTCTCCCAGTGTTTATCTGGTGTTTCTTTATTAAAAAATGTTGTAAGTTTGAACCATGATGAAATCTATTTTATGTGGAGAGTTGTTTTTGGGAATGGATAGCAAATTTTCCTGAAAAAGCTGGGTGGGGGGATATTGCAAGATAATGATTGGGTAGGAATGGAGGAACTTAACTTCACTGTCTTTGCTAGTTTGAAAAAAAAATGTCTCATTTTGTCCTGCACTGAAACAGGATATCTCCTTTTCAATGTATATATTTTATTAGGTTTTGCTTTAAGTGCAAGTTCTGAGCTGATGCACGCTTTTAATTTTACCTTTCTTAAGATTATTGATTTATAAGCACTTATTGAATGCCTATTATGGTGAAGTGTTGCTAGTTATTGCCAGGAGTTGCAGGCTCTGAGTGTTGCTAGGAGCTAAGCATTACGGTCATGACAGTGAAAAAGGCAGACTTAGTTCCTGCCAAAATAGAGCACAGTGCTGGAAATTGAGGCATACCACTCATCAGCTTTACTTCTGAAATGCTGTGTGTCTCTGGCCTGTTATTCAACCTCTCTCTTCTATAAAATTCCCTACCTATAATAAGGATAAGCACAGTGTCTTTTTTCCCCTTTCACTCTTCATTGGCAGCCTCTGGCAAAATTCTCCCATATCCAGTTCTTTCACTGTGGCTGGGACGTGACTCATCTTTGACAAAACTAAGACTGTTTTGAGAAGGATGACTCTGAAAGTATTTGCTGGGAGAGGTGTCTTCTCTGCTGTAGACCCTCCATGTTTTTACTCACAAGATAGAAACTTAAGTGTCCCTTGGAATGCTATGACCAGCTGAGACCATTTCCACTGTCTGCTACTTTTTAGAGACATGCTGAATAGAATTTTAGGAAAGTATCTTTGCCCAGCATTTGATGGGAATAGTGGCATAGAATGGATGTCAACTTTAATTGAAGTACGTGCCAGGCACTCTTATATTACCTTGCTTAGTATAATAGACAAGTCAACAATGAAGATTAATTATTCCTATTATAAAGATGAGGAGGTTGAGGTTGAGAGATGCTAAGTAACAAGCTGATAAAATGTAAAGGCTGAATCCAAACCAACCTATCTCAGACTCCCACATCTATGTTGCCTTCCATTAAAATGTTTTCCCTTGAGCCAGTGAAATCCAGACACCTAATTAGTCTGGTTGGGTTAGTCCTGCTCCTTTCAGGAATCCAGGTGAGTCTCAGCTATTTGGAAGAGCAAACTCCTCCAAGGCTCGGGCAAAATGGGACAGATTTGAGCTGAGAAAGGAAGTTGGCTGGAGTATCATAGTGCAAGCTGCTGTCTTACTGGCAAGAACAGACCATTTTTGTTTAGCAAAATGATTGAAGTTCATCCCTCATTTGGGCCTTAGAGATACCAATAAAACATTAATTTTTTTTTTTAATTTCTGGGGTTTTGAAAACTTTTTCCAAATTTATATTCAGTTCAGATCTGCAGAGAATACATGTGATCACCTTACATGCAGCAGAAGCTGTCTTTATCCTGTGCATTGTGCTGTGATTATCTGGCTGGGGGTCTCCAGAGGCCAGGGCTGTAGCTCAGTCATTGTGGAATCCCCAGCGCCCAGCACTGTGTCTGACATACCGTATAGCAAATGTCCATTAAAATTAACTGGTATCCTCATGTTTCTTCTCCATAACTAAAGGAAGCAAATTTAAATTCAAATAGACAAATGTTAGTCATTTCCAACTCTCTTTGTTCCTGGGGAATCTGTGGGCTTCCTTAACTTAGTTTTACCTGGTCTTACCTGTAAAGTGGATACTGTCTTTGTGCCATAACCCACCTTATTTAGGGGAAAGCCCCCTAACAGTGGTACATGGATTCTTGGCGCCATCCCAAAATTCTTTTGGTCCACCAAAGAATTTGACAGGTGGGTGATAACATTTGTAACATGACCATTTTATCTATGACTGTTACTGCCAATTTTTCCAAGCAAATAAGGAAATCTGGAGAGAAATTAGGGAAAGCCTATGGTAATCTTGAAATATAAGTTTGGAGAGCTGCTTAGAAAATGGTTAACTTTTCCCTAGCACAGGAAGAACGGAAAGAAGCGCATGAATGAAGACAGCTGCTCTGTGTTCTGAGTGTGTCTATTTGCATTTTCACTCGTAGGGTCACTATGGCCTTTCTACTAATGTTGGTAATGCTCTGGTGGTTAGTTTCAATGATTTTCTTTATTGTGACTTGCAGATCAATCTCCTACATGGTTGTTCCATTTAACCTGTATTCCCTAGGTTATTCCTTAAAACAATTTATTGAACATTATCCTAAATTGAACTGCATTTACTATCCCCTGACCCAATTACTTAAGTGGTCCACATCCATTTGATTTTGATTGTCTGCTCTGTTGCTATTTGCTTTCCCTCTAATTTTACTATCGGTTGCAAAGGAGACTATTTAGTTCTGATGTCCTTCATTTCTCAAACCACTCTGTGTGTGTTTGAGCAGTGCAACTCATAAAGGCAGCTGTTGTAATTTGAAAAATCCCAGTTCTTCTGAGTATGGTTTATTTCAACAATTCAATTCTACAAAGATTTATGGAGTGCCTCATTCGTGATAGGACTCAGCAAAGAGCTATCTGCTTGCCCCCTTTCTCCTTTGGATTGAGTTTGCTAGGCAAAGGTCTCTGGTCTCTGAGCAGGGTGCCTTAGCTCTGGATCCTGTCAGATGGTGTTCCAACACCAGTTTCATCCTCTAGGTTCCTTTCAACACTCCTCTCCCAGTGCATAGCAAATGTCCAGCAGGTTACTTGGCTGCAGTCATTTGTGTGTTTGTAATTTTTAATTCATAATCAAGCCCTGTTCCTTCAGGTGTTCTTCTGTTATAGTCCTTAGAATAGTTTTTACTCTACATAATAACATTAATATAATATGCTTGGTCCTGGTTCATATCTTGAATTATAGTAAAAGAGTTTTTATTTTATTTTATTTATTTATTTTTTTTAAATTTTTATTTATTTATGATAGTCACACACAGAGAGAGAGAGAGGCAGAGACACAGGCAGAGGGAGAAGCAGGCTCCATGCAGGGAGCCCGACGTGGGACTCGATCCCGTGACTCCAGGATCACGCCCTGGGCCAAAGGCAGGCGCCAAACCGCTGACCCACCCAGGGATCCCCAGTAAAAAAGTTTTTAAAAGTCAGTGTCAATACGATTCGTCATTCTCCATCCTTAGGATTTTCTCTTTAAACTTCTGAACTCAACGGAGATTCACCATCTTCCTTCATTTCTCCTAACCGTTGTAAACTAGCACTATGTTTTTATTGGCCTTAAACTTGTTTCAGTAGAGCTAGCAGGAATGGAAACGGTTTTCTTTGTGAACCTCATTATTTATACTGCACAAGTGTGGCCATCTTTAAGTAGGGCTCCCTTTTGGTCTGTTCGGATTTCTACCCTGTTGTGTGAAAGTGAAATTTTGCTAAGCTTTTTCATTTGCTAATATCCACGTCCATCTTGTGAGGTCAGTGCTGCTGTCGCCAATTTGCTGCTTAAATCCCATTATGACCAGTTTTCCAGTAACCCAGAGAGCATAGTTGCGGGTGGAATTCTTGCCTGGCCTGCTGGGCCCCACCCCTGGAGTCTCAGTACAAACAGGATTTGACCTGTTCTCTTGAGGGATAGAGAAGATCTTGTCTAAAGCCACTTAGTAGCTCAGTAGTTGAAAACCCAGAAATTCCAGATTTGGGGATATCTGCCCTGATCATTCAACCGTGCCATAGTTCAAGCCGCAGGTTATATTTTGAGTGACAGCGATTTGATTCAACCATGACATTGAACAGGCGATTGAATTACCTGAGTGTCGAGTTTACTGAAGGGAAAGACAAAACAAAGTAGGAGAAATGAAGGCAATGGAGAGAGGCAGAATTTGGTAGCAGAGTGGAAGGAAATGGAATTAGGCTGTTATTTGAAAGAGCTGGGACTGTGGGGATTATGTTAATGAGCCCATCAAGTGTTTTTTTCTTCAAGTTATGTGCAGTTCACTTTGTGTGTGTGTGTGTGTGTGATATGCTTTCTTGTGTTTCAGCAAAAAATAAGATCCTGCTCCTTAGGCAAAAAGAAAAAAAAAAAAGACATAGTTAAAAAGAAACCTTTATGTCTTAAAATGTGACCTTTGGTCTTAGAAATGCTTTTCTTTCTGTTTGGATTTATTCTATGGCAAATGAAAGAGAAGGGTTAGACTACTCTCATTTTATCCTTGCTCCCTTTCCTGGTAGTGTCAGGATTCCACTAGACTCCCTTATTGGTGTGAGGTTGTGGCCATTTGGCAAATAACTGGTGGAAATAGGACTTTTTTGGTTTGCAGCTGTATTATATTCTAAAAGGAAATGTGGCTCTATTACAAATTTGCCTTATAATCTTAAATATCTGGGCTCTAATATAACTGTTCATAAAAGGGGAGAGGAGGCAGGTTGTTTTGAACATTATGTGCTAAATGTTCTTTTTATGGAATATGCCATGTCTCTCCATTTGAGATTCAAAACTTTGTGTAAAAATTCACTTCACTAAAGGATGGGTTTTTTCCCCCCCTCAAGAATTAAAGAGGAATATTTATTGTAAACACTTATTCTGGTATGAATAATTTCATCCTTGGCTGTAAGGAGCTCTTGAAAAACATTCATTTGAAGACTTTAAATTTATCTTGTGTGCAAAATACAACATTTCGAAACTTCCCAACCCTCATGTCCGGTTACAGTATATTTGATGATCAGAGATCAATTTTCTCTATTCATTTTGTCAACTAAACACATTCCCCTTTCAATCTATTTGTCTCAATAGAATGAGACTGGCTACTTTTGGCATTTGGCGTTTGTTATAGTAGTTTGTATTTTTTCCAGATGACTTTAGTGTATATGTCAGCACTATGTACATAGAGCTCTATTTTTTCTTAAAGACAGCAGAATTCAGTCTAGCTCTTTTATATAGAAGAAAATAAAGCCATATGGAAAGATTTCATTTTTCAAATGTACTTTTAGCAGACAGAAAATTTAAATTCAGCTTTTGTAAAAAGCAGGTTGAGTTTGTTTCATGTCATTCTCACTGTTGACTCTGAGTTTGAAGAGCATTGCACTTCTTGCCTTTGCATCATGCACAATATCTCTTGCCCTTGTGTTTAGACAGATGTGAAGAGAAAGGGGGACTTGGGCAGATATTTTGGACAGCCAAAGTCAGACATTCTTGGAAACTGATGCAATCTAAGTTTCAGAAGAGCTTGTAAAGCCCCAAAGACCTTTATTGGTTCCACAGTGAGGCATTGTGTGGGGTAGTGGGGCTCAAGCCAAGCAATGGCATCTGCAGCCCCTGATGGATTGACACTTAAGGCCAGCTAAAACGGAAACCACTTTCCCAAGATAGCTGGACTGCCTTCATTTGGAGATCTCACTACTTTGTAGAATTTGAAGAAAATGCTCATGGAATCACGGAATAAAGATGTCAGCCAAGAAATGTCCTGGAAGACATCTGCCCTATATATGTAATAATCTGCTGTTTGAAAAACAAAAGCATACGCAGTATAGCTTGTAATCTGCACTTCGCTTGAGAAAGATAATGATTGTGAATGGAAATACATCTGGGTCTCTTTAAAGTACCAAACCCCATACTCATTTATGAATTGTTGATTGCAATCAGCCATGGTCAGGTGCTGTCTCCTCTCACTTCAGGAATGGCATGGAGCAGGTTGGAGCTTCTGAGGACATCTCATAGATGGATGCTCTAAGAGGAAAAACAGATTCCAGTGAGAAGGACCATAATGGGGAACATTAGGGGAGATTTTCCTTACCAGTGAGCTGTTCTGGATATTTCAATAAGAAGGTGGCTTGGAAACTATGGAAAAAGCTAGATAAACATATTCAGAACTGTGTGTTTCTTAAATGATTGGCAGCAAGTATAGATTATTATGAAAGATTCAATAAAAATGTGAATTGAAAGCAGCTGCAAAGTTATTAAAATCAAGTAGGATGGGACAGTATATTCTTATTTTTAGCTGTTTCATTTTTCTGGATTCTTTTTATTTGGTTGGTGCCTAATGGTTCACAATAAGACTTCTGAGCTATTTTAATTTTTTTAAGATAGATTTATTTATTTATTCATGATAGAGACAGAGACACAGGCAGAGGGACAAGCAGGCTCCATGCCGGGAACCTGACACGGGACTTGACCCGGGACTCCAGGATCGCGCCCTGGGCCAAAGGCAGGTGCTAAACCACTGAGCCACCCAGGGATCCCCGCTATTTTAATTTGTAAATAAAATGTAAATATTTTGATATGTGATAGTATGTCTTCCGTTGGTGTTCTTGGTATCTAATGTAGGAAATTTCAGATTTCAGGTTGCAAGTGATTTGTGAGTGGGAGAATATAATTTAGTGGTTTGTGACCACTATTTTTTCTTAATGTTTTACTGAAATATGGTTTACATACAGAAAAGTGCATACACGGTTTGATACAATTTCACAAGTTGAACACCCCTCCCCACCAGACAGCATCTAGATCCCTCGATCAAGAAGAACCAGGTACCCAGAACCTTCCCCAACCATGACTTCTTCAAATCACTACCCCTCCAAAGGTGTCCCACTACCCTGACTTATAACAGGATAGATGGCTTTTGGCTGTTTTTGAACTTTATATAACCAGAATCATACAGTATGAACTCTTTTGTATCTAACATTATGTGTGGGAAATTCATCTATATTATCGCAAATAATTGAAGTGCTCCATTGTATGAATATACCAGCATTTATTTACCCATTCTTCTGTTGATGAGGCTTTGAGGAGTTTCTGATATTTGGCCTTGTGAACGTTTCTTTTGTTCATAGTATTTCCGTGACTATTCTAAACAAGTGTAATGGTGGACACATGTACTCACTTGCGCTTTCATGGATCCTACCAAAGGATTTGCCAAAGTAGTTGTATCAGTTTAGAGTTGAATAGAATAAAATAGGAGTAGAATTGAATGGAATGGAAAATAAAATGGAAGACTGCATCACATAATTAGTGGTAATTATTGTTTTTCCAAACTTTCATTTTAATTACATAAATACTTATGTTTGTACTAAATGTCAGTATGAAATATACCCCTTTTTTTTTTCTGAGTTTTCATAAAAAAGTTTAAGAAGCACTTGTCTAATCTTAAGGCTCAAGTCCAAACAATTATATTGACTCTATTACTTTAATGAGCAACAGAAATTGCCCTGGTGTCAGTGAGTAATAGAAAAGGCATTGTAGAGAGTAGGGAAATCATAAGATCTTTTAGGATCATGACCAACTTTCAACAATAATAATATTTAGAAATATGCTGTGATTAGAGCTACACAAAGAAATGAAAGCATAAGGTTGAGTACACTTTTGTGCTTTTGAGACACTCAGAACAGCAACTTGGATAATTTCACATTATCATTTCTGGTTTGGGGTACTGAAAGTGCTTATGGACTGTGGCTTAAAAAGCTATTCCTCACGTAAGATTCCAGCTTATGCAGTTCCTCAACCAGGAGAATCAGTCACTTCTTAAGTCCAAGGCAAAGGGCTAATTCCATTATAATACACAGAATGTATGGATCACATACAAAACATATTTGCCTGAGTTTCCTGATTAAACTCCCCAAATGGTTAGGAACTCAATAAATAATGTAACAGGCATCATAAAAGAGTAGTATAGTTGACTGCTGAGGCTGTGTCCTGGCTCTGCTATTTCCTACCTATCCATCCTTTCATCCTCTCTCTATGAGTTTCTTCTCCCTTCTTCCCTTCTTCCCTTCTACCCTTCCTCCCTTCTACCCTTCTTTTTTCCTTCCTTCCTTCCTTCCTTCCTTCCTTCCTTCCTTCCTTCCTTCCTTCCTCCCTCCCTCCCTCCCTCCCTCCCTCCCTCTTAAAATTCTGATTACAAGTATGGCATCTATTGCGTAGTGTGGTTCCGTCTTTTAGGCTTATAGTTCTATTAAAAGTGTGATCATGGCATTCCTTTTCTTAATATTTTTCAATGTTCCCATTGCCATTACAGAAACTTCTTAATGTGCCTTACGAAGCCCTCTGGCCCCTCCTTACCTCTTCAGGCCTGTTGAGTGACATTGCTCCTTGTTTTCAGCCATATTGAATTCCTTTTGATTCTTTGAATATGCCAAACTCTATCTTTAATGACTTACCTTGGGACGTTCTCTTTTTCCCTTTTGTGCCTGGATCATCTTAGATAACATTTTCTCCAGGAGGCTTTTCCGAAGTGTGAATTATTTGCCCTGCTTCTGTTGATTCTTCTATTGATTCTTGCTGTTTTCTATATATGCTATATTGTATTTGTTTTTTTCCTCACTGGATAGAGGCTCTCTAAGAGCAAGGACAGTGTCTTTCTCATTCATCTTTGTATCTTTAAAACAATATTTGTTGAGTCAATCATGAAACCCAGGGGTATTCTCTGAAGGGTAGAATTGTAATTGACCTTTTATTTCTGTCTTTCTACTTTTGTGACTAATTTTTCCGTGGTGAACATATTATTATCTGTCTTGTAAAATTGTGAAAGTTTTGAAATGAGTTAAATATCAAAAAGTAAATTTAAAAAATGAGATCACTGTAAGAAAAGGAAAAAGGGTGGTAACACTGTGAGCCTGTGATCCATACCTGGTGTTTAAAAAGTGATAGAATTTAGGGCCCCTGGTTGTTGCTGTCCCAAATGTTAGTAGGATTTAGGGTGTGGAGATTGTAGGGTCCAGCCTATTAAAAGCAGGTGGAATTAGAGAGGAAATGAGTTATGATTAAGGAGGAAGAGGATCATTTAGGAGAGACAGATGGGACCAGCTGTGTGTGAAAGTTCCTTGGAAAACTGGAAGAAAATAAAAGGGTTCCAAGTATAAGAAAAATAAGAGCTGCAGAACCAGGAAATAGGAGAGAAGGCTAGAGGAATAAGTATATAAAGTATAATAGAGAAAAGAGAGACAAAAGAAAAGAAGAAAGGAATAGGGCTCAGGAGGGGAAAAAAATCTGAAAGATATTTAGGGAAGAGATCAGGAAAGAACAGAAAGCTAAGTCCTACCCAGTGTAGGACATCTGGGCTCCTGCTGGTAGGAGATCTGCTTCGTTCAGCCCTCCAGGTGCAGCTGTCAGAGCCACACGGTCCCGCAGCAATTTCTGAAAAGTCCCCTTCAGGTCACTCTTTTCTTTGGGAGGTTTTGTCTTCCAAACTTAAGTGCACTGGGCCTCTGGTCTGAGCCATTTATTTACATTTTGAAATGTGAGCATTCCATGTGAACTTTCCCTACCCTGCTATATCTGTGTGCCTGGGACAAAAGACATGACTTAGCTGTCAGTATGCTGAAGTATGCAGCCTGCCTGTAGGTCAGGTCACAAAGCAAAGCTGTTTAAAAAGTATGGGGCTCCTCTCGGGAGACAGCTGTGTGTCCATGCAGCATTTGTCAGCTGTGCTAAAGATGGAATTGAGGACAGAAAGGAATATCCAGAAGAACACTCTATGAATGGAAAGGCGCCATGAAGTGTTTTAAACTGGTGTGAAATCAGGTTTGAAGTGTTGAGGTCAGAGGGTAAGTTCCCTTTCCGTGGAGCCTAAGTCATTCTCTGGCAGAATTTCAGAAAACTAGTTGTGGTAGGTATAGAATGACTACCCTGAGGCTCACTGACCATGAGTCTTCCTTCTAGTCTACCAAGATGAAGCCTACAGGCCAGAGTCCAGTGGTTGAGCATATTTCCTTAGGCTTAGGAGGAGGTAGTACTTGTCCTGTATGTATTATTTGTTTTCTATCTTGCCATAGATTCTACTTTTAATCATAGATGGCTTGGAAACGCATATTCTTGGCCACTATCCAGTGAGTCTGCTGAATGAAATTGATCTTGAAAGTGAAAAGGCTAACACAGGTGGTTAAATTGCCTTTATCATTCCTGGTGAAGAACTTAACCTTCATGAGATAGTTATATTCAATATATGGAACAACATGGGGTGGGTAATGCAAAACTTGCTTTCCCTTGTGGCCTTGAATTTGTTTATGAGAGTATGGAGATTATTGTTGAGTTTGGTTGTTAAATTTGTAAACAATCATGAGAAGTAGAGTTAGGCAGAGCTAGGATGGCCCGGTGGCTCCAGGGACTCATCCTCTTCTGTCTTTGGCATGGATTGCAGGCAACTTTCCACCTTTTGGTATTGCTCTTCCATTGAAATGATTATTTTATGACCCATTGTGGAAACTATTATATTTGCAGATATGCTCATATGGAAAATATTGAGGCTCATTCATGTCTCTATCTTCAGGAAACAGTTGTGATGCTATGGAAATGACATGGACTAGGAAACGAGACAGTTCTAGTTTCAAATCTGGGCTTAGCCACATACTTGCTGGAAAACCTTGGACACTTTGTTTAACCTTATGGCTTCAGTTTCCTTACCTGTAAGATGAGGATACTACTATTTGTTCATGCAATTGTTGTGACTATTGAATAAGAAAATGTGTTGTTAGGGTTCTTAGTTAGCAGACAACAGAATTTGCTCTCATTGACTTAAGCAGAAAGATATTTATTTACTAAGGAATTTTAGCTCCAAGAATCATTGGGAATACAGAAAAATGGCCTCAGGCTGGGCTTCCAAGAATCACACCGTGGAACTGGCCTAAGAGAGATGCTTCCACAGTGAGTCCCAGAGCTAGACTGCCTCTGCTCTGATCAGAAATTGATAAATCATTGCTGCTGCCAGTCCTGGAAGAGCCAAATGCTTTCACCTTTGGACTTACCAGAAAAGCTGGCACCTATCACATCTCACTTCTCTTCTCCTACCTCTGGTCCCAGTGTGCTCTTCTTCAAAGGGTTATGGCCCTTTTTATGAAGATTACTTCCATTTTGCCTTCTGATCTTTTATTGCTGCCTTGTTACCCAGAATGACTTTCCTCCTGGTCTCCACCCATCAAAATCCTAGTAACTTTAAAGGCATTAGCTACAGTTCTTCTGTTCTAGGTGTCACAGAATTAAGTCATCTATCCTTCATGTTTTAAAATGATCTCTGCTTGATTACCCTCATTTCTCTGATACTGTTTTCTTTGCTTGTTATTTTAAAATTTTATCATGTGATTTTAAAAAATCTGCTCTCTTCAACTAAACTGTTAAGTTTCTTAGTGCCAAGGATATATATAAAATTTGGTGATCTCTCTAGTAGTGAGCACATGGTACATATTCAATAAATATTTGCTGATAACAGACCCACTGGACTGTTAGCATACTTAGAACTGGCTCCATTAGGAACTGTAGGGGATGCTGTGATGAGCCTCACAGATTGCCCTTTGGAACTGAAGGACTTACTCCACCAGCTGCTTTACCTCAATCTGGGGCAGCTTGAAAGGTGCCATCCCAGCTTCAGAAGCCCTTGGGCCCAAGCCCAAGAGGTGTTTGTTGATACTCTGTCATAGACCATCTTCTTCCCCAGTCCTATTTCTGAGTCCTCTTTCTTCCTTAGGTGCTGATCTTGAGAGTACTCCCCCACAGACTTCCTACACATTAATCTCAGGGTGTATTTGTGGGAACTCGACCTGCTGTAGGAACTGTGTGATAAGCTAAAAGCAATCGGCAATTTGAAGGCTCTGAGCTTGGTTTCTTGTGTTTGAAAGAAAAAGAAGTGGTTCAAGTTTTGGCAGGGTTTTTCATGCCTACATATTTGAAGTCAGGGGCATGTAATTATTATCATTTTCAAGGGGTAGTCCTAAAAACATTAACAACTAAGGTGTGTCTTTTCATTCAGGTAGGATCTGTCACTGTATTCAGAGTGATACATGAATCCACAGATAGATCAATTTTAACGTGTATCTTATTTCTTAAATGCGGAAACTTTGAAAAATTACTAACAGGTCCTGCCTGGTGGAAACTGAATATATCATAATGATAAAAGACTTACTTATTTGAGTGTTCTAAATTAATTAAAAAACCAAATGAAGTAAAACAAATAACAGCATAAATTTGTTTAAAAATTAATTGAATTTTTAACAACTCTGTCAATTTGTTAGAAGTTGTATTTGCTACATTGTTTTGCAGTGAGAACTGTGCATTTTGGAAGATATTAACTATTATAGGCTTCTGTTTACGGACAGGACTATGTTTTTATACTATGTAATATACTGCATGTATAACATGGCTGTTCCCTCAAGTTCAGAGTCATACAGCTAGAAGCAGTCTTAGATTTCATCCAGTGAGTCTGTTTCTCTTAGTTTACATGTATGGTTTATAAAGAAGATGAAAATAGCAACAACAACAACAACAACAACACCCAACATGTCCAGAGTCAAGGTCCATTTGATAGCCAGGCCAGGCATCTAATCCAGGATCTTGAAATTCCGTTCCTTGTGTGTGGTAGTCCCTTTCTGTGTCTGTCTTTTGGAGATTGTGTGAATTACCTCTCAGAGCTGAAAGATGATTTTTCTCACTTGCATTTTTTTATGCTATGCAAAAAGAATTGGAGCAGTCAGATAAGAGTGTCTGAATTCCATAAAATAACAGAAACTTGAGTTTAATTCACTCAAGAGATTGATTTTTTTTTTGGCTTCCATAATGCCTAGCTGATGAATTGACAGAAATATTTATTTCTCAAATTACTATTGTACCTGCTAGGAAAACATTTGGTTGCTTGACAAACACAAAGGAAATGGAGGCAGGGCAATAACCTTCTCTCTACCTTAAATAATTACATTTTGTAATTATTCCTCAAAGGCTGAGGAATACAAAAAGATACATTTTTTTAAAGTATCTTCCACTCCATTCCTTGCCCGCCTCCCCTGTGAAATCAGCTTTTTGCATCAACCTGGCCTGTTCAGATCCATGAATCTGTGACTTATTCCTCTCACTTGAGGTCGAAAGTCCAGAAAACATGAATTTACTGTAAGCCTTCTGTGAGGCTGTGTTTCAAGATTTGTTTAGAAAATTGAATAGTTATTCAGTTTTCTAGTGGGAGAGCAGTGTGTCTATCACATTAGCCTGGAACCAGAGCCAGAAGAGTGGTAACTGGGCCCAAAGTAAATGGTGATTTAACTTTTATTTGGCTAATTTGTTTCTCCATAGATAGCCAATATTTTGGCCATATTCAGTCATCTTCAAGAAATCAAATCTACCATGTACTGTTCTGTTACTTCTAGAGAGGTAAGGGCTATCCAGAGCTGTTTTCCTACTATCTATATAACAAAAAAAACAGAACAACAACAACAAAAAAACCAAACCTGATCTATAGCCAGAAAAAGAAAAGGCAAAATGGCAGTAATGACTATACTCAGCCATTCTAAGAATAAACTCAATATTTGACTCCAATGAAGTTTAAGGTATCAATATCTAAATTCTTTTGTTGGAATTATAATACATTTTGCATAGTTTTGGGGCTCTCTCTGACTTCCTCACCCCAAACAGATCCTGCTTATAAATCTTATGCATCAGACGAGAGAAACTTGGTTTCTAGACCCTGATCCTCTACTGACAACTACCTTATTAAATGTAATTATTTCTTTAAGGTGAACTAAATGTCAGCTTGAAACTCTGCAGTTGCAGCCTGTCTTGGGAAAAACTCCCTAGTTTTCACACAATGATTTTATAATTATTCTTGTTTCCCAACAGTCATTGATTACTGGCAGATAGATCATTCCTGATGTGCCAGACAGGAGGGTATATGGGTCCAAGTAGATACTCTTTCTGCCAGTTTTCAGTTTTAACGTTTTCCAGTAATACTCTTATTACATTCATAGGTTAGCATTATGCATGGTGGGGTTTTGTATTTATACTTGTGAGCCTTAGTGTTACACAAATCTCAGAGGCCAGATCTATATTCTTACTGCTAATACTACTATGATAGCCATTTATCAAATGGTGACCATGTGCTAGTCACTGTGTGGAGCTTTTGTATATGTTATGTTTAATCCTTTATGTAACAGTGCAAGTTAGATATTATTATATCCATTTTTATGAAAACCCTGAGGCTAGGAGAAATGAAATAACTTACCCAGGGTCTCATAGCTGACTTGAGATTCAAAGCCAGTTGTCTTTGGGTTCAAAGCTCTTAATTTTTTATTTTTTTCACTAGGAAAATAATATCTGTGCAATGCAGATAATCTGGAGATGGATTAATCTGTCCATTTTCCCTATAATAGTTTAATGCAGAAATATTCTGCTTTCCTTTATTTTTTCTAAGTGCTATGAATTTGTTGATAGACAAGTTTTTCTATAGAACATAACATGGTAGTTGTAATACTTAAAATAACAAGCCGTCTGTGGTGGTGGTAAAGCGTGCCTGAGTTTGAATCCTGTCTCAGCCATTTACTAGACATTTCACCCGGGTAAGTCACTCAGCCCAATCTGCAGGGAGCTCTGCAGCCTAAACTGCACTGTAGATTTGTCCTGCCTTGAAGCAAGGAGCTGGGCTTTCATACTCCCTCACCAGCCAACCATTGGCTAAAGGCTTACAAGAAAGGATGCAAAAGTTTAGGCACTTTCAGTGATCTGCACTTGTGAAAAGTGATGCTGTCTGTATTAGCCCCTAAAGCTCTAAGAACCTGGGAAGGTAGAGCACACAGACTGGCAAACCAGGTCCGAGGGTTCTGGCCAGAGCACAGGCAGGGTCCATTGCAGTGTGCGAATCATTTCTCTACTTGCCTAATTCACAGTGGGCATATCCTGTGCTGTAGGAAAGGCTGTGTGGCAGGACCACTCAGGTTAGACCCCTTACTGCTCTATTGTGGGCCTGGAGATGTGAATCCTATTGTTCTCAAGAGTACCTGGGATCTTTTTCTCCTTTTTTCCTCATTGTACCTTGTTAGGCAGAACAGTGCTCTTGGGCCATGCTGTTGAGATGTGGGGTATGCAAAGAGGAGTCAGGCATAGTCTCTGCCATTCCAGAATTCACCGTCTTGTGAAGGAGGCAGCCATGTAACAGTTGTCAAAAATAGCTCCTAAAGACAATGACATGGGGGCTACGAAGAGGTAAAAACACAGTGCTATGGGAACACAAGAGAAGGAGTAGAGAATTCAGACGGGGGCTTTGAGGGAAAGCTTTATGGTAGTGGTGGCATTTTAGCAAAGCCTTGAAGGATAAATATCAGTAAGATTTGTAGATGGAAGATGAGAGGGCATTACAGATTAAGAGAACAGCAGGAGCAAATACTTTGAGAAAGGAAACTTATAGTTTGCTCAGGGCAATGAGTGACTGTTCCACTGACCACGGGGATACTTGAGTGGGATGTGAGTCAGGAGAAGCAGGGCCTTGATGCTGTGGAAACTTTTACAAGGGGACAGTGCTGTCAGTAGTGGCTAGGTTTTACAGTACATGCTATGAGCACTGTGGTTTCATTACACTGCATCAGAGGTGTGCTTCAGTAAAATTCTCATAAAATGACTGCAACATAAATGATTACAATAAGTTCCAGTGGAAGTTTCTGTTGATGCCCAGGAACAAGAGAAATAACATTCCAAACTGAACTTGTAAGAACAGGAGTTATAAAGCAAGTGATTGAAAACTTAACACCTTGAACCCTTCATCCATGTTGATTATAAAGGGGTTGAAGAGAGGAGTACTTTTCAAAGAGGATTTGTGGAGAGCATTTTTGGGGAGAGTGGGTTCCAATCCAAAGGATTCCCAAAGAAGCTGTTCCCCATTCTCTTCACATTAAGAGAAAGTAGCTGCTAGGACACCAGTTGGAGATAGGAATCCCTCTGAGCTTAGGGAACACAGTGAACATGTCTAACAGCACTGGAAAGTCCAAAAGGTGAGAGATGGACTAGCTGGTTGCTTTGAACTGAGAAGTAAAGGAGAGAGTGCTATGTATGGGATTGATCTGCACTTTCAGAGTTGTTGGGGCAGGTGATGGGGGTTGCAGCAAGAGATAACTGGTGTAGGGTCTCCTTATGTCCTGTCTGAAAGGTCTCACGGAAGGGTGCTCAGATCTCAGGAGACAAGCTGGAGGTACAGCTTGATTTTTTAGGGCTAAAGAAGAAGTAAACCACTAGCTGGAATATAAATGCATTGTTCTGGTGACAGATACATAATTAAGGAGCATCTCCAAAGAATTCAGAAAAGTGCCTGCAAAAGATTCAACTTTAGACATTTACCAGGTCCTAAGAGTAGCAAAGCTAACCTGTCACAATCATATCAGTTAAGTAAGAATGTATCTACCTTATTTCCTTTACTTCTTCTGTGAGTTCTAATTCAGAGGCTTCAGAAAGTACATTTAGCAAGCTGAGGGGGGAGGAATAAAGTACTGGGCCATGGAGAGGAAAGAAATTGTCTTTAGCTCATTTCCTGACCTTAGGCTTCTTGTATGTAATAGGCCCTCACTTTGGGTAGGGGTGATAGGGAAAAAGTTGTAACTTTAGAGCAAGACTGAAGTTTACATAGAATTGGGCATTTAAACTAATAGATTGGAATATTCATATTTCTTAAAGGCTATCAGAAAAGTAATGAGGCTGCTCAGATTTTCACCCAAGGGTATCCACCAATTAAGCTCCACTGAATAAGTCATTTTATAGCTAAATTCCATGAATTATATTGGTTTAATGTAATGCTGACACTACTAGTTATTCTTAAAATTGTTTCCTTGGGAAAAACTCATCTAGTTCCTAGAAGATGGAATACAGCATGTCAACACTTCCTTATTTGCACATTTTAGGTAATACCATATTGGTTATAAGCATGCCAGCCAGTGAAATAATGATTCTGATTTAAGAGCTAAATAAGTGACTTCCAGGCTTCTAGGATCACATTTGATCTGGAGTGAAATGATACATGTCTTCAGGTGATCTGCTTAAATTAGTCCTAGGATCAGATATATGGGATCTTGCCATCTGGGTCTGGGCCATCACCCTTCTTTCTCCAGATGAACCGGAGACCCTCCTCCATTCACTAGCTCCCACTGTGCCCCTTAACAGGACACTGATCCTGCTGGTTCCCAGTCTAAGGCAAGGAGACATTACTTTTTCCACAGTGGGGTTCTAGTAGACCTTCAGGACTTGAATAAAGGGCAACCCACATGCTAATGCTTAGGGAATGACTGCATTGTCTGAGCTCTTCTAAAAATTATGTGCTAAGCATGTAAAGAACCTGTGCATCCTGTTTAATCCTGCTTAAGGATTTTGTAGAGCAAAGTTTTCTTTTAGACTAAGGTCAGCAGACTTCAACCCATGGGCCATCTGCCTATTTTTCTATAGTCTGTGAGCTAGTGATGGTTATTACATTTTTAAATATTTGGGGGAAAACATCAAAAGAAGAATAGTATTTTGTGACATATGAAATGATATGAAATACACATTTTAGAATCCGTAAATAAAGTTTTATTGGAAAACGGCCATGCATATTCATTTACGTATTGTTTGTGACTACAGTGAAAGTTGAATCCATGCTACAGAAACTATATGGCAAAGCCTGAACTACTATCTAGCCCTTTACAGAAAAATGTTTGCCAATTCCTGATCTAAACTATTATACTATTCCATTTATAATTTTATCTTAATCCAAGAATGTTCTTTCTTTCATACATTTCTTCCTTCCGTATGTTTTAGTTGTAGCAGTCATGGGGTTACTGATTTAGAAAATAAATCTTTTCTTGCTAGGAGATTTCAGTGTAAGATTAGTGGGCATAGCACTCAACAGAAAGGACAGCTGGCATTTAGGCTGGGTTCTGTCATTAGCTTAAAGACTCTAGGCTAGTCATTTCCTCTTTTTGGGTTTTGAGGAATGTATGGAGTCACAGGTTTTCAACCTGTGCTTTGGGGACTACTGGTCAGTCTTTGAGTCTTTTCAGAATCAAATAGAGGGTGCTTCCAGTACCCCACTACTTGGTCTTCAACCAGTCCCTGCAAGAGTATGATAGGCTTTACATACTGGTCATTTGCATAAGATTTTGTTGATAGAAAGGACTGGCTGCTAAGCATTGTTTTGGAAAGCCATAGAATCAGATCATCCCCAAGGTCCCTTACTGTCTCATGAGGCTAAGAGGAAGGAAGAGCTTTTGGGATATGATACTACTCAGAGCTTTAAGCCATGGACAGGAGATGCTGACCTTCAAATTCTAAATCCAGCTTGTTGGCATATTATGTAATAGTCCACCTGTTTCAGTTTTCCCATCTAGATAACAGAAGCAGCACATAGCTGAGTTCTCTAAAGTATATGATAGTTATGGCAATATATACTATTTGAGGAAGAAATGGTGGCTTGGTTAGTTTATTCTAATTTTTGGCTCACTAAAAACTCAGAGGTGTGGATTCTATCAGGGAAGCTGAAAGGTGAGGAGCCCTTATGTCTTTAATGTCAGTCCTCAGGGTTGACAGTTTTGATGAGCAGTTCTCTAAAAACAATTTGAAATCAGTGTCGCTTTTCATACTTAAGTGTACACCATTAATGGTTTTGATTGGTGAAGTTCACGAGAAAGCCTAAAAAGGATGGATGTAATAAACCACAGTTTCTTTTTACTCTCTAATGTAGTATTTTTAGGTGCATTATCTTTGTGTTGATAAATACTTTCAGTTATTATCTTAAGGCAAGTGTAACTGAGTTTGCAGTCTACATTCTCTGAGTTTTACACCCATTTGCAAATGACCATTCACCCACCCACTTGAAAAGATTAATGATAGAGGGCAGACAAATTGTTTAAGGTACAGATTTGATTTATTTTTACTAAATAATGCTTCATAGTGCGTACATTGGGGAGATGGTGCTGGTAATTTTTTTGCAGTTAAATTTTGAAAGTACAAGTGAGTGAAGAGAAGTAGAAGGGATGTTCAAAGGAATGATAGAAGGGTCCATTAAATTTTATTTTAAATAGGGATGCCTGGATGGCTCAGCTGCTGAGCGTCTGCCTTTGTCTTAGGGCATGATCCTGGAGTCCTGGGATTGAGTCCCACATTAGGCTTCCTGCATGGAGCCTGTTTCTCCCTCTGCCTGTGTCTGCCTCTCTCTCTCTGTCTCTCATGACTAAGTAAATAAAATCTTTAAAAAAATTTATTTTAAATATACACAATTTTCTTTCCCCTCCTTTCCACCCTCCTCTTTTCCCTCGCTGCCTCCTTTCATTAGTTCCTTCTTTCCTTCCTTGAGTTTAAACAGCAGAAGATTTTTACTCCCAGCTGGGGAGGATGAACATCTGAAATCAGAGCGCCAGCATGGTTGGGTTCCTATGAGAGCCCTCTTCCTGGCCTGCAGATGGGTGCCTTCTCACCATGTATTCCCATGGCAGAGAAAGAAAGCACGTTCTCTGGTGTCCCATCATGGCAGCTCTAACCTTGTGGCCTCATTTAATCCTAATTACCTTCCGCTCCCGATACCATCACAGTGGGTGTTAGGGCTTCAACATATGAATTTAGGTATGTGTTGGGGGAATATTCAGAACATTCAGTCATAACAAAGACCAAAGATGACTTTCTAAAACTTAGATCTGAACTCATCACTCCTTGCTTCTGTCTCCTGCTTATGGACTAGTGAACAAATTACTTAATGTGGGTCCTTCACAATTAGATTCTGCCCCCTGTGCTTCTTTATACTAACCCCAACTCAGCCCATGCCCAGGTCATAGTCCACTATCCTCCAAGCCTTTCCTTTCTCACCTCCAGGCCTTTATACTGCTGTTCCTTTTGCCTTGAATACACATATTTCCTCTATGTTATCCTGCTGTGTCATAGACCAGTGTCCCAGAAGCACACCTTGACGTGAGAATTCATGTATGCACACTCAATTTATTCAATAATAGTTTATTGACTGCCATACACCAAATGCTGCAGTGGAAATGACAATGAATTAATTAAGAGACCTGCTTTCAAGGGACCTGCTCTCTGGTGAGGAGTTCAGAGGCAGAGTGGATCCTCTCTGTTTAACTCTGATAGCCCGACCCTCCCCTGGCCCGCAGACCATGGGCGACCTGAGGTGCAGCTGGCAGGGAGGGCTCAGCTTGATGGAAACATTGCATGCATGAAATGACTAATTCTCTCCTATCTATCCCAATGTTCTTCCCCACTTCCAGTTTGGACAGCATTGATTTATGTTTCAGATCATCTTCAGATCAGAGATTTAAAGAGGCTACATGGTCTTACAGTCCTCTGTTCAACATGAGGTTTGGACCGATATCTGCAGTGGGACATTTGGGAATAGAATTATGGAAGTTCTGAATCCAAATATTCTAACTGTGATGTTATACCATCAGGTTTCCCAGAGAAATCCTGGGATCCCACCCCTGGTCTGCAGTTGAGACCAAATTGTTGGCTCTGCCGCCAGTTGCTCTATCACTCCTGGATAATCACTTGATTTCCTCTCTCAGGTTCCTGGAAGGGGATGAGGACTGGCCTTTCTCAGGTTCCTGGAAGGGGATGAGGGCTTCCTATAGCATTATTGTGGTAATTCACTGGGAGTTCACTCTTATTTGTCTTTCACTGGAAACCTCCATGAAAGTATATGATCAAGATTGAGAAGGCATGGTGGAATGAAATATCCCAAGATTTCCAATCATATTTGGGTATCTAGGGGGATAGAGGGTATATTTCAGAGCCTAGTTCAATCTCCCAAGTTGGGGACTTTGAAAAGAACTTGGACTTTGGAGGGTTCAAATTTGTTAGTTCTTGGCCAAGTACAACTTTCCATTCCTAAGGAAGAAGTCTATAAAAAGGCCATTTGGACTTCAAAGAGATTATATTTTGATGCATTAAGTGTACATATGAATCAGAAACATGTGGATTAAATTTCCTGTTCAAACACGTGGCCTTGACAATTTCAGGGGAAAGTGTTTGGCAAAGTGTGCTTGGGATTTGGATAGAGATGGAGCTATTTTTTATGTTTCAGAAGTTTTATCTTCTTCTTTGTACCCCCCTGTGATGTGATTGACATAGCTCTAAAGTATATTCAGAGGGTGGCAGGGGAAAAATTGCCTCTTGATGAATACATATTGAGTTTACTAAAGAGGAGGAAGATATGGACCTTTGTTAGAAGGGTCACTGTAGTTTACAAAAACCCCAAACCCAACCAAATAATTTTTTCCTGGAATAAGGGCATGGGAAAGCAAGACACCAATTACACTGGCGACAAGTGCTGTGGGACAGTTGGCTCTGTTTTAATGACTAGTGTCCTGCCCTCTCAGTCCAAGGCCACCATCAGTATTGGTGTGACCTTTGCTAGGCAGCCTTTAAAGAACTCAGGAAGAAAACCAGCCCTTCTGAACTTGGCTGCCAAGGTACCAGTTTCTGCACAAACTTTGTTTCATCTACAGTTTACTGGCTGTAGTGTGTATAGCATGCCTTCTTAAGTTCCCCTGGAAGAGGCTGCCTGAGTGTAAGAGGAGCTAAAAAATTATTGCACTAAGGTCAGCTCTTTAATGTGAATGGGTGATGACTTTCCATTCAAATACAAAAGAATCCTCCATCTGTCCTAGAGAACAATATGGAGGTTGACTCATTGTTTGGTCAAAGGTTGAGCATAACATTCTTTCTTTTTTGTTCTATAATGTATTTTTCCCTGAATATAAATAATTCTTGCTAATTGTAGAAAATTTGAAAAGCACAACTGCATAGAAGAAAATAAAAATCAAATAAAAAAAAGAAAAGAAAAATCACCATAGTCCAATAACTCAGTCATCATTTCCATGCCATTAAGTATTTTTCAAAAGCATTACTTTTAACAGTTTTTAAATTCCACAGTACAGATGTTTCAGAATATATTTGACCAGTATCCTATTGTCAATATTTAGTTGGTTTTAGTTTTTTGTTATGATAATTCAGAGATAAATATTCTGAATATAAATTTGTGTTCCCATCTCTGATTGTTTCCTTAAGGTAGATTTCTAGTGAGGAGATTGCTTACTTACAGTGAACATTTTTATACATTATGCCAAGTAGGTTTCCAGGAAGTTTGCATTAATTTATTTTCCCCCACTTGCAGTGCATTTGAGGGTCTCATCCATTCTTTAAAGCCATACCAGTGTTGGAAGGGACCCTCTTTATTCATGCACAGACTCATAGATGTAGATATTTATGAATGCTTTGCATGCTGAGCCCTCTAATAAGAATGGCAGTGACCATGTATGTTAACCACTGAGCCATGAAGGAGGTGAGAGCCCTGCAGAGAATTTAGAAGGATCTTGTTGGTTTTAGAGTATATTGGCTAAATTTTTCTTCTGTCTAGGCCACTGAGACTCTATTTCTTCTTTGAGTTGTTCTAAGAACCTACATGGCAGCTTCCTTGAGGGTTTGCCACAAACTGATTCTAGAGTGAATACATGGGCTGGGGATCTTCTTCCAAGCCTGTTTTAGAGGGTGGGGATCCTCTTCCAAGCCTGTTTTAGACTTTATCATTCAGAGACACAGGGACCTTATACTTGACTTTCCAATTCAACCAGGCTGAATAGGAGCTAGGATTTGGGACAACTAGGCAGTATATGGAAAGTCAGAATGTTTTCTCTGCATTGACCAGGGAGGGTTACTTACTCTATTATTTCAGAGATGCCCGAATCGTATTGTGCTATCAATCCTTCCTGGTTCCAAAAGCCAGTGGATTTTCACATCAGGGGTATGATGTGCCACAGGTGAATGGCAATACTGTTTCCCACATTTGGTGGGAGAATGCCTTCTGGGTTCCATTATCTGAACCCACCACCTCTCTCCCTATACCATTAGGCTCCCATTCTCCCATGGCTACTGTATGTTAGGAATGCAAATTAACATTAGTATTAGGTTAAGTAGCACATACATTGGGGAAGTAAATTTTTTGTTAAACAAGTCATCAGTAACAAATCCAAAGTCAAATACACAGATTTTGCATTTATTTTTCTGGATTATCTATAACAAAAAAGAATCACTCTATTCATTAATCAAATACTTAGAGTCTGTGTAAATACTATGAAAACAATATTTTAAAAACATTTTAAAAACTAAAAATAAAAGAAAAAGAAACCCTATGAAATTTCTATTTACTTTAGGCCACATAGTGTTCTGACAGGCATAATTAATGATATAATTTCCTGAGTGTCCATAGGACCTTTTTTTTTTTTTTAACATATAACACACACATATAACAAAAAACCAAACAGGTAATTAAAGTGCTTCCCATTTTTAACGAGTAAACCCTTCAGAAACCTGTCAGGCAACATCCGGGCCCCACCTCCCACTCTTTATTAACTGACATGTCAAAGAAAAAAGCCATATCATTTTTATGTTCCCATGGCACAGAAACTAATTTTGGGTATTTTAGTCCAGGGAGATTTATAGATCAGCATCAGAAACTTCTCTTGGGTTCCTGAGAGAGTAGTAACATTCCAGGAACTGGATGGATTTAGTATCCTCCTTGTTTAAAATATGGGCTCCTGTCAAACCTATGGGTATCCCCGAGTAACCTTCTATTATAGCCCAGCTGTTCCTTAAAAGAAGCCATGGAAAATGTCAGCACACTCTGGTGGGTCTCCCCTCCTTTGCTGGGTCACCTTGGGGAGGATTGAGTTGAGCGGCAATTCTGCAGGAGGGTTCTTAGGTTCTCAGGAGAATCTCTTGCCAAATCCTGTTGATGGTGCCCTTTGAAATTGGGCATTTGGTGGAAAGGGAGAGAAAAAGAGTACCTGAGAATCAGCATTTTGGAGCAAATGTCAGGTCTTTCTTTAGCTCAGCTTCTCAAAGGGCCTCAGGAGGAAGGAAGTTGATGTTCAGAGTATAAATAGAAAAATTACATAAGGCTTAAATAGATAATGCATTTGTTTTGATTTTTGGTGTTACAAATTTGTTCATTTGTTGGCCAAGGAGAAATAAAAGGTTTAATTATCATTTGACTGGACTACCTAGTTGATAACCACAAAATAAAGCTTTTAAAACCTTATTTCCATCTGCAGCATTTCCCTCATTATTCCAACGGAGGTGATAACAAAATGTTTCTTCTGAAACCCTTAAGCTACACCTGAATCTTCCAGAAGTGGGCAGCTTTGAAATCTAAGAAGCTTGAATCTCAATCCTTCCAAGTTGTGTGACCTTGGGTAAACATTTAACATTTTTGGGTCTGATTCCCTAAACTCAAAGCGGGGATAATCACACTCATTTTATGAGGTTGGTTTGAGGATTCAATGAGATAATGCAAATACACTATTTAGTAGTATCTGACACATGGTAAGCCCTCAGTGAATTGGAGCCCTTAGGATGATCATCAGGGAAGCACCAGGAGAAATGGAAATAGATGGAACATAGGAAGGCCAAAAGCAAGCACACAGGAACTGCCACCATTTGTACTATAAGAAATTTGATGAAAGTCTGGTTACCTTTACACTGGTAAGCTCCATGAGAATGGGTACATCTTGTTTTGCTCATCATCATCATATTTCCAGTGCCTAGTGGTACATAGAGTGTGACTATTCGGTGAGTGAATGAATGAATGAATGAATGCTCAGTCTCACTTTAAGTTTTCTATTCTCCATGGAGATTTCTCTAATCCATTCTCATTTCTCTCTTTTCTGCATTTTGCTGCCTGACCTGTTTTTTGGAAACTAGCATGTTCTGCCCTGTATGATTATTTAATGATTGTGTGTGTGTGACTATGAACAGATTATTAACTCTGGAAGTCAGGAGCCAGGCCTCACACTTCTTCTGAGTCTTCTTCTGGTTTCCTGTCACCACTCCTGACCCCCCCCCCCCCATCCTTAGGCATACATTAGTGATTAAATACATACATGTTGAATTGAGTTGAAATACTGCAGTGCCCTAGCAAAGGGAAATAAGCATATGGAGTCATAGATTTGTGAGAATTCACCATGTCGGAAAGTGATTATGTCAGAAAGCATAGATTTTATATGCTTCCCTAATCATTTCAGGAGTCTTGGGGCTTGGCATGTTCCCACTTATCTTCTTTTGCAGAATATCTCCACCAGTCTAAGCGGGGTCATCATGTGGTTAGTTTCTTTATTGCCTTCCCATGAAATACATATTCTCAGAAAGTCCTCACTTTAACGTCAGTTAACAACAGCTTATATATCTGTGCCAACAGAGGAAATCTTGTTCCTTTGCAACTATTGGCTCTTTGAATAGACAAGCTGGGGATAAATTCATTGGTTTCTCCAGGACTTTGGTTTCAAAGTTAAACAGGTATGAGGAATATGACTCCCATCTGATCATATTTCATGGCCACCGCAAGTGGCTGCTGAGAGATTTTGCTTAAGGCTGCAGCTGGGGCCAGTTGGGTGCCTGCCAAGAGCAGGGGCATGATATATTTTCAGGGTGTATATGAATGTCTGTTTTCATAGGTATAATATTCATATATATTGCTTCGGGGATCAAGGGGAGGGGTATAAATACTTTATCCTCTCCATCTCCCCCTTCCTAGTGGTTTGTAGGCTTCTTTCTAACTCCTTGGCTTCCAGCAGGGTCCTAAAGATTACAAATCCTCAGAAAAAGCCAGTACTCAATAAGTGTGCCTTTAAGGAGGAAAATCATATGAGTCATTCACAAGCCTAGGGTAGGTATTATGCATAGGGGTATTAAGCCTTGTCGATACACAGTTGTCACAAATAACCAAATATGTTCCTACATTTTCTCTGAAAGCTTCAAGTTCTATTTTCACCCATGCCCTCCCTCATCATCCTGCCTCAGGCCTCAGTTTGGATATCTGTTTAAGGGAATAGCTTATTGAAGATTGCCAACAATTATCCTCTCCCTTCTCTCTCTCTCTCTCTTTAAGATTTTATTTATGAGAGAGAGAGAGAGTGAGACCATGAACAAATGGAGGGGAGGGGCAGAGGGAAAGGGAGAAGCAGAATCCCTGCTCAGCAGGGAGCTGGATGTGGGGCTTGATCCCAGGACCTCAGGGGTTCAATCCCAGGACCAGGGTCATGACCTGAGCCTAAGGGAGACACTTAACCGACTGAGCCACCCAGGCACCCCTCCTCCCTCTATTGAGAAAATAGGATTTCAGGAACTGCTTGAATAAAGAGAAGAGAGGTCTTTGTGACTCAAGTGCTTTATCTGATTCTGTTTTGTAATTATTCAACATACACTTTGTATCTTTAGAACCCTTGGCATAGTGTTTAACTCTTTGAGTTTTTAAAAGTTTTCTTTTTTTTTTTTTTTAATAAATTAATTTTTATTGGTGTTCAATTTACCAACATACAGAATAACACCCAGTGCTCATCCCGTCAAGTGTCCCCCTCAGTGCCTGTCACCCATTCACCCCCGCCCCCCACCCTCCTCCCCTTCCACCACCCCTAGTTCGTTTCCCAGAGTTAGGAGTCTTTATGTTCTGTCTCCCTTCCTGATATTTCCCACACATTTCTTCTCCCTTCCTTTATATTCCCTTTCACTATTATTTATATTCCCCAAATGAATGAGGACATACACTGTTTGTCCTTCTCCGATTGACTTACTGCACTCAGCATAATACCCTCCAGTTCCATCCATGTTGAAGCAAATGGTGGGTATTTGTCGTTTCTAATGGCTGAGTAATATTCCATTGTATACATAAACCACATCTTCTTTATCCATTCATCTTTCGATGGACACCGAGGCTCCTTCCACAGTTTGGCTATTGTGGACATTGCTGCTAGAAACATCAGGGTGCAGGTGTCCCAGCGTTTCATTGCAACTGAATCTTTGGGGTAAATCCGCAACAGTGCAATTGCTGGGTCGTAGGGCAGGTCTATTTTTAACTCTTTGAGGAACCTCCACACAGTTTTCCAGAGTGGCTGCACCAGTTCACATTCCCACCAACAGTGTAAGAGGGCTCCCTTTTCTCCGCATCCTCTCCAACATTTGTTGTTTCCTGCCTTGTTAATTTTCCCCATTCTCACTGGTGTGAGGTGGTATCTCATTGTGGTTTTGATTTGTATTTCCCTGATGGCAAGTGATGCAGAGCATTTTCTCATGTGCATGTTGGCCATGTCCATGTCTTCCTCTGTGAGATTTCTCTTCATGTCTTTTGCCCATTTCATGATTGGATTGTTTGTTTCTTTGGTGTTGAGTTTAATAAGTTCTTTATAGATTTTGGAAACTAGCCCTTTATCTGATACGTCATTTGCAAATATCTTCTCCCATTCTGTAGGTTGTCATTGATTACAGTAATAAAGAATGTCTTATATTGCCTATATGTAAGAATTTTTACTTTTCAGAGAACTGGAAATTAGGGATGGAGGAAAGAGACTCTGTGTGTGTGTGTCTATCTGCATGCACACATGCATGGGTATCTTAGATTCTGATAAAACTATGTGGATCAGGAAGCTATAACATGGTGTATTGTGTACTTACCAGGTGCCAGCCCCATACCGTGTCTTTGCAAGTATCATCTACTTTTCAAATTTGCATAATAGCCATGAGGCAGGTATTATTATGACTCACATTTTTAAAGATGAGGAACTTAATATTTCAAAAGAGAAAGTAATTTGTCTAAGGTCATACAACTAGTAATTGGCAAAGTAGGGAATCAAACTCAGGTTTTTCACTAGAGCTCGAGCTCTTCCTAATGGTACACTATCTTAAAGCCCCTGATAGATTGCAACACATACACACGCCATCACCATCATCATCACCATCAACACCAACTTTGAAGATTTAGGAACTTTCTCTGAGCTGTGGAGACGTTTGATGAGCAAAAGCTCCTGGTACTGAAGGCCCAAGTGAAACATGTTTAGGGATGCAGAGGTTCAGGTTTTATCAGGGAATGGACTCGTGAATACCACCAGCAGCTGGGCCAGCATGCTGTTTCTTGATTGGGTGTGACTTATAAAGAAGTTTGTGATTTCAAGAGCCATGTGGTTTTTGGGAGTTGCTCTCCCACTCATCTACAGGGGCCAGTCACATATCCATTTCCTGGATGTGGACAGTAGGGGTCCACAGTAAACTTGGGCTTACTGGATATCTCATTGTCTTTGCATCTCCCTCTTCCTGAAGGTGCCCTCTTTCTTTGTTGATAGAGTGACTGTTTACTATTGAACCCCTGTTGACAGGATGCCTCTTGAGTGTTTTGGAAGGATGTATCATCTATTGTTGAGGGCTATTTTCTGGACAGCGTTTTTGCTCTTTCTTATTGTCTCTTTGACTTTCCCCTGACAATAGCTACAGAGCATCTTGATGTGTTTTTGAAGATTAAGTCTGTAGCCCTTGGACCACTGACTGTAACTACCTTGAGCCCTAATCATCTTAGATTAGAAATGGACCTGGGATTTGGTTCTAATGTTCAGGCTATGAACAGAAAGCCAGCTTACATATCTCAAAGAATAGCTCATCAAGTGATTAAAGAAACACTTTGCAAACTGAGATCAATATCCTAAGCTCAACTCTTACTTAAATTCAGACCACCAGTATAATCAATTTCAGTAGGCATTATGCTGCTCCATCAAGGAGAATCAAGCCATGTTATCTTCATGTGGGCTGCATACATGATGCCTAATAGCAGTTTAAGTGAGTGGAATCTCAA
This sequence comes from Vulpes vulpes, assembly GCF_048418805.1. NCBI lineage: Eukaryota > Metazoa > Chordata > Mammalia > Carnivora > Canidae > Vulpes > Vulpes vulpes. The sequence continues at coordinate 129,447,182 of NC_132783.1, read as the reverse complement.
AGAGAAGAGGAATTCCATGAATAGCTCATCAGTCATAGATGACAAAATGTCGACTAGGTTAATGGAGTTGGTCACCTGCTGCTTCCAGGAAGCTGGTTAATTCAATTTGTCAGCTTTAGGCAGACGCTAGGGATCCAAGCTCATCTCTAGAACTCATAAGGACCTGTATTGAATTCCGATGTCTTTAGTTTCTCACTTTTCTTTCAGTGGCATTTACAACAGGATCCACTGGCCAGAAAGGTGGGTGATGTTATAAGGAAACTGCTCTGAATGAGCAAAGAATGAGTGCTGAAGAAAATTGGCTAAGCTCTGACCTGGCATGGACTTCCTTGATAACTTCCTATGGTCCTAGACTTGTACTTGCTGTGAGGAGACCTTTAAGGTCTCTATGACTGGAGCCACCAAAGAGTAACATCTGGCCCTGATGTTTACTTTTTAATATAGAATTCGAGAGTCATCTTGCTTCAGATTGAAAGACCTTTTCTTTAGTGTATACCTAAATTCCTCATTAAGTCTTCCTTGATCATGGAAGAAGAGGTAGTCAATTCTCCTTGAGTCTACTTATTCTCAAGAAAAAAATAACTCCCTTGACTTTTCACAAATACATCATAGATAATGCTTACTTAGAATTTTCCCTCTGCAGGATGTTGAACTTGTATGGATATTTTTTAGAGATGTTTATAAGATGTTGAAATACAAAAATGAGTAAATATCACTTGATTTGAAACATAGACATAAGAACTGTGGTGTAATCATTATTCCCCCTAGGAGCATACGCTAATGATAACATGGCCATGAACTGACTTTCCCACCAAAAAACAAAAGTTCAGGAGAGCAGGATTGCTCTTAGGCATGACTGAATCATTTGAGAGCATCTACCTTTTGTGAGTGACCTAATTAGCATTCTTGAGGCTACACAGCTACAAGCAGTGGTCCAAAGAGTGTAGGTCTGAGTGCTTACAGCAAGCAAGGTTATTTAAGAACTTTCCTGAGGCCCTGTGGCACTATTGAATATCAATAGCCAGTTCCAGGTTGGGAGAAGGAGCAGTGTACAGTTACAGAAGGAGTGAGCGTTGACATTTTTTGTGCCTGACCTGACATCCAGGCAAGCTGCTTGGGTAAACATCTAAATTTTATGGCTTTGAACATGTGGCACTTCACACATATTGGGCATTTGAATGGATTGGTAATTTTGAATAAGCAGAATTTCTTGTTGTGTTCACTAGAATTCCCCTGTCATATGTTTTAGATTTTCAGAGCGGTGAACCGGGAGGCCTGGAGCTTCCAGTATTAAGGAACCAAATCTGAACAATGCCAAGGAGTAAGATCTTAGAAAATTAAATAATCCTTGTAACACTGTAATTCTTATCACTTTAGAAGGCAAAAGTCGGGGGTCCCTGGGTGGCTCAGTGGTTGACCGCCTGCCTTCGGTCCAGGGTGTGATCCCAGAGACCTGAGATTGAGACCCACGTCGGGCTCCATGCATGGAGCCTGCTTTTCCCTCTGCCTATGACTCTGCCTCTCTCTTTCTCTCTGTGTCTCTCATGAATAAATAAATAAAAAAAATATTTTTTAAAAAGGCAAAAGTCTTACTGGGGGTCTTTTTTTTTGCAAAACTAAGTGGATCCAGTTGCTGCCCTCCTCCTCTTGGATTTGACAGAATCTTGATACTGGTTCATTTCTTACCTTTCTGCAGCAAGATTTTTAATCTTGTTCTAGAAAAATCTGTTTTCCTGTTATCTTGTCCCCACCCTCATGCCTCCTATTCCCAATTAAAAGAAAGAAAGGAAAAGAAAAAGGGAAGAAATTCATTCAAGATTAGCATAATGGGAACTCTGTATGTTTGGTTTAGGGGTTGGCATTAGTCAAATTTGAAGGTGAATGCAAAGGTCTGGAGACCAGGTAGATGGAAAAGTGGAGGACTTAGAATTTTCCCACAGTAAGTGAAATAAATAATGATCTTAACTCCCAGGAGCATTGTAGGATGAGCATTGTACAAGTGCTTTTGTCTTCCATAAGACATATCCTCAACTTGTCAGGCACCTTTTTCCCACCTCTCCTTTATTTATAGGACTTAAGTTACCCAGCTATTCCAGTTCCTTCTCTGGAATCAAGTAGCACTTATGTAGTCCACAAAGTTTAGGACTTAAACCATCCCTGTGTTGTGTTATCCATGTTAGTTTTTCCTCTTCTCTGGTGCCAGTTGTCTGGTCTAAGGAAAGCACCATGTCTACTTTTCTAAACCTACAGGATCTAGTACACAGCTGAGCACATTATTATGCACAAGAAATATTTATGGATTAATCCAGTTTTTATATTAGGTAGTGAAGATGGACTAGGACCAAAAGAGGTAAGAGCTCTGGTCCTTATGCCTCAATTTTCTCACCAGTAGGATAAGGGTAATGGATTAGAGTTAGTGGTTTTCAAATTTTTTAACAGTGGAACTTTCCTTTATTCCTCCTGAATGAAGTATTATTTTATTCAAAGCATCAGTAGGCAAGGGTTTATTTATTATTATTTTTTATTTTTTTTTTTAGGCAAGGGTTTATTAAAAGTTGTTTTAAAAGTTTACATTTGTCATGTTTACTTATTATAATTAATTGGCATGTGCAACGAGGCTTTCTATATAGACACAAATCAGAAGTCATAGCAGCGGGAGCTGTGTTTTGCTTAGGTTATACTATATGGAGAAACCCTGACTCACACGAGGATATTTGCAGGTAGGAGCAGTTTTCTTTTTTAAACAGAACACCGCGTCATTTCAGAGAACCCACCAATTAAAACTAACCAGAAGATTAAAAGAACGGAAAGACATTTTTGATTGAAGTTCTAATCACTCATAACTTCTCACACTTGACAATATTTATTATCTCATAAAAGTCAGATGAAGAAGCACCATATTTTATGAATGTGAAAACTAAGATATTAATACAGTCATTATGGTATCTACTTCTTGTTACACAACGGTGACTCTATAATACATATGCATCAGACATGCAAATTAATGTTAGTTTTATTAACATAAAAACATATGCAGAAGGTCATTAGAAACTCATGGAATAGTACAGTTAAGAATTGTACATTTTATTCAATGTAAATTTAACCTAAAAAAGTAACAGTAAACTAGTATTGAATTCTAGCTTGAGATATGTATACTTAAGTGTCTAGGAGTGAAATGTTTTGGTGTCTGCAGCTTACTTTGAAACAAATCAAAGAGATGGATTGATGGATGGATTGAGTTGGGTAGTTGTAGAGATCTGTGGTAAAGCAAATAGAGCAAAATGTCGCTTGTTCACTCTACAGTTTTTCCACTCTTCTGTATGTTTGACAATTCTCATAATATTGGGCCAAATTTAACTAGAGAGACAAATCTATCTGAAATGAAAGACTGTGTATCAGGTATATGTTATCTTAAATTCCTTTCTGATTCAGGTCAGGGGTAAGACCTAAAAATGTACATTTCAAACAAGTTTCCAGGTGATGTTGATGCTGCTGACTGGGGGAAACACAGGTTCTCCCAGTGAACCTGTGAGATAGAACCACTATCTTAAAAAATAGGAAAATTGTTACGTGCAATAAGAAATCTAGAACAATAGTTCTCAAACTTGGCTGTACAATACCACTGGGAATATTTTTTAAAATCCTGATTATTATATCTCACCATTTACTAGTTAAATTGGATTCTCTAGAGGGTGAGACCCAGACATCAGTATTTTTAAGACCAGACGTTTACAGTGTGCCAGCAAGATCTGTAGGAAGGTCTCTGGTCTACAGGAAAGTGAGGTTGCAGTTTTGGTTATTTCATTAGTCCGACAGTGTCACCATGGACTATGTATTTATCCTTCTCTTCTGTTTTCCTCTAGGTATTGGGCATTGATGACTTTTTCTGTGACTCTTGCAAACTGTCCCTATTCAGACCTCACCTCCTCTTAAAACACTGTCCAAAGTTTGGAAAAAGAGGAGCACCTACCTTCCTTTTGTGTTCTAAACCTGAAGAAAACTTTCTTAGAAGCCTCTCAGAAGAAGCCTTCTCATATCTTTGACCTGAATTAAACCACATGACCAACCCTAAGCCAGTCACTACTGACAGAATGAAATAATCATGTTGACTTAGACCAGTAGTTCTCAACCACTGGTGACATTAGAATCACCAGGGGACTTTAAAAACTATTGGATGCTGGGACCCATGGTCTGACCAATTAAATCAGAGCCTTAGGGTGGATCCCAGCCATTGGAATGTCTAAATCACTCCCCAGGTGTTTCCAATGTTTAGGCAGAGGTTAAAACCATTAGTTTTGACCAGTTAAGGTTCACCCCCTTAGACTGTGAAGAAGGTCACCTTTTAGGAAAACACAGTCACCTGGTAAGTGAACAAAGTCAGGTTTTTGTTAGCAGGGAAGGAAGGTTAAGGGCTATTAGAAAAACAGCTGCCACTCATGGGGCATCCATATGCTATATGGTTATTCATAATTGCCTACACATATATTCCCAGTGAGAACTGGGCTCTGCTCCACTTCTTTATAGCCTTAACAAGCTCTTATCTTAATGAGTTGCACAGAGTAGGTGTTCAATACATTTTTATTTATTCTTAATTGCCTGGTCAGTCTGCTGAGGGATTCACTAACGGAGTGAAGTTCCTTTGCTTGGACATTTAAACCTGCCAGAAGGACTGCTTTGCCTCCCCCAGCATCGAAGCCAGAGAAGACCTTGAAAGGTTCTGCTCTGCTCCTTGATTAGTGTATCTGCCTCTTGACCCCACTGTGGTTTTATGTGACAGGGAAATTCCACACTCCTGGCAGGAATGGCTGGCCTAACCGAGGCCATGCCAGTAGCTGCTGCAACGTTTTATGTGTGCCTGCTTTTGTCTTCAGGGTGGTAAGGGCTAAAGTTTGTCGCTCAGAGCAGACTTGGGCAAGTCAGCACTGGGGCTTTTTTGTGTGACAAATACATTTGGATGCATAACTGAGAAACTTTTCCTCCCTCTGCAGAGAACTTGGCATTTCCCTATCATGGTTAGAGAATAAGGATTTGAAGATTGACAAGGTGAAGAGATAGTCCATCAACTGCAAATTAAGGGAGTTGATGGGGTGGGGGCTGTTTGTGACATTAGAAGCACAGATTCTTTTTTAATTCAGCAAAATCCTGTGCAGAGCTCCCCATTCACAACTCCTACAGAAGAGAATGTTGAAGGTCTTGCTCTGGGGAGGTTTAATTGGTGTTTTAACCTGTAAGTTGTTTCATCTGGGGCAGAAAAGGAGGCGGTCCTAAGAGCAAGGTCTAAGACATTATCATTTGGAATTTTTATTTCAAGGTGGGAGGAGGGTGTTTGATAGTTAATCATTACTGTCCCTGTAATGAAGTCTGAAATAAAGACCTTGTATTTTGTTACACAAAACCTCATTCTCAGTGATTGTTGCTTCTCATTTCTTTCCTTTCCAAACTCATAATTAGTCTGGCCACCCCCTATTAATTACTTGGTTCTTGGTAATCTGAGACACTACTGGTAGGCTTGGACAGGGTCAACTTGGAGGGCTATCTCGCATCTAACAAGTGTTGGTATCAAATTTACTACACAATGAGCAGAAAGTGGCCATTTCTTTCCTATCATTTGCTTTGAACTGAGAAATCCTTGTAGCACTACCCCTTGTAGATGAAAGATTTTGCAGACTTTTCATTTCAGGGACAATTTTCTAAGGATTTGGGAGGGGGGCTGTAAATATATTGCAGTCTGTTTGAAGCCGACACTATTTGGAGAGGTAGGTGAAGCCAGGTTGATTCACTTTGGAGGCCCACAGCTGGCAGTGGACGGAATGGTATTGATTTCTCCTTTGTTTTCAATAACGTTCTTTGAGAGCTCTACAAAGCCAGCAGTACAGCTTTACGGGGCCAGAGTAGGAGCTAATGTTTTCTTTGCCTATTGCCATTTCCTATAAATCTTACAAAGACCCTTGCACGCTGTTTACAAAGATGCAGCATCTGAAGGCCAGAACAAGGATCAGATTATTTTTCCAAAACTTCATTAAGTACAACTTTCATCCTTCTTCCATGAAGAATTATTGTAAAAAGTGAAAACTCTACCACATGCGGCTAAAGGATGAAGCTGTGGAGAGTGTGTGTTCCTGGACCCAATACAACTGCCTCTAATTTGCCAAGTTGACTGTTGTCCAGGCTCCCAAAGAAAGGGTATATCCTGGCCCCCAATACTCATAATTTCTTTCCTAAGAATTCTTACCAAAGTGTAAAATGAGTATAAAGGTGTCTTAAATCTTAAAACAAACAAACAAAAAACCAGGAAAACCTCAGTCTCTCCCCCCCCCCCCCCCCCCCCCCCCAGTAAATCTCCTATTGCTAATTGGTTGACACCCAGGGTAAGGAAGGAAGAGCTCCATACCTGAGAATTTTCTAGTTCCTGGCCACACCCGCTTGGTGAATGGGATGACAAGGAGGGGAGAATTGTTGCTATTAGTGTTTCTTCTTGGGAGGCAAGAAGAGAGTGTGGCCAAGACTCCTCCATGCCCAACAGCCTCTCTGCCTGCTTGTCCAATTCCTCAGGGTTTGGAGGAGGGGTGGTTATACTAGTTCCATGAGGATTTCTGAAACTCTGAAGGATTTGCAAGCATTTTGCTGTTCTTTGCTGTTGGTGAGTCTCCTCATGAGGAGGACGGGGCAGTCAGAGGTGAGCTGCACCAGGTGAAGCTGAAGCTTGGGGATCCCTGATGGGGAGCAGGCTGGTCGGTGTGGTCTGGGAGGGAGGCTGTGCCCTGATTCTGGCACTCCATGATGCTCCAGGTGATTGATGGATGACTTATTCAACGTTTATTCTCCCCTCTTGGTCTGGAAAATAGGAATGACACCATCAAACTACTCAAGGTTTCCGACATGTATGACTATGTAGGCAGTTGCCAATAGGAAATGTTGACTGTGCTGACTGAATGAGCCTGGCTTCCCAGATAGGGGGACTCACTGAAACACCTCCATTCACGAAGTTTTCACCAGGCCCTTCTAGGCCTTTTGGTCTAAATCCTGAAAATGTCCTGACAAGACTGTTTGCAAGCTTGGCTAGTTTGTTAGCTCTTATGGGACTGTGAACATGCAAAATGAAGGCCAGCTGCATATTTGCAGCTTTTTTCCTTATGGAGGAGCCTCAGGTATTAACTAGAAAAGAAATGGAAGAGATGTTTTCATTTCTCAGAAACTTGGCCTTCTCCCTGGGTGTTTTTTCCCTTTTGGGTGTCAGTTGCTTTCTGACTCTCTCAGCCAAAAGAAAAGATTCAGCATGCTAGTTTGAAATATCTTTAAAAAAAAAAAAAAAAAAAAAAAAAAAAAAGGGCAATCTTCATACATTGTAATTTGCCTGTGGCCAGATATTCCTACCTTTTGGCTAACTACAGTATTTACCTTTTCTACTGTAAATGTGCTACAGTCTTGTGTGATTCAGTTAGAAAGAGGCTTTCAGTCAGTCCATTTGGGCATTTTCTCTGGTGGTCTTGAACCATTGTAATCAAAACCTGCATTTTAAACTTGGAATGCAATTTCTGTGAAGATGGGCTGCTTTCCTCCAGTGCTTTCAAGATTCTTGCTGGTCCCCTTTCACTTGACCTGGAGGGCAGGAGCCCAGCCTTACCAAGGAACTCAATAGCAGACATTAGTGCAACCTTTTTGTAATGCTGAGAGGAGGATTAAAATGTACCAGATAGAAGGCTGAACCCTGATTTCTCATTCCTGTACTTTATCTGTAGCAGGGGTCTTCTGTACCACTGAGGCTCCCACTGCATTTCTGAGTGTATCCTCTTTTTATACTCCATTTACTTCTAGCTGCGTGGCCTTTGCTGCCACTGTCATTCTACCTCCAAGTCAGGTGGATGAGTGTGATGGGTGTATAAGATACGAAAATGTACCTTTCTGTCCCCTCCTGTCCTGTGTTCCTCTAAGTAACAGGGTGTTCAGTAGGTGACAGTTCCCAGAAAGTCAGAAGGTGAGGATAATGCTAATGGCAGAAATGTCTCAAGACTCTTCAGTTTCTCTTCTTTTATCCAACACTATGTCTCTACTCACACCTTGTATATCAAGGGCTAAATTACAGGGTGTTAAGGCAGATCTCTCCCCGACTATCTACAAGTCTGGTCACTACCCTGGATGCTCAGTGTGGGTCTAATCCAAGTAAGTTCTCTCTTTGAGTCTCAAGAATTTTATTCTGTCAGAACAAGACCTTGGAGCCAGAGAACCATGGATCCTTGAACCATACATAGATACTTAGAAACTTTGTGATTCGTAGACTTCGTGACTGTATCTCTAAGTAGAATATGCTGAAAGTTCTCTAAGATTTAAAGTGGATTTAAATTTCTGTGGTATTCCACATACCATGCTATTTAAAGTAGGTATTGTTTTTTCAATTTTACTGATGAAGGAAACGTTAGAAGTGAGTTAGTTATCAAGCCTGAACTGGGCTTCTTTAGTGCATGGTATACCCCGAGAAACTGTTTGGTAAATTTTACAGAGAAGGAAATGGGCTCTGAGGGGCTAAAATGTACTGTCCAAGGTGGATACAGCCAGTTGTCAGGCAGAGCTAGGGCCATTTCCATGTGGCCTTGACTCTGCTCTTCCTTGCACCATTCTTTCTTCCTATAAGGGAGTGAGTGCTCTATGCAACAATTACCTGATTGAGGCAGATTCGATTCCAATGGAGAGAACTCCATTTTGTGTATCAGCAAAGCTTGTAATCTTAAAAAGAGCATAGAAATGTAAGTCTGTATTAATTTAAGATGCTAAGCAATATTGGTACTTCTGAGGTTTTCTATGGAACGCTTTTTGTTCATTATCGTGGTCTTGCTGTATTTGAGGGGGCTGGTTATTTTATGGCTTAAGAGTGGTGTAGACTTTGTGAATCTCCCCCCCTCCTCTTTAGTAGAATGTACTGAGAGGTGGGGGACTTACTGGACACAAGGTTGAAGTCTTTCTATTTCATCACTTTTTTTTTTTTTCAGCTACTACAGCAGACATTACCCTCCTGCCTTGCCTGCCTTCTTTCCTTCCTTCCCTCTCTTTCTTTCCTTTCTTTTCTTCCTCTCTGTTTTCCTCCTCCTCCTTCTTGATATCTTCTTCTTACATCCTCCTCTTCCTCTGCTTCTCCTTTGATAAAGGAATGGTTGGGAGTGAATTGTCAGGATGAAGGTATAGGGCATGTTTATGGTTCAGTCAACGCTAATTATCTTAAATCACTTTGTTTGCTGGTGCCCTAGACAAAACAAAACAAAATTGTAGAAAAAAGGTATAGAGCAAAGTCATAAATAGGCATTTTACCTTTGATTGTGAAATCCTCAGTTCCTAATGGCATTCTGATGAAGAAAGTGTGGTCTTGGACGACATGATCATAGACTAGGTAAGATTTGTCTCTATTCCTGTGTTCCACAATTTGAAGACTGGATCTGGGACTCCTGAACATAAATAAAGGGGCAACAGAGTTATATAACATCGGTAAATTAAAAAAAACACGATTAAGCCAATCAAGGATGACCTCTTCCCTGATTTTTTTTAGAGTCTGGACATGGTCTCATAGAAGTAATCCCATGTGGTGTAGGCCAGAGGGCAAAACTCCATTTAAATTCATTGCTAAGACTTCTCAAAACAGAATCAGTTCTGATCAGGCTGCAGTAGGAAAGGGGTTAATACTAATGAGTTGGAAGTGTAACCAAACTTGCATTTAAGGAAAACAAATATATTCCTAGAGATTAAAAGGCACTAATTTTTCCCATGAAAGGATGGATGGGACTCAATCCTCTTTTCAATTAGGTCTATCACATAGATTGGGGTGTGTGTGTGTGTGTGTGTGTGTGTGTGTGTTTCCTCTTTTCTAGAAACATCTTTCTTGTTTTTTGAAGCTAATTTAGACCATATTTAATAGTATAGAAAAAGTTCTAACCATGATGGTTTTCAGTAATTAAGGGCCTTTTAAGTATTCCCCTGGCCCTACTGATTTTAAAGGTGCCATGATCATCCTAGGCCATTTGGAAATTGTAGTGACAAATTGTGTAGTAAGTACTTCCTTGTGAACTTATGGTTCTTGTCAGATTTTGGAGCATGCTAATGGCCAAGGTGAGGGCAGGACTTGGAGCTTGACTGCTTCACTGCTCATGCATAGCTTCCTTTCATCCCCCTTTCCAGTTCAGGAACCCTACAAAGTTTTTCAAAGGCTATTACACTGCCCAATAGCATTCCTAAGAGTAGAAGGAAGACTGTTTGTTTAGCTGAATTAGGGAAAGTCTCCTGAGGCTAATGAAGTTTTATTGAGCTATAGTTGAAAGGACTAAAAAAAACCTAAATGGATTTCTTCGTGTCTTTATATTCCCTTGAAAAGGTAATGTATACTGAGATTTGAGCCAGCTGACAGCAGTTGAGAAATAGGACATCATTTCATAGGACAGAAAGAGAGGAGGAGCTTGCAGGAGGTGACGCTAGAAAATATTGGGATAGGTAGACATTTAATTGAATTGTGAAAGAGAGAGTAGAGTCTAAGAATTTCATAAAGTCAATTATGGACTCTGGTGACATTTGCTGAGTGTATAATGTGTCAGACGGTGAGGGCTTGCTGGGGAGTCTAAAGGGATTCCCTGCAAAAGGTAACAAAGCTGGAAGATTTGCTAGTTGGAACACTGAGGAGCACATTGGGAAACTATATCAATAAGGAAGAGTTGGGATGGAACTGAAGTGTAGCAATGCCATGTCACATACCGAAAACATGATAGCATTATATGTAGATATTTGTGTGGGAGTGTGTCTGCACACGCGTGTGTTTGATTATGCAGCTACTACAAATATAGACATGTTTAACCTAACACTTAATGCCTACTGTGTACCAAGCACTGTGCTGGAGTCAGTGATCCGAATCTCACAAGACTTTTTGTCCTCTGAGTATTGCTTTGCTTTCTGTAAGCAAGTTTGACCGGCAGATGCAGGATTACCCTTGTTTGTCTACAAGCGAATAAAAAACAGAACAAAACAACACAAAAGCCAGAAAGCATATATACCCATGGGATTACTGTGGAATTTAAGGTAAGTACTGTGGTCAGCCTCATTTTATAGAACACAGAGGAGTTAAAGATTTTGCCCAAAGTCATACAGTTAGAAAGTAGAATAGGTGGGATTTGAACCTTGGCGGTATGAAACCAGAATGTGGCTGCTGAACCATGATAGTACTTTCCTTCTCTATAAGCACTTCTTAGTCTTTCTGTTTGTTATCATGCCTAACTGCACATAAAAGGATGTTCATGGGAATGGTTAAATAATTTTGATATATTCCTGTGAGAGAATGCTATGCAGCTGTTAAAAATAATATTCTCGAAGAATATGTGTGAATACTTAATAACATTAAGTATTTAATGTTAAGTGGGAAAAGCAGGCAACAGTTCTGTGTTATAATTTGATGCCAATTTGGTTTTTTAATCATTAGAAAGGGAAAAAAGTGGAGACCATCTAACTGTGTATCAGTAGAATAAACAAACTGTGGCTTTGTCATATGATAGAATATCACCTCTAGTTCAGCACAATGAAAGCCATATCTATGTATCAACATGGATAAATTTTAAAATATACTGCTGACTGAAATAAGGTACAAAAGGATGTGCAAAAGAGCACATACACTGTTATGGAATATGTATAGAACGTAGTAAGTGTAAAAATATGCAGAGGATGTATACCCACTTCAGCTTCAGGACTAACTTCCAAAAGGTTTCTGTCAGGAAGGAGAGAGATGGGGGCTGGATTTTAGCTAGACCTTTTTAAATCTATTTTATTTTTAAAGAAAAGAAAGAACTGAAGCAAATATGCAAAATGTTAGCATTTGTTAAGCACTCAGTGGTATATAGGGTGGGATATAGGTTTGTTTATACTACTTTCTGTATATTTGAAATATTTTGTAATTAAAAATTAATATATAGATAAAATACCCCAATATTATGGAAAAGACTATTAGATAGGCATCAAAATATAATCAGTGATTATTGTTGGAAGATTATAAACAATTCTTATTTTCTTAAGTTCTGTATTTTCCAAATTTTCTGTAATTATGAGATGAGAAATAAAAACAGTAAATGACTTTTTCGAAAGTGTTAATATGGGATCCCTGGGTGGCACAGTGGTTTGGCGCCTGCCTTTGGCCCAGGGCGCGATCCTGGAGACCCGGGATTGAATCCCACGTCGGGCTCCCGGTGCATGGAGCCTGCTTCTCCCTCTGCCTGTGTCTCTGCCTCTCTCTCTCTCTGTGTGTGACTATCATAAATAAATAAAAATTTAAAAAAGTGTTAATATTATAGGCAAAGAGTGCTGTATTGGAAGATAGACTCTGCTCCTGTGTATTGGATAACTCACTTAGCTGCTCTAGACAGTTTTCTCATCTGCATGGTGGTGGTAAGGTGGGCTTTGGGGTCTGTGTTAGAGATGGACTGCATGCTCCCTACACTACTGATTTTTCTTGGTATCCTTGGTATCTAGTTGGGCATGTAACTAACTCTTGCCAGTGGAATGGGAGGGAGTAATTAGGGGTAAGCATAGCTTCTCTGAGGTTTCTTTTGTCTCTGTCTGCTGGCTGGCTGAAGTGGGTGTCTTGAAACCCCTTGTTGATATGGTGGAGCCACAGTGTGGAAGTAACCTGGAACCCATGTGTCACCACTTGGAGGAAAGTGGCCTAACCGGGAACACACACACTGGATTTTGTGAGAACAGTAAGAACTTTTGGGGTTCTTTGTTGTAACAGCCTACTCTAACCAATATAGTCCCCATCTCTAAGGTGCTTTCAAATTCTAATATTCTGTGAGTGCAGAATTCCTTGGTTTCAAGTTGTCTCTCCAGTTGTTTGACTCTTAATGAGGTTCACTGGTCTCAGGAACAAACTAATCTAAGCCATAAATTTGGAATTTGGATATGTCCAAAAGAAAGAAACTATATAATAAGTGACTTGAAAAGATAAGGAATAGCAGAAGGCCAGAATAAAATCTAGAACCAAGTAAATTTGGAATGTGTACCACTTGAACCTATTATGTTTACATTTCTTGAGGGTAAGGACCTGCACTTCTTTGATCTCTTTATAACCCCCTATTTTTATATATCACAGGCACTTAACGAGTACTGTTGCATGCATCAATGAATGGGTGGGAGGATACTATCAAGTTCTGATGGTTATGTACTGTGAGAAGTCCTATGGTCTGAATATATGTTTCTTCAAAATTCTTGTTGAAATCCTAACCCCCAAAACTGATGGTGTTAGTAGGTGGGGCCTTTAGGAGGTACTTAAGTTTCGAGGGTAGAACCCTCATGAATGGGATTAGTGCTCTTATAAAAAAGGCTCCAGAGAGACCTCAGCCCCTTCTAACATGTAGAACATAGTGAGGAAGTTCTGGCTGAACCAGGAAGAGAGCCCTCACCAAAACCCAACCATGCCGTGGCCTTGATCTCAGACTTCCAGCCTCCAGAATGGTGAGAAGTAAATTTCTGCTGATTATAAGCTGCCTGGTCTGTGATATTTCGTTATCACAGCCTGAAGGGACTAAGACAAGAAGGCAATGCTGCTTAATTTCTAGCGTTATAATCAGCCTGCACTCAGTTCTGTAATACATGGATGATGCCCTTCAGTTTGATAAAGGAAGTAAGAGCACATGCTCTGGGCCTGGAGGAGTCAGGGTTAGAATCCTCTATGGCTTTGCCTCTTCTTTAACCCTTTAATTCTTTAGCTTTTTTAAAGGTATAGAATAGAAATAAAAATGTTAACAAAACTCTTGGAGCCATTTTTGAAAATGAAAGGAGTTAATGTAGGGGAAACACTTAGTATAGACTTGGCACAGAGTTGAGTAGCTTGGATTTATGACATGAATTCACAGTGACCCTAAGTTAAATCAAGGTGAGACTCCCCATCCCCAACCAGTTCTGCCCCAGACACACTAAGCCAGTGCAGGTGTTGGCCTTGACAAGATGTAGCATTGGCACAAGTAATGTGCTCCAGAATTGCCTTATTAAACATCACTAAGTCATACTCACTGAATAAGCAATGGCTGTCATGTAGCAGGAGCGTGGATGTGTGTGAGTAGTCTCCTAATGCAGATGTCCTTCAGAGTAATGCTGAGTGATCTAGAGAACGTGACTCAAGTCCCTGAATTTCATTTTCTCATCAATAAGGTTGGGGAAGAACACATACCTGTGTGCAGATTATTGTGAGGGCAAAATCAAAACAGTGTTCCTGAAGCTCAGTGCCTGGCACAGAGGGACCTGGACATCATGCTTACCCCTCTGTGTCACCTCTTTGAAACCTAGCCCTGCTTGAAGGTTAGAAGACAGTTCTCTAGATTTTATTCAGAACACTGTGGTTTTTGTTAGAATTCACATACATTTTTTGGGAAGCTTTTATTTATTTATATTTTCCCCAAACACCCATTTTCTTGAAGGGAAATGGAATCTGTCTGGTTTTGATTCATTTACACTCAACTTGTTAGTATTGTTTTGTAAGCGCCAGCCAACATCCAAGTAGCCCTTGGAACATTGTCTCAAAAGCTGTATTTTAAAGTCTAGAAAGTTTATTTTTCCTTCTTCTTTTTCAAAAAGGGAACTGGACTTGAGCACCAGTTTGCGTTTATTCTGAGTATATGACTGGATTCCAACAAATTTGGTAAAAAAAATAGACTTTGCCATTCCTGGTTTTAAAATTTCAGCTCAATTTAATTTACCCTTGTAAAAAGTTTTCATATTCCAAGCCAAGAGAATGTTTGTGTGTTCTGTTGCTGATTTGCTGGATCATGAGATTGTCGCCTCTTTAAGACTTTTGGTTTGCCACTTGAATGAAAAAAAAAAAATGAAGACCTTTCCTGCATATTTGCATGGTACTGGCTTTCTGTTGATCCTGTCTTCATTGATTTGGTAGAGGGTTTTGGTGGAAATTGGTAAGAAGTTTCATTCATGTAGTCAGACATGAGAAATTACATATAATTATCCAAACCTATACTCAACAAGAAGAAAAACAGAAAGGAGTTGGACACTCCCCTCGGTGTAGAGGGTTTCTCAGAGGTTTCTAATGAGTAGGACACCAGTCCTCTGCTCTACTGTATCATTTTACCCACCAAGCTGGTATAGTAAACACAACCTCAAGACAATGCCGTTTACTTTCCATTGTGCAGTAATAGGCTTCATCTGCTATTTCTAGGCTAACAATTGTTCATTGTTCATGCTCCTTCAAGGTTTAGAAATTGAATTTTCTCTCTGGTTCTCAGGGGAAACAGGAAGACCGAAAACAAACAAGGAGGTAATTTCCACATGTGTAGCAGCCACTTCATTTGCTAAGGGTCTCACGTTGTGTATTTTAGGAGATGAATTTGCAACAGGTTAGATTTTTGTGTAAATCTCAGAAGGGAAATAAAATCTCCTCTTGAATTTGCATTCAGGTGTTTGAAGCTCAGCTGGGCTTTCTGGGCAGACTTGGTGAGCTTTGGCAAGTTTGACCTGAATATGTATTTCCAGCTAGACAAGGAAGGTGTGTTTCCAGTTTCCTAAGAGGAGCAGTGAATTCCGGTCTTCTGGACTGGAGGCAGTGCATGAAATGTCACGGATGACTTTTTTTTTTTTTTTTTTTAGATTTTTTATTTATTTATTCATGATAGACATAGAGAGAGAGAAGCAGAGACACAGGCAGAGGGAGAAGCAGGCTCCATGCACCGGGAGCCTGATGTGGGATTCGATCCCGGGTCTCCAGGATCGCGCCCTGGGCCAAAGGCAGGCGCCAAACCACTGCGCCACCCAGGGATCCCTCACGGATGACTTTTTATCTCCACCTTGATTGTGAGCATTTTAAGCTCTATAAGGGAGACCTGTGAAGTATCAAATCCATTTTCTTTAAACCATACTCCAATTTTCATATAGCCAAAATAGCCACAGAAGATGTGGTGAAAGTGATAAACAATCTTTGCAGCTCTTCCTTGTTTAATTTAACAAGTCAGGTAGAACTCAGTGAGAACCTGCCTACCCAAAGCAAATGTGCCCACTCAAAGCAAAAAGATGGTAAGGAAAACCTCCCAAATACTAAGAGAGGTGGGATCTGAGGGAGTGGAATTATGTTTATGGTTGGTTTCTTTTTCTGAATTTTTATACAATGAATGTGTGTGCGCATGTATCTGTATATATCTTATTTGCCAATGCATGTATCTGCATATATCTTATTTACCAATTCATGAGCAAATGTTTATTTTAAAAAAGGGTATAGAAATGTATAGAATGAAATGTTCAAGTTCTTTTTACTCATCCCCTAGCACACTCTACTCTCAGAGATCACAGTTGGTTTTGTGTGTAAACATCCTGACTTTTCTCTTTGCATATGTGTAATTGTTAGCATTTTATTGAAAGAATGGGACTCTGTAGGGTAGAGGTAGAGAATAGCTTCCCATTGCTGTCTCGATAAAGATGATATGCAGGCTCATTCTAACTTTCTTGGACGCTCATGTATATAACAGTTCCTCCAGTCCTTTCAAGTCTCAAACCTAGTCCCTAGGCTCTCTGGCTCTCTGTGCACACAGGGGGTCCACCACCTTGAGGGTATCCTCTGACAAAAGATGCAGGTGCTATCGGGGAGAATGAAAGCTCATTCCCAGAGCAGGTGTGTGAATATGATCAAGAGATGGGAAGGATATGAGTGGTGAGTGGTGAGAGCATCTCTACAGGTGGAGTCCCTTTTAAAACAATCCTGGCTGGCTCCTTTGCATGTGGTCCGGAGGGAACACAGATGCAGCCTTGCTGCCGCTCTTAGGAGGAGTGAAGTTGCTGCAATGCAACACACTTGGTACCTGGGCCAATAAGGTGTGCTAGGTTTCTCGTGTTTGTTCATTTCTATCTGTGCTCTGTGAATTGCTTCATCCCATAGCCTTCTCCATTTTGGGGTTCTAAGTTCTCTCCCAATTCCTTGTAGTTATAAACAAAGGCAAAATGGCAGAATGATAAAGGAGAGGGAGAATGTAGAGACTTGGTGGGAACCTGGGCCCAGCTCCATGAGGACAAGAAATAGCAGAAATTCTACCAGTCAGATTTTATCACTTTTTTGCAAGTCTGAACCTGAAACATAGGCTACCTTTTTCCTCAAATTGACACATATAATTTTATTAGTAAAATTTCAACTGATGCCTTGTGTTTGAGAACATGTGCAAACTTACTCTGAATCTTAAGCCTAAGTAGTTACATTTATGCTTTTTTGTCTCTTGACCTTTATTTTACACATATAAAAAATTAAAAGGCATATTGGGTTTAAGAAGAAGAACTGTAGGAGATTATTTAGGAACACCTAGCAGCCATGGCAACATGCCTTTAAAAGGGGCATGTACTCTGCTAAAAAATATTCCATTTACAGGTAATGACATACATTTGCCAAACAGCCCCAAGCTAACCCAAGAAAGAATAGACAGATGGTTTGAGGCGTGTCAGGAATAGGATTTACAAAATAAGATTATGGTTATGCTGGAAAGTAACAGCAATCATTGTAAACAGATGGAACAGATTCACTTTTTGCCATGGGGCAGAGGAAGAAAGGGGTTTTGCATTGCTGCATGTGAATTAGAGTTGGCTCACCTTTATGCATAGCTCTCAGGGGTTTTGTAGATTTTGTAGGCACTTGTATAGGCCACATGACTGAGCCTCCAGTTGGGTATCTTTAGATCCAAAGCAGGAGAACTGCATTCTAGTTCGTGTGTTGGCCCTGTTTGGTTTGTATCTGGCATTATATTGACATCCTTTTCTATATGAACATAACTATCATACCCCTTGAACTATCAGTTGAGAAGATATCAGAGAGAGGCAGCCTGTGTATTTCTGAATTTGTATTTTTGGCTGCATGAATTAGATTTATAGCAGAGGAAAGAACAAAACACCTCCCATTTATAATGTAAATTATAATTTGTAATTGCTCATTAGTCCATATCCTAGCTCTTCAAGGTGTAATGAATGAGTCTGCCTCTGCCATGAATTTAAAAATCTCAGATCTCTTTTTTTCAGTTCAACTAAGAATTTAGAAAGATAATGCTTCCTCCTGGTGGTATTTTGGCATTTTTCAGGGGAAAAGAAAGAGGGGTTGTCAATGGAAATTTGTTTTGATGATGACATAAGAGAAAGGTGGTCATAAAGGATGACTGGAAATCTCAGATCTTGGGACTCAGTTGAGGCTCCCTTGCCTGGTTAGAACTGTCCCTATGTAAGCAAAGGGTGGAATTTGGCCTTTAGTATACATTTCCATTAGTCCTAGAGTTTGACAGCTAGTTCTTAATGGCAGCCCGCCGCAGAACATGTGAAGCCTCCAAGTTGGCAGAGTTGATCTCTGACTAATGGGGAAAATTACCCAATGAGAATTAGTAATCTTGCATCACTGATCAAAATTCTTACATTACCTTTCATGTGGGTAACAGAACAAGACTTCCAAAAGGAGTTGAGACTGGTTTTAACATGGCCTGTTGGTCACTGAGACAGGAAATATTTAACATGAATCAGACTAATTTGGAGTATTTTTGATTTGTCTTGATCTTGAGGTTTCCAGGTATTAGTATTATTGAACACTCATGTAGTCCTTTTATGTATTGAAAAAATGTGCCCTCTCATCATTCCTGGATAGATACATTTGCCTTGATTTGGCTCTATCATGTTCTTTATTTGTACCAGATTTTTCAGTGTAACACTTTTGAAGGGGAGCGGTCTTTAATGTGACACTCAGAAAACCAGACCTGACCAACTATCCCAAAAAACGTTGCTGTCATCGGCTGAATTGATCCCAGGTGGATTCTGGAATGGAAGGATGAGCAATGACATAAAATGATCTAAATACAAATTACACAATAATGACCTTCTAGAAGGGGGCTTGACCCACAGTTACATGTGTCCTCAGAGTTGGGACTTAGATATAATTTCCTTTGGGCTTTGGATGGCTTGAGGTGGTAAAAATGATTTAAAAATGTCAAGTTATACGGACATTGGAAGATGGCATAGTTTGAGAACAGATGTAGCAATGCGGGCAGTAAACTTGCCTTCCTTATCACTCATGTCAGAAATTAAGTGAGGGTGCAGGATGGAGGTGACTCAGCTTCTTTATCTTGTCTTTTTGGACTACATTGCGAAATCCTGCTTTTATCCATTTGCTATTTTGTCTTTTGGTAATAATAATAACCAAGCAGAGGAAAATGTAGTTGTGACTTTCTGACCCTTCTCTAACCAGGACAATAAATATAATGACAATAGTGAAGACACTCAGAGTGCGTCTTTATTTATCTCTCCATGGGAAGTCATAAGATTGAATAGGGCTTTCTTTCATTTAGTAGATTCCTCTGTGGGAATACCCCTTGGTATGGGAAGCCTGCTTCTCCCTCTGCCTCTCATAAATAAAAAAAATCTTAAAAAAAAAAAAAAAGATAGGCTGAAATTTACAACCTTACAAAGTTGAAAAAACTGTTGACATCAAGCCAAGATCCTACCTAAACAAACTTGAGAAGACAAAATTTGTCAAAGCTCATCTTTTTCAAGAATATTGCTCATTGTTCATTTAAAAAACAAAACAGAACATCCAGATACTCATATCCAAGCCATGTCAAAGCCACAAGACCTGTCCTGGTCAGGGGCACCATGTCTAACCCCAGGTAACTGGGGTATTCTGAGTAGGCTGTAGGACTAGATGGGACTGTCTCTTCATTAGTTGTTTTTAAGGAATATGTAAACTGTATACTTAAAATGATTTTTTCAGGACATAGGCTACACAATGTGTAGGTTAAATTACTACGAACCTAGTTCAGAATGAGAGTAAGATGAATACCAGCAAAATGCTCTCCTTTCAACAAATCTTACTACGAAGTCTAAATGGCCATTTTGAACACCTGCATGATATACAGGAAGTGTGGTGCTGTGGGACCCTTCCCCTCTACATACACACACACACACACACACACACACACACACGCACACGCACTTACTTTAGCAGAGACTTATCCACTTAATGAATCAAGATTTCTTAGGGGAGATTTCTGAGTGTTAAATCAGTGTGATTCATCACATGCAAACCAGGCTGCACACTAGAATTATCTGTGAATATTTCTTTTAGGGGAAAAAAAAAAAAAGACCAGTTTCTCTGACCCCATACCAGACCCAAGTAAATCAGCATCTCAGGGCACTGAAAAAAAAAAAAAAAATTAAAGTTCCTTATGTGATTTTTAATGTGTGGCCAAAGTTGAGAACTATTTTCTTGTATAGTAGCTTGCTGAGATGGTTATATAGACACTCCCTCATCTTTTCCAGATAGCTGTAATTTTCCATTAGTTTTTCAGTTCCTTGAGGGGAGGGGCTGCCTTATATAGCTTTTGGTTTTCCAGAATATCCATCTTTCAAGGAATAATTGTTTCATGAATGGCTCCACAACAGAATGAGCCCCCATTTCTAGTGTTGGCTCTTCCATTCATTAGCTGGGAAACCCAGGAGAAGAGTGTTCAGATAAAATATAGGATACTCAGTTATCTTTGAATTTTAGATGAACAATGAATAATTTTTTTAGTATGCATCCTTCCCATGCAGAGTTTGTATATGAATTTTTATTCGCTCAGTTTGGCCTCTTCTTCCTATGTCGTCTTGCTCAGATTATTCACTCATAAAATGAAGAATTCAATCTTCAGGGATTAACTGATTTCATTTGATAGAAAAAATTGTAAGAAATCAGAATCAATTTTAAATATGATGAATTTAAATTGAAGTATAGCAAATTCTTCCTTCCCATTTAGAATTTGCAAAACAGGTTCTTAAATGATGTGTCTGGGTATACATAATGTTGAAAAGACCAGCAGACATAGTTATTATAAAAGTGCTTTTTCTCCATTTAATGATGTTTATTTGAATTGCAAGGAGCTCTTTCAGGTTAACACCAAAATGTGGTCTTTTCAGTTTCTGTAAAGATTGGAGATATTTGATTTTGAAAAGCCCTCTCTCATCAGTTTCTTAATTTCAAAGTACACAGAGGGTGTCTAGTCCACTTAGTTGAGAACATTTTTTTCTTTACAAGCAAATGGAAATTTTTGTATTTTTCAGATTAAGCTTCCTCATTGTGTATGTATGTGTATGTATGCTACATTTTTGTGTGTAAAATTTTGTCCCATTTCATCAGGTGATGCAACATATAACAACTTTTGGAGTTCTAATACTTTACAGTATTTATTATGTATTTGTTAAGTTGTTTTTGCACATTTGCAATTATCCAATGCTAAGATCAAGGGAATAGAATTTGCGTCCTAAGGCAATTTCTTTGTAAATTGAGGAATCATTAAAATTGGAATTTCCAAGTGAATTTTTCCATGTCTTAAACTTCATGGAATGGAATAATGAGTCAGATGTCCGGGAAAGTAATTAGCAGTGTTCTTTTAAAAACAATCACAATGTCTGTAAGGCAAAGACATTCCTACTTTCACCCAACATTAATTTAATAATGTGGGGTCAGGAAAGCATTCAAAGCCTGGTGGAGGTGGACTCTTTAAGGTCACCAGACGGAAATTTGAGGAGTTTTTCAGCCAAAACTGAAATTGTGTGAATTTTATAATATGGTCAACATTAAAACCAGGGGAAATATTAAACTGTGAATGTTTACAAAATGAGTGTTGTAATATCTAAAAGAATCTGCCATTTTAATGTGATTTTAATGGGAAGATCAAATGGTCAAAATAGAGGTCATTGAAATCTACCAGATTGGGATTTCTTTCCTGTTCTCCAGTCTCTCTTCTAGAGAAACTATCAGGGAGCACCTAGAAACAATCCAGGGGTATGCACTTTCTGTTTACTCTTACTCTGGTTGGTATCCTCAGTGGACAATTTATATACCAACTTTCTCATTTTCGTTTTCCTCTCCCTGACGTTCCTTGGGACCAGGCACCACACTAGACTGCAACAAATCCTGCCCCTCTTGTGGCAGGTCAATAAGCTTCTCAAAAGATTCTCATCCTTGCTAATTGTTTTGATTTTAGTAACTGTACTTCCAATGAATTCTACTCCAAAACACATGCAATGGTGATGTGCTAAGCCTTATGCCAGACATTTTATATGCATTATTTCTTTTGATCTTCCGAACAATCTTATGATGTAGGCATAATTATTTTGAATTAACAGATGAGAATTCTGAGGTCTTTAGAAGTTAAGTACCTTCCTCAGAGCCACATGAGTATCAAATGGCACCAGTAGAATTTGAACTCTGGAGTTCAAACTCTGGCTCTGGAGTTTTTGACCACCATGTTATAGTAAGATGCTAGTTTTGTAATAAAAGTGACATAATCTATTAAACAATAATGATTGTTATAGCAACATTTACTTAGTACTTACAGTGTGTCAGGTATTATAGTAGGTGTTTTATTAATTCTCTCCTTTGTACCACGGTTAAGTAAGATTGTATCTATGCTACAGATAGGTAAGATTAGAAGTATAACTTTTTCAAAGTCACACAGCTGAAAAGAAGCAGACTCAGAAACCCAGACCAGAAGTATTTATGCTAGACCCTCGTGCTCTTCTCTCTTCATCCCTCCTTTTTGGGAATATACTAGCTATTGCCAGCAATAGTCTAGAATGGTTTGAATCCAAAAGCCTCTTTCTACACTACTGGCCTTCTGTCTGCCTTCCTCCTTCACTTTCTACCTGAGGCTGGACTGCAGCCATGCAGAGATAGTGCTTGCTTTATTGAATGTGGCACTAATGCTGCCTGTCCTGAAATACACTGGAATTGGATATCCAAGATGGCATTATGAGCTGCCCTTGAAATGAAGCAGTCTTTCTTTTGGACTCCTTGAGTGAGGCCATTGTTACCAGTGA
The DNA here is from genome assembly GCF_048418805.1 of Vulpes vulpes. Classification (NCBI taxonomy): domain Eukaryota; kingdom Metazoa; phylum Chordata; class Mammalia; order Carnivora; family Canidae; genus Vulpes; species Vulpes vulpes. The sequence continues at coordinate 129,424,355 of NC_132783.1, read as the reverse complement.
AGACATGCTCAAAGGCCATGCTAATGGAAAAATGCTCACCCTTATTGCAGCTGATGTTAATGACACAGTTGAAATTGTTTTATGGAAATATCAAGTCAAAGGTTTGGTCCTGAAGGAAGGAATTTGGTCTTCACAAAAGAAAAATGGTTTAGCAAGTGGCATCTAAAGATAATGTGATTCTTACAAACTTGGTTGGTAAAGGTGGGACAAATAGGAGAAGATATAGGGTATGGTGACCATATGCCCTGGTTTTATGCCTGTTTTAGCTCAACATAATTAGTAATCAGCATCCACTTTTACTCTCAAAAGTATCATGATTTGAAAAATTTTATGAGTGCCCTGTATAAGAGGCAAAATGTAAATGCTGTCAGGTTTGTTCATCCATTTATTTATTCACTCAACAAATATTTATTGAGTGCCTACCTACTCTTCCCCAAACAGTATACTAAGGAAGTAAAACAGGTAAAGTTCCTGTCCTCACTGGATATGAAAATCTAGCAAAGAAAGAAATACATTTTTACAAGTTGTGGTAGGAATTAGGGAAAAAATATCTGTGAAAAAGAGCACAGTGTCTTCTCTGGGGAAATCTAATCATGGGGGACTTGAAGAAACAAGAGGAGTCAGCCACGGGTTATGTGAATGGGAGTCAGACTGAAGAACTTAAAGGAACGCCTTCAGGTGTGATAGAACTAAGTATGTTCCAGGAGCTATAAGGATTGAGAGTTAGCATCCAACTGTGGGAATGAGGGGAGGTTTTTAGGGGGAAGGGAAGAGGATTATTAGCGAAATCTTGAAAGATACTTAGGGGACAGGTGTTCTGCTGAGCCAGGTCCATGGTGGGTTTGTTGAGCAACAGTTGTGTTCGTTTGGTTAGTCTATGAGATCCTATGAAAAAGTAATGGGAGAACACACTTGGAATCTGGGCTGGGGCTGGAACAAGAAGTTGCAATATGTAGTTTCCGGTTTGGTTTGATGCTTCTTAGTAGGTGGCCAGGATTTGAAGTCATGCCTATGCTGAGTCTTAAACCTTGCTACCTATTTTTTATGCTCATGATCTGACTGGCTAATTAACAATTAAAAGAACTAAGCTATTGCTTTTGTGATAGAAATCAATAGGTTTTTTTCCACATGGAAGAAGTGTTTCATCTAAAATTGGAGGTCAGAATAGGAGGTTATGGGGGACATGCCAAAGTATAGTCTGTTTTAATGAAAATAATGCAATTTGACTATACTTTAACATATGAGAAACTATTGTGTCATGGGTGCTCAATTCTGATACTACCTCTCCCCCCATCTCTTCCCTTCTCCCCCAGCTCTCATCTTCAAATTGCATGGGGATTTTTGAACCAAATTTCTAATAAATAGGCTCTAAGAGAACATTACAACTGCATTTCAGATATCTGGTAAATACATGTAGAGTTACACTAAGGCTCAGATTTATGAATTGAGATGCCAACTTATTTCTTAGAGCTAGCTGATATTTAGGAAGAAATGCAGATGGTAGAAATACCATCTGAAGTATGCTAGAGCTAGTGACTGCTTCACTCCTTCCTTCCCTATTTGCAAGGTCCTCCCTCCACTAACCCATGTGGTGCCATGTTGCAAGCTCAAAAAGGGACCTCTCCCTCCAGGCAGAAGCAGCCATGTGCCAGAATGTACAATGGACAAAAGAAGTGTGAGCTGCATGTCAGCCTCTAGTCATCCTCTTGGCTGGGTGCCATTGTGCAGTGAACAACCTGTACAGTGATACATAGTTTCCCCAATCACTATTGCTGTGGTTCCAAACATTCAGAAGATGAAAATAGCAATGGGCCTGATTTGGCAGAGAAAGGAAAGAAAACTGTTGGGATCAATAAAAGGTCTAATTGCTTATGAATCCCTGAGTATAACCACTTTGGTTTTGGTTTCTTGTATCATACTTTCTTTGATTTGCTCTTTGACCTCATTGATATGTTCTTGTGGGGGGGGGGGGAATGTTCAAGTGTTCTTCCCCAAGGCAATATTTTTTTAAACATAACTAAATTGGAAAAATAAGTAAACTTTGTTCAGCTCATAATTACATTTATGTTTTATTCATGTGTATAGAGCTCCTGGGGAGTCCACTCCTGGAAACCTGTTAGAAAAATAAGTTTTCCACTTCTATGTTTTGGTGGATAATTCTTGTTCAATCCTCTTTCTGTGTGAAGCGCAAAATAGAATTCAGGAGTCTGTTCTGTGCTACCACTTGACAAGATGTTCACCTTGTCTGTAATTCCAGTAGAAAGTCATTCAGTGTCCTGTGTGGCTCAACATACATCTCCTTCAGATGATGCTCAGTGTATAGGTAAGTGCTCAAGCAATGCACAACTGAAAAACTCCTCATCTGATTTCTCTCTGGGCTCTCATGTGAATAGAAAAGATTTGACTCCAAAATATGGTACCAGAGTAGTATTCTGATTGGCTATCATACTTGCATTTGTAGAGACTTGTAATACAGAAGTTAGGGTATTTTCCCTCTTAACCCATGTTTATAAATAGTAGCCTGACACCCCCAGGCAGGGGTGTTACAGGGAAGGATTATTGCACTTTTTTAGGGGCTTTCAGTCATTCTAATTTTGGAGACATACCTTACAACATACAGGAGGTATGCAGGAATCAGCACTCAGAAATGCCCTGGCTGACATGTCTTCTGGCTTAATTATAGCAATGCACATCCACAACATCACTGTCTTGAATTATTCCCATAGCAGTGTTTACACACTGCTCTGCCTTGGGTTTCTAGGCAGTTCAGCCCAGAGATGTGTTACTGATATACTGTACAGTAATTACTATTTGGATTCAGTTGTCCTACCAGTAGATTTATTTGAACTCTTTGGAGTTCTTATTACAATTATTTAGAAGTCCTAGTACTTAAATTCTAATCTGGTGTTTTTTCAAATTATAGGTTGAAATCCATTAATAAATTTTAAATCAACTTAATGGGTCAGTACCAGCATTTTGGGAAGAAATGACATTGAATAGAATAGCACATAATAAAGGTTAGGATTATTGCTTGAAATTTTCTCTATATTCCATCCAAGTTATATTTTATCTAAGACATACAATTTTTCAATTACAAATCTCTGAAATCATGATGAGTTTCACTATGAACAATTTTTTTTTGTTCTTGTTTAGTGGTAAAATTATGGTGTATCTTGCAATTGATGACAACTTAAATTCGGTATCGTGTGTATTGGGTTTTCAGTGTAAACTATTTTTCTTCCTGTGGGTCATGGTTGAGAGCTTAAAGCTTTTGATTTAACCCATCCTTTCCAGGTTTTCTTTTCTACTGGAAGTTGGATGGTTGTTGGTCTCTTGCTGTCTGGAGACTTTATGCAGAATTTTTGAGCCTCCAAGTATTGCCTCATTCCTGATGAATGGCTGTCCTCCCCCAACAAGGAAGTATGTGTTCCCAAACTGGTGAGCTCTAATGTAGTCTCTCTTTGGATTTTGAAGATGATTCAGGCAAGAAAATGAACAGTGTCAAGGATCTTGAGTAATGGGGATTCTCTGGTTTGACTCCAGTCTACTGTTCATACCAGTGAGTGCTTCCTGAAAGAGATTCTTGGTGATCTTGGAGGTGGCAGATGAGGCTACTCCTAGATATTGCTTCTGTGGATGCTACCTCCTAAGTCTTCCTGTGGTTTCTGTCATTAGCCAGGGCTTCCTGTGGCCACTCTCAACAGTAAGGGTTCACCAGTGCAGTGGTCTTTTAAGGTCTTTGACGTTTTTCAGGTCTTAGGTGGTCAGCCTGTTTTTCAGGCTGACAGCTCGGTGGGATTCCCAGCACCATTTACAGAGCGCAAGTCACAGAGTCCTCAGTTCCCTTTCTGTGCTGAATATCTGGAAAGCTCCTAGCCATTCATCTCTGTTAAAGAAAGACATAACTTTTGCCAGTTTGTGTCTTTTATTAAGTGTTCAAGCTATATTTTTATGTAATCATGAATAGGCAATATGTACAAATGGTTTAAAATCAGAAGTTGCAGGGGCACCTGGGTGGCTTAGTTGGTTAAGTGACTGACCCTTGGTTTCAGCTCAGGTCATGATATCAGGGTCATGGAATTGAGCCTGTGTGGGGCTCCCTGCTCAGTGAGGAATCTGCTTGAAGATTTCTCTCTCTGTCCTGCCCCACCCCTACTGTTCACGCTCATGTGCGCCCTAATAAATAAATGACTCTTTTTTCAAAACTCAGAAGTTGTAGAAGGATACATATATATCTCTATATATATAGATTCTTGCTTACTGTCTCCCTTTGACAATACCAAAAGTTGGCAGTTATGTGAAGCAACTAACTGGAATGCTCATACACAGATGGTGCTAGTGTAAATTGGTACAAACACTTGGAAAAGCTGCTTGGAAATATCTACTAACATCAGAATACCCTTACTTGTGATCTAGCAGTTCCTCAGTACTTGTAAGATCACCAGGAGATTCCCAGAATACTACCAGAATACTTCCAGCAGCTTTGATTCATTATATTCCCAAACTGAAAACAACTGAATGTCTGTCGACAGTAGTAGTTATACAAACTGTCGTATATTCATTTACCTAATGGAACACTATATGGTAATGAAAAAGAACTGCCATATGAAAAACAATGTGGATGAATCTCATCAAAATAATATTCAGTGAAAGAAGCCAGACACAAAAAGTTATATACTGTATGAATCCATTTATACAGTGCTTATCTTGGGAGGCTGGGTATTGACTAGGTAGGAGCAGGGGTATCTTCTGGGGTTCTAGGAATGTTCTGTATTTTGATTATTTGTTTATATGGGTAGATACATATGTAAAAAAATTCATTGAGCTATTCACTTAAGATTTACATATTTTACCTCAGTGGAATAGTAAATAATTTTAAGAAACCACACACATATTTTTTAAAGCCTCTCTTCCCTCTTTTGATCCTCCAAGTTCTCTTCAGAGAAAACCAGTGTTAACCAGTATTTTTGGTGAATACTTTCAAGGGTATTTTATGCAGGCCCAGGCAAATACACACATATGTACATGCATGAATACTTATATGTGTGTGAATTATTCTCTACCTTGGACAAAGGAGACTATGATAAAAATAAATAGAAATGATGGTAGAAGTTGTCAACCAATGAAGTCTTCTTTCTGTTGATTATGGCAGTGTTAGGACAATGTCACCCTGGAAATAACATCAGAGAACGTTTAGACTTAAAATTGATCAGTAATTAAAAAACAAAAATTGTTTCAGAAATTTATAATTGTCCAGTTCTAGTTGAATGGTTTATGTCTGTTATTCTTAAAGTTGAAGTATTTATTAAGTAGTAGGAGATTTAAGACTATTTTCAAACTTCCTGAGCCTAGAGACTGGAGGTTCAAGTTCACTTTTCAAGTTTAAATGAATGTCATGAAGTCTTCAGTCAAATATATTTTCTTGAGCGTGCGCTGTCTCACTGTGTGCTCACCTGGCCTTTCTTCTGTGTATGTGGTGGGGGAAGGACTCTCCTTCTCTTCTTACAGGGTCACCAGTCCTATGGGATTAGATCCCTACCCTAATGACCTCATTTAACCTTTAAAGGTACTATCTCCAAATATAGTCACATTGGGGGTTAGAGCTTCAACTTATGAATTTAGGGGAGGCACAAGTCAGCTCATAGCATTTACTAAACTTCCTCATCTGTAAAATAAGGACAATAATACTTGTCTCATTGGGTTATTGGGAGGATTGAAAGACTATCCTGATATGTCAAAGGTGTCTGATGTTTGTTTTCTTTCATTTTTTAACCTTTTTCTTTTGGAGAGAAAATAATAAAAGTGAAGAATGTCATGACTCCATGGTTATATGTGGTTCTAGTGATAGAATCCTAGAGCCAGATGGTCCCATAGAAGTGAAATGACTTGTGCAAGGTCACCTATTGAGCAAGTTACAGAAACTGGGCCAAACCTTAGGTTTCAGAACCGTTAGGTCTGTGTTACACTACACTGTGTGACACTACACTGTGTGACTTATTTTGCTCAGAGTTGACAAGAGTGGATGGACTGCTCAGCAGGCTTAGATTTGTCTTGGATATTTAACAGCAATGCCGCCCCCAGAAACATGCAGGCATTATGGGCTGAGTGGAACGCTATGTGCCCTGTGTAAAGCTATCCTTTCATTGGATTAATGAGCTGGACAGCCTCTTTTGCTATGCACAGGTCTGGCCTCACAGTATCTAGTTTCAGAAGAGCATGATTGGCCAGCATGCAGGTCAGGGAGAAAAGGTTCTGTGGGAGTCACTAGTGCCCTTGGGGAGAGGGGATCGTGCTTTTCACTGGGAAGGAGGCTCTGTACCAACTGCGTTCAGCAGCTCAGGCAGCTGAAATAATTTGCTCTCTAAGGGATTTGGGTTTTGAGGGACAATATCTGTGATTGAATGACTCTCCAACTGAAGTTTTCATGGCTCCAATTACTCTGATCATTTCAGCCTGCATAAACATTCTTTCTCTAACCTTGGGTGGCTGGATATATAATCCCAAGCTGACTGGTGAGAGGGTGGAGAATGTGCTGTTTCCCAATTGATAGAATTTAAGGGACAATGGCTGGGGCCTAGCAGAGTGGCTCTGGGCCTGAACTCCCACCATTAGCAATGGATTCTTTTGTGTGTTGAAGGCTTTGGGTTCATTATGATCCCTCTTTGAGACTTCAGAACCACTATGTAGGATGGGAGGAAGCAGAGCTTTGTGAGTCTAGATTATCAGGCAGGTATCAGACCCTGAGGAAGGGTGACCCAGAGTAGACTGAGAAATGTTGTAGCTGATAGGCAACCAACCATGAGTTCATGAAACCCCCTTGATCTGCAAGGAAACCAAAGTAAAAAGACTTCTGCATCTGGTTACGGCAGAACCAAATCAGATACCCAGACTTTTGACTTCTGCTTCATCTTATTTATTTAGCATAAACAGTGATGAAGAAAATAGACTGGCTGTAGAAGGGTGAGCCCCAGAACATAGAAAATAGGAAGGACAAACTAACTGGTTCCCAGGAATGCCTAAACCCATACTGGTATCTGAATTCATGCAGGAAATCCTCTCTTACAGAGTCCTATCCCTAAATTCATTCATATGTTCAATTCTTGAATCATGGGGCTTGTTTTTCCATGGAAATAATAGTTGAAATGTTTCAAATGGTGAATTAGGTTCCCTGAGATCTGTGTACAAATACCTGTTTAATGGAATACCTGAAGCATAGTATTAATAGGAGTATTTCAATTAATCCTACTCAACACTTGTTACATTATTACTTCTATGGGAATATAATATAGAATAAATTTTAGATCAGGTGGGAAGAAAGGCACCTCTCACATAGGGCAGGGGTGGCTCTCCTGAAACACAATGTGGAGATTGGGATAGGGCACAAACTAGGAAGGGTGGGCAGGAGGGCAGCCATCCTCTTTGACCCTCAGCTCTAAAATAAAAACAGGGCAGCCCGGGTGGCCCAGTGGTTTAGTGCCATCTTCAGCCTGGGGCGTGATCCTGGAGGCCTGGGATCAAGTCCCATGTCGAGCTCCCTGCATGGAGCCTGCTTCTCCCTCTGCCTGTGTCTCTGCCTTTCTCTCTCTCTCTGTGTCTCTCATGAATAAATAAATAAAATCTTTAAAAATAAAATAAAATAAAAACAGTAGGAATAATCTCACCTTGCCTGCTTCATAAGTTTGAGTGAATGACTGAGTAAAATAGTAGATGGGAAAATGCTTTGGAAAAAAATTAAGAAAATATTTATCTAAGTAAAATAAGCCCTTTATAGGTTAGTAACTCCCTAGATGGTTTGCTGGGGTAGTTGAGGGGAGTGGTAAGGTGGTGGTAGTGCTATGGTGCTATGTTCAGGCCTCATGTATCAGTAGTAATGATAATATAACAACAGTAGTTGTAAACTAATGTTTACAGAGACCTTTCTAGGTGCCAGACATGGTCCTGGGTGCTTCGTAATACTAATTTATCATACCCATTATAATGGTTCATGGTAATGTATTAACTTGCTGAGCTATGGTACCCAGATATTTAGTCACACTAGTCTAGATAATTGCTTTCTAGGTACTTTTTGGATGAGGTTAAATTTAAAAAATAGTAGACTATGAAGCAGTGATGGGCCGTAATGTGATGGACCTCGTCCAATCAGTTGAAGGAGAAATTTTGCCTCCAGACTGCCTCCAAACTCAAACTCAAGCCTAGATAAACTCTTGCCTACAGATCTGCAGATCTGTTGATTTTGGACTTGCCAGCTTTAATAGTGATGTGAGCCAATTTCTTAGTTATTCATTCTCTCCATCTCTATCTCTATGTGTATCACACACACACACAAACACACTGACATACACACATTTTGTTTCTCTGAAGGATCCTGACTAATAACCCAATTAACAGGGAAAGAAGTTAAAACATTTAATACAGGAATTTTCTTTTTTTTTTAAATTTTTATTTATTTATGATAGTCACACACACACACACACACACACACACACACACACACACAGAGAGAGAGAGAGAGAGAGAGAGGCAGAGACACAGGCAGAGGGAGAAGCAGGCTCCATGCACCGGGAGCCCGACGTGGGATTCGATCCCGGGTCTCCAGGATCGCGCCCTGGGTCAAACGCAGGCGCCAAACCTCTGCGCCACCCAGGGATCCCAATACAGGAATTTTCTTAAGTAAGCAGCTATGGCAGAGACCAGGTAAATGTTTACCAAACCATTTTTCATTTGCCTGAGGACACACAGCTACACTGTATTTCCAACCTCCCCTGCAGATGGGTGAAACTGTAACTGAGTGCTGGTACATGGCTAGAGGGTGAAAGTGAGACACATACTCAGACCATAATCGCTCTTCCCTGACTTGCTAACTCCAGGGCTCTGGATGAAGACATGGATACAGTGAGCCTGAGTCCCTGCATGGAGCAGAGCCTCTTGGCCAAAAACACATTGTAGAGTGACATGAAGTGAGCAGTAAACCTGTGTTTTGTTTAGTCTCTGAGATTTGGGATCTGATGTTGTTAAATATAGGACTTTTCCTGGCCGATATGGGTGTGTAGCTAAATTCAAATCTGGCCATCAGACTCCAGACTCTGAATGCTACATCTCTGTGCTGTTCAGATGCCCTTTGCATTCATTAGTCAAGAGTTCAAAGTAGGGAATGTCTCCTTCACTTTTCCTGCCTGCTCCTAAAAAACCAAGGATGCCTGGAAGGCACAGAACACCTTATCCTGGAGCTAAATGTTAAGCACCACACTCTAGGGGCCCGAAGCTATGCAAAGAAAGTGAGAACCCTGGATATGTATGAGCAGGGAGCAGAGGCAGATGTGCACAAAATGTGTGCTTGATCTCTTCCCTGATTTCCCTGGATATGTGGCATTTGTCTTCCCTGAGCAGGGGAGCTCCTGGCTCTTCATGAACTAATAAGCTTGGTCTGTTTATATTGGAGTAGGCTGTGGAAATATACAGCATGTTCTGGCCAGTGCCAGCCATTCCTCACTCTGAGGGGCTTTTTCCAAGCTCAGTTCAACAAAGGAGGAAAGAGCTGCCCCAGCGCTGCTCAAGGAGGCTGGCGCAAACACATTTTTCCACATAAATGCTGCCGTCTATAAACAAAATCAAGGTTCAGGGAGAGAGGCGGTAGCTTCATCTGCCCTTTTCTCTGCAGTCTGGACTGCTTAGGCACTGGTACCTAGGCCAATAACCCTGTCTAGTCTGGGGCAGTTATACTTCTCGAATTTGTCGAGGATCAGAAAAACCTAAGTTTGGCAGGCAACAGACTGGGCTCTTATGATCAGATTCAAATGAATTGACCAAGTCTTTTCACCCCAAAGAACACAGAAATCCTGGGGGGGAAACTATAAACTGAAAAGGGCTAAATTGTTACACGAAGGCTTCCATCAAAGCCGCCCTAGGAACCCTGCGCACGTTAGGTTTTATATTGAAAGGTGACCTTGCCCACAAGCTCAGGTACAAAGCCTGAACCTCGAGGCATGTGTTGTCTGGCTGAGTCTTTCTTTGAGAAGAATTTGTTTGGTTTAGGAAAACATGAATTTAAAATTAGGATAACAACTATGTGAGGTCAAAAGATTTTTTTGATAGGTATTTCACTTTTTAACTAGTGTCAGATTGTTTAATTTCAGCTTCTGTCTAGCCCAGTCTTTAAAAAAAATTAGAACATGATTTTGTGCAGCCTGACCAGTTAATTTATTTTTACCGTATAGACCACTAACTACTTTTGTTTAAATGAAAGATTACAGAAGATTGGCATGACCCTCATGCAAGGCTGATACACAGATCTGTGAAGTGTTCCATATTTAAAAAATTAAACAGTCATTGCTTTCCTATGGTTTAATAGAACTCCAGTATTTTAAACCAGCATGTCAGATTTATGGGGATGAGGGTATGTGGTTTGATAAAGCCGCCTGTGGGTTTTCCCTGCCCCACCACACTTCCCCTTCTGTAAGAATCCCTGTTTTGTGGTGGATTGCTGGGCATATTCTGGAGCTTGAGACAGGTTTCTTGAGTGCAATAGAAGGCAGTTTGGGATGATACCAGGTAAATAGAGGTTTATTTATTTATATTATGAATTACCAGATTTGACGACAGGCTAGGAGACTAAGCTTGGGAATGATAAGAACCAAGGAAGCACCACAGACCGAAGAAGCAGGACGTGAGACACACATAGCAATGTCTGTTTCCCAGCAGGAACCAAGTGTCTGGGACATGACCACCACTGTTGCCTGTGCAATGAAGATCACCTCTAGGTAGGCAGAATTCTGTAGAGGACCCAAGATTCCTGTCCCCTGTTACTGTAGAATATGAATCTAGGTACTCGTGTGAAAGGATTTTCTGGGTATAAAGTCCAAATCAGTCGACCTTAACATGTGGAGATGATTGGGATGGGCCTGATCTAATCATGTGAGCTCTTTAAAGCAGAAGAGGAAGGCACAACAGGAAGTAGAGAGATTCAAAGCATCAGAAGGGTGCTATGTGCCATTGCTGGCTTTGAAGATGGAGGGACCACAAAACAGCTGCAAGGAGCTGAAAGTGACCCCCTGCCAACAGCTAAAAAGGAAACAAGAAACTCAGTCCTGCAACTGCAAGGAACTGAATTCTAATAACAAGAATGAGCTTGGAAGAGGTGTCAGATGGGTACACAGCATCTTGTGAGATCTTGTGTCAGTCAGAGTTCTCCAGAGAAACAATCAATAGGATGTATATGTAGGTATATATAAGAGAAGGTTTATTGTAGGAATTGTTTATTGTAGGAATTGTCTTGCATGATTATGGAGGCTGAGAAGTCTTATGAGCTGCCATCTACAAGCTAGAGAACCAGGAAATAATACTGTCTAAGTCCTGAGGCCTGAGAATCAGAAAGCTAATAGTATAAATGCTGGTCCAAGTATGAAGGCCCAAGAACCAGGAGCACTTATGTCCAAAGGCAGGAGAAGATGGATGTCCCAGAGCAGATTTGCCCTTCCTCCACCACCTTTTTGTTTTATTTAGGCCCACAGTTGGATCATGCCTTCCCAGATTGGTGAGGGCCATCTCTTTTCCTTACTGATTCAGCTGCTAATCTTTTTCAGAAACACCCTTGCAGACACACCCAGAAATAATACTTTACCATTTATGTGGGCATCCCTTAGGCCAATCAAGTTGACATATAAAATTAGCCATCACAGACCATGAGTGAAGAACACAACCACGACATCCCTGAATTCTGACCTACAGAATAATGAACAAATGCACATCAATTTAAGATGCTAAGTTTGTGGCTATTTGCTATACAGCAATCAATAACTAATATACTGTGCCCCATGTCATTTGGGAGTTAAAAAGTCTGGGAGACAGTGTCTGATCAGGTGAGCTTAGACCACGTACAGGTCCCTGACTGTATCCTTGGGCAGATATTGTACGGATTGGTCATTTTCTTTGTAGTTGGAAGGCAGACTCTAGGAATTACCTCCTGCCTTGGCTACACACTGGAAAAGAACTGATTTCCAAAATGAAATCGAGGTGTGGTTAATAAGGGAATGGGAGCTAGGTAGCCCTGGCAAATATCTACCACAGAGTTTTTTTCTCAGTAAATGTTCTGGGGTATCTCCTCCTCAGCCTGCCTGTGGTCGTTTAATGGCCAGGTGTCAATCACACTTAAGTTCCCAACATCCCTTTTTGTTTGGGAACCTCTTACATAAAAATATGGATAATGTATTGTATCCTAAATGCCAGTGTTCCAGGACAGGCTTAGGTATGTTTAAGAGATGGAGTGGTACAATGAAAAGACTGTAAGTTTTGAAGTCTAGACAAGAGGATTTTAATCCTGGGTTTTCTGCTATGTTATTTCAGACAATCAGTGATACCCCGTGGATTTAAATTGCTTCTCTGAAAACTGCGCTTTGTGATTATCTGTCTTAAATTCTCTCATTCATTGAATATTTACTGGAAGTTGAAATATGTCAGGTTCTAAGGATGTAGCAGTGAGCAAGGCTGGCAAGATCCTTGAAGTACATGGTTAACATTATAGAGATTAGGGAAAACCTCTCCAAAGAGGTAGTATTTGAGTTGAATTTAGGGACGTGAGACTGTGTCTAGTATGAGATTATGAACAATGTGTTGATTTCCAGGCTGTTAAGCCATCATCATCATGGTGGGGCATATTCTAGGTATGGTCCATGAGCCATATCTGGCTTCTGGTTTTTATATGGCCCTTGGTCTAAGAATTGTTTTTATATTTTAAATGGTGTATTCATTTTCTAGGGCTGCGTAATAAAGTACCACAAACTGAGTGACTTAAACCCAGATTTATTTTCTCACATTTATGGAGGCTAAGTCCAAAATCAAGATGTCATCAGGGTTGTTTCCTCCTCAGGGCTATGAGGGAGGACATGTTCTATGCCTTACTCCTAGCTTGTGGTAAGCCTCAGGCATTCCTTGGTTTGTAGATAACGTTCTCCTGTGTTTCTCCCAATGTCCACATTTCCTCTTTCTATAAGGACACCAGCCTAATAATATCATCTTAACATGACTACCTCTCAAAGATCTTTTCCAAACAAGGCCACATTCTGAGGTGCTAGAGATTAGGACATCAGTATATCTTCTCTGGAGAAGGGGAGGGAGTGGGACACAATTTAACCTATAACAAATGGCTACATTCAAAACAGTTATATATAAAAAAAAAAAAACAGTTATATAAGTACCAACATAATGCCTTCAATTTTGCCTCTCACCCCACAAAGCCTAAAATATTTGCTCTTTAGTAAAACAGTTCATCAACCCTGATCTAGACAGGTGGCTCTCAAATTTTAGGATGTGTCTGTCTCTGAGAGGGCCTCACTTCTAGAATTTTGAGAATTTGTGAGTGATACTGATACTGTTAAGCTAGACAGTGGACCCCAGATGTGGGCTCTTAGATGTGCCACATCATTTAGGGAATTTGTTGTCGGTATAGGCTCCTGGTGATGCAGACTCAGTCAGAATACCCAGTGATGAGGCCAGAGGTGATATTAAAATGCAACCAGGTCTATTGGTCTAGTTTAATTACCTTGGTCAGGAAGAGCAACTGACTGGATTTCTTTTGTGATTCAATTGGTTGTTTGGGCCTCATCTGTCTGGGGTAGATCAGAGTGATTGGGGAATCCTGTTCTCCTTGTCAGGACTTGTGCAGAAAGAAAACATCATCAAGAAGTATATATGGTCTAAATTCTTCAAGGCCAGAGACCTTTGTTTGGGCTGTTGCATAAATATTATTATCATTAAGTGGCTTGTCAGCAGCTCATGGCAAAAAAAGACGTATTGACTACAAACTCAGTTGGAGCCAACAGTAATGTGGGACATCTGCTCAGAGACCTCAGGCCTCCTGGGCTGCTCTGAGAGTGGTTTACTATCCAGACCACAGAAGGTAACAGTCCCGTGTGCACTGGTCCCCATGTGCTGTGACTTCCTGGTCAATTAAACTTCAAGAGAGATACTGACATACTGGAGTATTCCAAGGGAGGGATATGAAGGGTCTGCAAACCACATTCAAGAAAGGAGTTGAAAGAGGGCTTGTAAAATGGTGGCCTGCAGTGCAGGCCCAATCCAGCCACAGACATGTTATGCTCAGTAATCCAGTGGTTAAAAATTTCTTGAAATTGAGTGCCTTTGGACAAAGCACATACTTTGGCCAGTTCTACAACCTCACCACTTCTCAATTCTTTATGCCAGTCTCCTTTACAGGGATTTGTTACCTTCTTGCTCTCTGGGCTTTGCACTTTGAAAACTCTCAGAAGGAATAAAAATATATGGTCAGGTCACAGAAAGCTAAGGAGAGAATATGAGCTATTTAAAAATGTCTAAAGATATATACTCACATATCCAGTGTCCATGATGTGCCAGGTTCAGTGTCAGGTGCTGGCAGTATAGCCATAACTAAGCGCAATGTGGCCCTTCTGAGAGCTAATGTTCTCTTATAAAAAAGACATAGAAAACAATAACAAATTTTTATAAGCACTTTGAAGGAAACAGCAGAGGTATAAGTAGATGTATAAGTAGATAACAATAAGGAACATCTTGGTTTGGATGCTGTGGTCAGAGAAGTTGCTGGCCACTCCAAAAGTGGGGAAAGACCTACCATGTGAAGAGGAAGTGCATCAATCCTGTTTTTCTTCCAAGGGTGGGTAAGTAATCCTGAGAGAGTATATGAAGGGAAGATATTCTTTCATTAGAATAAAGAACTCCAATTTGAGCTCACCATCCATGAATTAAGCAGGCTTTCAAGTTAATGAAGTTCAAGACAATGGAAATGGTAGAGCTGACCACAAATTCTCAGTAGGTGGAGCTATGAAGAAGGTGGTGTGGTTTCCAAAGAGATCCCTTGCAATTCTGAGATTCTCTGATGTGATATGATGACAATAGTGTGAAGCCACAGAAATCCTATTTTGGACCCAGATAATATGTAATCTATACTGGGATTATCTTCAAATTCTACAGGCAAACTAAGGAAGCAGATGGGCTTGTTTCCAAAGGAACAGAGTAGGTAGGCTGTACAGATAGGATCTTGATATGGGAAAACCCTGAGGTATTAAACTCATGTTTAGAAAAGTGATCTGAAAGTCTGCTATTCCTGTAATTATGTTCTTTTGAGGGAATGGGATTGGAAGTCACCTGGTGGCAGTTTCTGTTATCCTTAAAAACTGTATATCGGGATCCCTGAGTGGCTCAGTGGCTAAAGTGCCTGCCTTCAGCTCAGGGCGTGATCCTGAAGACCTGGGATAGAGTCCCACATCAGGCTCCCTGCATGGAGCCTGCTTCTCTCTCTGCCTATGTCTCTACCCCTCTCTCTCTGTCTCTCATGAATAAATAAATAAAATCTTTAAAAAAAAAAAAAAAACCTGTATATTGAACCTTGTCCACAGTATGGAAAACCCAGGTAGCCATTCTGAGCCCTGTTGTTTGTATGGTTGTTTATTTTGTGGGTGCTAAGGGGCCAACCCAGAATCAGACCTCTGGGGGCATAAAATGAGACAGGATATGGTAGTTTCATTAGTATAAAAAATACCGTCTGAGGTTCAGACATTCAGCCAAGGTGACACAGGGCTTGGTTGGTTGCTCAGCAAAATAAACACCTCTCTTTAAAAACTTCAGCTCCCACCTACTTCTGCAACCTTTCCTCAGGTGGCATAATGTTCCCCATTAGTAATAATTGCAGCCACTGGTTATGAGAGTTGTCTATGTGCCAGGCACTAAGTGCTTCCTATCTGTTATCTTCTGAACTTTAAAGTTCAGAACAAACCTCTCTCCATTTTACTGATGAAGAAATTGGGGTCCAGAAAGGCAGAGATTCTAGTCCAAGTCACAGAGCAACTCAGGCATAGAGGATTTTTCTAGTTATCAGTTTTGAGGATAAATATATTTATATATTTGAGGGTTTTTCTAGTTATCAGTTTATTATCAACTAATAATTGAATTCTGTTTTGAAAGAGAATATACTGAGAGTTCCAATTACCCTTTAAAACTAACTTAGGTGTCTCTGACACTGTGTTTAGTATCTTAATTCTTTTTTCTTTTTGTACTTTGGCTATTTTGTACTTTGTACTTTTGTACTTTGGCTTTAGTACTTTGACACTCCTTTGAATTTAGGTTTGCCTGGCTCCAGAGCCCAACTGTTTCCATCAGTTGCTACTCATTATGTTTGAGGCTAATCACTGGAACTAGATTTCACTATGATAAAAATGTTAAGAAACTTTCCTGGGGTTGGCTGACCATAAAAATAGATTGCTAAAGGAGGAATCTCTCAGGTTTTGTAAAACCTGTTCTATCTCTTGAAGAATCCTGTTCTACGTGTGTCTGTTTTCAAAGTAAACTTTGATAATTTGCTTGATTTTATATTACTTTTTTGTACTTCCTTGCATTGTGAAGTCATAGTATTTTGTATTTTTTAAAAAGATTTTATTTACTTATTTGTGTGTGAGAGAGAGAGAGTGCATGCATGAGTGGGGAGAGGGGTGTGGCAAAAGGAGAGGAAGAAGCAGGCTTGCCACTGAGCGGGGAGCCTGACATAGGGTTCGGATCCCAGGACCCTGAGATCATGACCTGAGCCAAAGGCAGATGCTTAATCGACTGAGCACCCAGGTACCCCATGTGAAGTCATGTTTTTATAAGAAATTTGGTAATCTGGATACAGAATGAAGCCTACATTTAAGTGTATCTTTGTTTTTTTCATACGGTTAAGTGTTTTTGCTTTCAGGATTGTTTTCTTTTCCCTCTTTCCTTTATCGAGGAAATACTTCACGCACAGCAAAATGTCCAGATCTAAGTGTACAGTTTAATGAGTTTTGATAAATGTATATACTCCTTCCTAACCATTAATTTTCATTTTCCTGAAAGGTGTTGGATGCCACTTTCTAGTCCATTCCCTCATTCCCCCAGAGGCAAACCCTGTTCTGATTTCTTTTTTTTTTTTTTTTAATTTGTTTTTTTTTTTTTTTTAATTTTTATTTATTTATGATAGTCACAGAGAGAGAGAGAGGCAGAGACACAGGCAGAGGGAGAAGCAGGCTCCACGCACCGGGAGCCCGACGTGGGATTCGATCCCGCATCTCCAGGATCGCGCCCTGGGCCAAAGGCAGGCGCCAAACCACTGCGCCACCCAGGGATCCCCTTGTTCTGATTTCTATCTTCATATATTAATTTGGTCTGTACTTGGTCTTAATATAAATGAAATAAGATGGCATATACTCTTTTGCCTTTAGCTTCTGTTATTCAGTGTATTCATCTAAATTGTTGCAAGTATCTTTAGTTCTTTTTTTTTTTTTAGTGCTGACTAGAAATCCACTGTATTAAATATACTACAGTTGACTTATTCTTTTGGATGAACATCTGGTTTGTTAACAGTTTTTAGCACTTATGAATAAAGCTTCTGTGGACATTTGTATACAAGTCTTTTTGTAGGCATATGCTTTCATTTCTCTTAAATATATTCCTAGGAGTGGAATGACATCATAAGGTAGGATATGTTGAACTTTCTAAAAACCTGTCAGATTGTTTTCCAAAGTGATGATATGTTTATGCTTCCATAAGTAATGTGTGAGAATTCTAGCTACTTCACATCCTCACCAAAACTTGATATGGTCGATCTAATTTTAGCTAGATAGTGGTATCGCATTATGGCTTTAATTTATATTTTCCCGATAACCTATGATGTTAAACAGCTTTTCATGTGCTTGTTGGGTACTCTGTACATTCTGTTGGAGGATTTCCATTTGCATCTTTCCCTTCTTTTTAATTTGCTTATTTTTTAAGTTACTTATTTATAGAACTTCTTTATATATTCTAGAAATGAATCCGTTTATATATCCATGTATTGTAAATATGTTCTCCTAGTCAGTAGCTTGCCTTTTTTCACTTTAATGGTTTCTTTTATGGTTTCAGGTCTCATATTTAGGTCTTTAATCCATTTTGAGTTTATCCTTGTGCATGATATAAGAAAGTGGTCCAGTTTCATTTTTTTGCAGGTAAGTGTCTGGTTTTCCCAGCACCATTTGTTGAAGAGGCTGTCTTTTCCCATACAATTAATTGATTTTTATATATTGCCATTGTATCCTGTGACCTTGGAAATTTATTCAGTAACCCTAAGTAGTTTTTGTTTGTTGATTCCTTTGGATTTTTTTTTTTTTTTTTTTTTATGATAGTCACAGAGAGAGAGAGAGGCAGAGACATAGGCAGAGGGAGAAGCAGGCCCCATGCACCGGGAGCCCGGTGGGATTCGATCCCGAATCTCCAGGATCGCTCCCTGGGCCAAAGGCAGGCGCCAAACTGCTGCGCCACCCAGGGATCCCCTCCTTTGGATTTTCTATATATGTAATTATATTGTCAGAAACATAGATAGTTTATTTCTTCCTCATCAATCCTTATGCCTTTTTTATTTTATTTTATTTATTTATTCATGAGAGACTCAGAGAGAGCCAGAGACATAGGCAGAGGGACTTGATCCTAGGATTCCAGGATCACAACCTGAGCTAAGGGCAGACATTCAAGCACTGAGCCACCCAGGTGTCCCAATCTTTATGCCTTTTATTCTTTGTTTCAAATCATTTCTTTTTTTTCAGGATTCTTCAGGAGATACATTTTTACAAAACCTGAGAGAGTCCTCCTTTAGCAAACTATGTTTATGGTCAGCCAACCCCAGGAAAGTTTCTTAACATTTTTATCATAGTGATAAAATGATACATGCATTTGAAACTATCACTTTTCCTTTAAGCACTGCTTTGGCTACATCTCACATATTTTGACCTTTGTGTTTTTATTATCATTCAGTAAAAAATATTTTATAAATTCTATTTCATTTTTTCTTTGACCCACAGATTTTTTAGAAGTGCGTAGCTTAATTTCTAAATGTTTGAGGTTACCAATTTATTATCAACTAATAATTGAATTCTATTTTGAAAGAGAATATACTCTGAGAGTTCCAGTTACCCTTTGATACTAACCTATGTATCTCTGATGCTGTGTTTATTAGTATTTTAATTATTTTTTCTTTTTGTATTTTGGCTATTTTCTGTTGACTTACCTTAGACTTTACTGATTTTTCTGTTGTTTCAATCTGCTTTTTAGCTTATTTATTACATTCTTTGCTTCAGATACCATATTTTTCTATCCTAGAATTTTACTTTTGATCTTCTTTAGAGCTTTAGTTTCTCTGATGAAATTCCTTTTTGTTCACTCATCTTTGTCTTTAATTTAGCATAATTCTTTAACATATTTAAAATAGTTATTTTAGAGACCTTATTGACTTATTGTAGTATGTGGTCATCAGTGGGTCTTCCCCTATTGTCTATTTTCTTTTTTTATTTTGGACACATTTTTTTTTTCTTATTAGTATGTTTCTTAATTTTTTACTATATATCAGACATTTTGCATAAAAGAACAATAGGGACTAAAGCAAGATTGCATATTTTTGTTTTGTTTTTCCCAGACTTGGCTTTCCCTTTCTTCTGTCCAAATGCTTGGGAAGGGAATTTTTATCCAGTTCCTATCATGAGTTTAGCTGAACTGGAACTGAGATACAAGTTTGATTAGTTTTAGTTTACCTCTTACCGATGAGATAATGGAAATTTCTCTTAGCCTTTCAGCCTAACTCCCAACTTCTTGCTTCATGTGTAGAGGGCTGATCAAGATTTGAACTAGAGGGATGCCTGGGTGGCTCAGTGCTTGACCACCTGCCTTTGGCTCAGGTCATGATCCTGGAGTCCGGGATCAAGTCCGGTATCAGGCTCCCCATGGGGAGCCTAAAAAAAAAAGATTTGAACAAGAAGAGGGTTGGCTACAGTCTTGGTTTAATTTTTCCAGATTTAACTCCATAAGGGTTCTGGAACCTAAGTACCACAAGGGACTGGGAAATCTCTCTCTACCTCCCAGCTCTGCTCCAACTGCTCCTGACTCAGCAGAATTCCCGTGAGGTAGAATTGCTGTTTGGAAGATACATTTTTGTGTTTCAGATTCCACTATTTCAGGCTAGCCCACACTGTTAAAAGTTCCATTGATTTCTTTTCATTCCAACAAACTCATTTTGTCTATGCCAAGACTACTTTTCTACCTGCCTGTACTCAGGCTAGGCAGTTTATCCCTAGTATGAAAGTAATCACCATTTTGGGATCTTCTTTGTTGTTGTTGTTTTTAAAGATTTTATTTGTTTATTTGGGAGAGAGAGAGAAAGAGAGAGAGGCAGAGACACAGGCAGAGGGAGAAGCGGGACTCGTGGGACTCGATCCCAGATCTCTAGGATCAGGCCCTGGGCGGAAGGCAGCACTAAACCGCTGAGCCACCCCGGCTGCCCATTTTGTGCTCTTCTTTGAATAGCATGTCCCTCTCTGGAATTAGTTTATTTAGACTTGTATGTATGTATGTATGTATGTATGTATGTATGTATGTCTAGTCTAAAGTCTTTAATGGTTTTAAAGAAAAATATAATTTTTAGTCTATCTGTTATTTTCTTTTCTTTTTCTTTTTCTTTTTCTTTTCTTTTTCTTTTTCTTTTCTTTTTCTTTTTCTTTCTTCATGATGGAAGTGATAGTTATTATGCCTCTCTATACCTTAACCAGAAGTAGAACTTCCCTCCCTTCTTGGAGTGTTTTCTTGGGTTAGCTCTGGGAGGCAAGTGTAAGACCTCAGAGCAACATAAAGTAGTCACAATTCTGGATTTAGACTTATTTAGATTTAGAATGCCGGTTGCCTGAGTCATGAGCAGTATTTGGCCTTGTAAAGTATTGCTGTTGTTTTAACCTTCCCTTCTTAGCAGTTAGTTTTACTGCATAAGCTTATTTCATATGCCCCTTTCCTTCTTCAAATCTAATTTAAATCCAGGTGGTGTTTACTTATCTGTCTCCACTGGTACCATCTTGATCTAAGTTACCATCATTGGGGCAGCCCTGGTGGCACAGCGGTTTAGCGCCACCTGCAGCCCGGGGTGTGATCCTGGGGACCCTGGATCGAGTCCCACGTCAGGCTCCCTGCATGGAGCCTGCTTCTCCCTCTGCCTGTGCCTCTGCCCCTCTCTCTCTCTGTGTCTCTATGAATAAATAAATAAATAATCTTAAAAAAAAATTACCATCATTGCCAGATAACAGCATTAGCTTATTCCTGATATTCTAGCTGGTTTTCCTGCAACCTCTTGGGGCTCCCTCTAAGCCAATCTCCATACATATATCCAAACTAATTGTTATTGAAATACAAATCTGACCATCACTCTCCTGGTTAGATTCTTTCAGTGGATTCCCATGGCTCTTAAAGTACAGACAAAACAACTGAGCATGGACTTTCCAGCTCAATCTTGCAACCTACCCGCTGTTTCTTAATGTTCCACTGGTTTTCTTTTTAATGTCTGCCCTCTGTCTTCACTTTTGCCTGCTGTATAGCCTTTGCTCATGGTGATCCCTCTGCCTGAGCTATCCTTCTTTCCTATTTTAACCTAGTCATTGCTATTCTTTTCTCCTTTCAGAGATCACCTCAACTATCACTTCTCAGAGACGACTTCCCTGATATCCCTGGCTTTTTCATTTTTTCAGATCCTCCTGTCTGTTTTTCATCCATTTGCAGTTACTTAGCCTAATGAATCTATTTGCTTGTGAGGTTATTGAATTATTGGCAATATCCTTCATTAGACTAGAAGCTCCAGGGGGGACAGAGAAAAATACTTGTCTTCTGGATCGCTGTTTCATCCTCAATGCATAGAACAGTGACTGGCATTTAATAAAATGTGTGGAATGAATGAATAACAAATTAATGAATATGGATAAAATTATATATTTTACTTTTCTAACCTGGGACATGTTCTTTAGATGGTTCCTATGTTCGTTCTATCTATCTCCATCATAATCATCTATCTATTTTTGTTTATTTAAAAAAATCTTTAGTATAAGGCCCTTGGACATCAGGAGTTTGTCTTAAATCAAACTTCAAACATAGGTTACATATTAAGTAGGAAGTACATCTACTTTAAATACTGAATTGATTATGATAAGTATGTTATTTAACTCACTATAGCATAGCAAAGGAACATGTCTCACAGAGCAGTAAAGAAATTCTCTAATTCTTTTTCTTTTTGTTTCTTTTTCTTTTTTTTTTTTTTTTGCTGGCTGCATTGACAGGTTTATTTCTCTTGACCTAGATAACTAGAGTGGATAGGAATTGAACATTTGCCAACTAATTAGTGACTCAAATCATTTGTGAAAATGGCTGTAAAAATCAACTCAAACTGACATAGCTGAATTTTTAGGTACCATGTAAACATAAGTGGTGTTGTCTTATTCTGTGGTGGTGTCTAAGGAATTGGGGTCAAGACTTAAGATCATTTAAGACCTCCTCCATAGAGTTCTTCTTCAAAGACTGGGTCTAGTTACCTAAGCTATTCTTAAATTATCTCTAGGTTTCCAATTCCACTCCTCATCAGTCTTTTGATCCAGTGTGCAATTACTGGCATTGAAAATGGTGGAATTGTAAAGGAAACATTTCTTCTTCAAAAGTCAAGAAGATTGAGTTTCACACTCACATGGGAGTGATTTTAATGTTTTGGTTCCTAATAATTCTTTGGCATCACATCTCAGATGCTACTGGCACCCCCAAGATGACTCAGAGTTGGAGACTCACAAGTGTCTTTCACCATGGCCTTGCCTAAACACTTTAAACCTCAGGGGAAAATAGCACATATGGCCACACCTCTCATATTTGTGATCCTCTTCCTCTCCATCTTTTCACACATGGTAAAAGACCCTGCCCAAGTAAAACAAGGAAACTGTGTCTGCTGAAAGAAAGGAAGCAGTCAGATGCTTCCTGACATATCTTTTTTTTTTTTTTTAAAGAATAAGTAAATAAGTTCAAGAAGGACCAGATTGTGTCTTTAATACTTAGTTTCTTGACATTTTATTATGATTAACTGGAATTGAGCCAAACAGGAATGGCTTAAAATGTCAAGAAATGCCTATTTGTGAATTGTGTGTATAAGTCTGTGCACACACACATGCACACACACATATGAATGCATGTTACATAGATTATAAAAGAGGATAATTACTCTGTGGTAGGACATGTTTCCAAGAAAACAGGCCTCAAGAAAATGAAATTATTGCTCTGACACTAATCTCTAAGCATTTTTCTTCTTTTTCCTATCTCCCTTCTGTGTGTGTGTGTGTGTGTGTGTGTGTGTGTATAAACGTGATGATCATAGGGATAAAGTTGTACTAGGAGCTTGAACAAGAATATTAATTTTTTTAATTTATATTTTTGAGTAACATTTTTAGTGAAGCTTTTCTTTCTCAATATTCATTTCACATGAAATCCTTAACATTGCACAGACAGAAAAACAATATGATTTCTTTATATTTACTGGTTCAGAAATTTTTTTGAGTACCTGCTAGGTACAAGATACTATTTGGGATGCTTTTAATTATATATTAACTTGGAAAAAATATAACTTTACTTGAAAAATGCCAATGGACTTCTTTTCTCCATATCCTTATATCTTGATTACTTATGTCAGTACTTGCCAGGCCCTTTAATGAAGGAGAGACTTTTGCATCTTATGATATAAAAATAATAATAAAATAAATTAATAACTAACAATTATTTAGGGATTGCTATGTTTACTATAAGCTTTACATGCATCATCTCATTTAATCCTCACAGAAGCCCTATGAGATCATAACTATTTTTTAAAAAGATTTTATTTATTTTTTCATGAGAGACACAGAGAAAGAGGCAGAGATATGGGTAGAGGGAGAGGCAGGCTCGCCACTGAGAGCCCGAAGTGAGACTTGATCCCAGGACCCTGGGATCATGCCCTTAGCCAAGGGCAGACATTCAATCACTGAGCCACCTGGGTGCCCCAAGATCATAACTATTATTATCCCCACTTTACGGATGAAGCAACTGAGACAGAGTTCAGTTGCCCAAGTTACTTGCCCAAGTTACATAGCTAGTGAATGGAAGAACTGAGACTAAATAAGCTAATTAAGCACAAAATGGTATGCATAGAGCTGACTTGTGCAAAGTTAACATGACACATAGAAAGAAATGACTCATGGTACTAATAAGGACAAGATACTAAGCCATCTGAAGAAGCCCCAAATTCTTTCTGCTGATTTCAGAAATATTGACATGAATCCTTTAAAAATCGGCAGAGAGGGAAAAGTAAACAGACTAGCCAATAGAAGAAAACAAAAAATTCTAGAAACAGACCCACTTATAGATAAATATTTAGTACTGCACAAAGGTAATATCTCAAGAGGAGAAATGATAGATCTTTCAGTAAAAAGTAGTAACAGCAATGTCTAACATTTGCTGTGCTCTGGGCAGTGTTTCTAGTTCTTTATGTGCTTAACACATTTTATAGCTGAAGCCATTCTGTGAAGAAGGTACCATTATTTTAATCTTGCCTTATAGATAGGATATAGAAAAGATGCCTAACTTTTGAAGGTCATGAACCCAGTGGTCTAGCTTCAAAACCAGCCTTCTTAATCACCAGTCTATATAACATCTACATTAGGAATCCTGTTTAGCCATTTAGAAAAAGTAACGTTATAGCCTGACCTTATTTCATACAACAAAATAAATTCTAGATGAATTAAAGATTTTTTTAAAAGATTTTATTTATTTATTCACGAGAGACACAGAGAGAGGCAGAGACACAGGCAGGGGGAGAAGCAGACTCTATGCAGGGAGCCCCATGTGGGACTCGATCCCAGAACTCTGGGATCACATCCTGAGCTGAAGGCATATATTCAACCACTGAGCCACCCAGGCATCCCTGATTTAAAGATCTAAAGGTAAAATATGAAACAGTAAATGTGCTAGAAGAAAATATAATTAAAAATTTAAGTAATTGGGATGAGGAAGGTTATTTCTCAAAAGAACATTTAAGGCAGCAATCTTAAAAGAAATATACTGTAATTTTGATTATGTCAAAATGTAGAACTTCTGTATGGAAAAGCAGCAAACAACTAAACCCTGCCATAAACTAAAACAAAATAAAATGACAAATGAGGAAAAAATTACTAGATATGACAGAGTTTACTATTTTTAATATGTAAAGATAATCAGCCAATTGAGAAATGAGCCAGGATATTAGTAGACAGCTAATTATTAATAGATAAAAATTAAATATCGTTAGGTAACTGATATCAGAATAATTTCATCTTTCAAAAGGTTAGATATTTCAACACTGAGATGTTATTTTTGTCTCTTGAATTATTTGTTGGTGAGGCAGGTTATGGGAAGCTGGCATTGTGGTACATTGCTGCTAGAAGTTTCACTTTTGGGGAAAGCAATTTGCAAGATGTGTAAAAACTGTAACTGGTGTATATTTTTTTTTTTACTTAATTGAATTTTTAGGAATTATTCTAATATCTTATATACATGCAAGAATATGTACAGTTGTGCTGGCTGAAGTATTGATTCTAATAGTGAAATGATATAGTTATAAAACCAAAAAAGAAATAATTTATTAAGTAAATGAAGCCAGAAGATGTTTGCACAGAAATCTATACATCAAAACTGGGATCATGCTTTATATATAATAACCATTTATAATCATATTTTAACAGTGGAAAGCATTTTGAGGTTAGCACCTATTGTTTGCTGGTCAATATCAGTTTCTCCTAATTCTTGGTTATGACATCTCTCGACTCCTTTGTAAACTACCACTTTGGTTTGACCTTTTCCCACTTCCAGGGATAGAAGCTGGTTGATTTAAACAAATAATCATGTGGTATTCTGACCACAGTGATGCTGCAGAGGTGAACACATCATGTAAGCATACATTTAGCATTTAGTACATCTAGGTGTACTTCATGACTTTTCCTGAGAACTCTTTGGACAAAACTGACTTGCTTCTTATCTGTTTGCTAATGTAGAAGCAAGTGGCTTCAGGGACTGTTGGCAGTCATCTTTGCATCATTAGGAGGGAAACAAGATGGAGCTAAAGGAGCTAAGAAGTAGAGATGGGAAATGGTGAGAGAAAAACTAGGTTCTCTTCACATCTTTGAGCCCTGGGTAAAGCTCTGTCTGAAGCAATATTATGTATCAGCTCAGACTCTTCAGGTAAGTGACCCAGTAATCCCAGTAATTTCTCTTCCCATGGCCACTTTTTTTTTTCTTTTAGGAGGGAGGGAGAGGGTGGGGGAGGGTCAGAAGGAGAGGGAGAGAGAGAATGTTAAGCAGGCTCCACACTTGGTACAGAGCCCAACACAGAGTTCAGTCTCACAACCTTGAGATCAAGACCTGAGGGATCCCTGGGAGGCTCAGCGGTTTAACGCCTGCCTTTGGCCCAGGGCCCGGTCCTGGAGTCCCAGGATCGAATCCTGCGTTGGGCTCCCTGCATGGAGCCTGCTTTTCCCTCTGCCTGTGTCTCTGCCTCTCTCTCTCTCTCCCCCTCTCCCTTTATGTCTATCATGAATAAATCAATAAAATATTTAAAAAAAAAAGAGAGATCAAGACCTGAGCTGAAATCAAGTTGATGCCCAACTGACTGAACTACCCACATGCCCTCCATGTTCACTTTTTCAAACCCAATTTGTGTAGGGATGCCTGTTTCATGCAATTAAAAACATCCTAACAGACACACATCTGTCTCAAACATGTAATACTTACATGTTCGGGACACACTGATTACAGTTCTAAATAGCAAATGGTCAAGTATGAAAATATTCTGATGAGGCAGAGGCTATAGTTCAATATCACAGTCATTGAGAGAATTTTTGGACTATACAAAACCTGAGATTGTATGCAAATGTTAAATTATTCTTTATTTTTAATATTTAGTAGTCAAAAATTCAAAATGTATTATACTCTAGGAACATTATAGTAGTTTCTCATAGCTGGCAACTGCTGGACAGTTCTTTCAGCTGCTATTCTGCACATTTTTATACTAAAGAGAGGGCAACTTTCAACTGGCACATTTAATGTCACCAGCCATTGTGCACAGCAGAGTATCATTCAGGTAAAGGTTTCAACTGTGTTTTCTAAAAAGACTTTTTATCCAAGATTCATAACTTTGGCAAATCTCAAAAATCTTTGACTGCCTTTAGGGACTGGTAGTTACAGCAATAATTTCAATAAATTTTTTACTTAAAATGATAACTTCTGTAAGCTCAAAGACTATAAAGAATTGCCTTCTTAGATAATTCTTATGAAGTTTATAATTATGAAACTGGATTAATGAAAACAAAATGCATCATATGGGCCCATTTTTCTCTAACAACTTGCTATGTGATTTATATTCTTATGTCTGAAAAAGATGGTTTGTTGGTTTATTATGGATGTGTGGTCCATGATTTAGGAACTTCTCATTGTGAAATTTTAAGGTGTCAGGGTTTACATAATTGTTTTAATTCACCTTAAAAAAAAGATGAAGGATTCCAAAATAGCACTTTTTCTTAAAAAATTCATGCCAAATAAAATTAAATACCTGAATATTAGTCTGCTTTATATTATTATTTGAATTTTTATTAATATGCTTTGGTTCAGAAAGGATATCATGATCTTCATAAGTTCTCATTCATTATTTACTAATATTTGTATTAGTTTATTCTATATTAATAGTTCAATATTTGTAAACTATCCCCTTATTTAACCTTTTGAAAGTCTTCAATAATCATTTTATTTTATTTTTATTTTATATTTATTTGGGGCTTGAACTCATGACCCTGAGATATAAGACCTGAGCTAAGATCAAGAGTCAGACACTTAACTGACTGAGCCACTAGGCACCCCTTGATAATCATTTTAATACATAAAACCAATAGCATTAATAATTTTTAATTATAACATTTTACTGCTGTGTGTGTATGTATGTATGTATACAAAATTGCAATAATTGTACTCCAGGTATTAGAATTTCAATATATAAAGCACATATAGAGATTTTCCTTCCAGGTTACATCTGAAATGCTTATGTGTATTTTTAGGTGAATATTCAGTTATCAACTTGAAATCTGATAAATGTCTTCTTCAAGTTACTGACATTATTACCAACTAGCTGTGATGGTAGTCTGTTGTACCATAACATTACTGAACATGCATGGAGTTCAGAGCTGCCAGATGGTGATGAAGCTGGCACTCAGCTCTTTCACTTGTCAAGGCCAAAACAAGAGATGAAACCAAAGAGCAGATTTTGGATGAATATGGAGGCCAAGGCCCAAGGTGCGTGGGTCATGTATGTATCATTCTTAATAATGGCATTTTATAACTCTACCAGTATTTACTTTACCAGTCTCCTGAGAAAAATGTCTACAAAGCCATGCCCAGAATGATAATAACAGTGTTTATCTGGGTGGTGGAATTATAGATAATTTTTTCTTGTGGCTTATCAGTATTTTCCACATTTTTTTCCTACAGTAAACCTGCATTGCTTCAGTAATGAAGAAAAATATAAAAGTCTAAAACTTCTACAACTTAGAATGAATAACAAATAACTAAATTTACAAAAATAACTTCACATTAAAAAAAAAGATCTAGAAATACACCGGGTAGTCCTTTTTGGTAAAACATTGCCAGGATTTATAAGGGTTAGGAAGTTTTTCCTAAATTTTATCCTCAATTCCTCTTGCTGTTAGTTAAGCCCTTTTACCAAAGGAGATGGGACAGCTGCTAATCCTCATTTAAGTCCACTTTCAGATCAGTATTGTATTTCCTTCTCTCTGTTTTCTCATTTTTAGGCCAAACTTTCTTTAGTGTCTGTTCACCACACCCTTATTCTCAACAATTGTAGAATTAAGAGTAAAGGAGCAAATTCCTCTTTCAAGGACATGATCCTATTCAGTTTTGTTGCTTTGAGCCTCATTGGCCAAAAAACAACAAAAAGTTTGTTGGAGATAGGCCTTGAAGCCCCAGTTTGTAGAGGAATCCAGAACCCAGCAAATCAATAGAGCTGGAATGGTTAGCACCTCTTTATCTTCAAAGCTCAAAAGATAGAAAAGTCACTTAGGAAAAAAACTCATTACAGACACACACACACACACATACACACACACACACACATTTTCCATATATATTATTTTCCATATTCCCTGCCAGAAAATGCAGGAAAGTCATTGCCAAATTGTGTTGGGCCACTCACTGTAAGGAAGCACAGCCTTTTCTTGGAGTAGAAGCAGATAGACAATAAGGATCTCGGATCTGGCACATCTTCCCAATTAAGGCAGTTAGTATTCATGGTTTGAGCCAGGTGAAGCAAGGTTCAAATTCTGGCCATGTCTGTATAATTTAAAAAACGAAGCAAAGCAAAATGGAAAAAAGTTCATAATGAAGAGTGAGTGACTGTTTTCCAACAGTATTCCCAGTCAGTGTGGACCTCAGTCCTGAGAATGGTGGTGTGCTTCAATAAAGAATTATTGACATGTTGATTGATCCATTCTACCAAGCAGTTTTCTGCAAAGCAGTTTCTATGATGATCTCCTTTGGATACACACAACCTTTGATTAACTTAATAAATGATATTTTCTGGGTCTACTTGGAATTTTCCTCATTTTCAAGGCCCTAGACTTATGGATTTAGATCAGAGTTTGGGCTGGAGGTAGAGGGCTGACCACAGACATAATATGTTTCTGGCCTAACCAATAAATGGATAAAGTAATGAAGGGAACACCTAGAAGAACAACTAGTTGGATTAGTTACTTACCCCATAGTCATGAAAGCACACTGAATTATGACAGTAAATGATATGATGCTTTTAAAGAGGTTATGGGATGGCTAAAATTAAGATCAAAGTTATAACTTTATTTGATGCAGTAGAGTAAATCATTCGAATTGGGAGAATCCAAAGCACAAATATCATGCCAAAGAATCTAATAAATGTGCATGGTGTATACACTCAGTGACTTTCAACCAATATCCTTCCTTTCCTTTTTCAAAATTAGAATTAGAAATCTTTGGGCACAATTTAAGAGAACTCAGAAACCTTCTTTCCAGTTCTTTGGTACATTTTTGTTTTCCTTGATTTACAGGGGAAGTATAGAGTGTATTAATTTAAAGCTGCAATTTAATAGATCTAAGCCAGCTGTTCAATCTTAGAAAATATCAGATCCTAAGTATTCTTTCCTTTAAGTTTTAGGCATGGTCCAGAACCATGGAGGGGTGGGAAGGAAAACGGGGCTTATCCAAGTCATTGAAATTTGATTACTGTGTTACTCAGGACATCCCAGCCAAATGAATGCATCAAGTTGTCATTGGCCAATGGCTTTGATCCCAAGATGGGCTATGCCCAAAGATGGAGCTATGCTGCCAAGGACTGTAATCTAAAAACATGGTGGGATTATGTTCAGGAACTAAGCTCTCGCTGCCCCTCAAGCTGGGCTTGAGTTGACTCTGTGGTGACTGCTGTTGTCTAGGACTGTTAGCTTATTAATGTGACTGACGTCACCAGGATTGAGGAGAGCAAAGTGTGCTTTTGCCAAGAGTGAGGCAGTTGCTATGGGAGGTAGTTTAAGGAGGGGCTCCTGGGCCTAACTTCTGTGAAATCTTCTGAAGGAAGGCTGATTAGAGTTGACATGCCATTGTCCTCTAAAAACCTAATAGGACACATATTTTTTTCCAGTAAGTGAGACAGTTGCAGAACCCGTATTTCATAAAGGCTCAGAAGGGGATCTCACACATACAAGAAAGTAAACTCATAACTAATAGCCCTTTGGGGGGAAAATTTTATTTCAATTACCATGCTCAGATGGCCTTCCACTTAATCTTGAACACTGTTGTCGGAACTGGGCTATGAGCCAATTCTCAAAATAGCGTAAATGGGAAATAGTTAGGCAAGCCTTGTGATATATACTAGGTGTGTTTGGTTATTTTAACATGTTTCCCTTTAGTGTTTCCAGAATATGTGTGATGGATTATAGGGCTTGAGATTATTATAGTAGGTGTCATTTCCCCTATATGTCATAGCTGGGCTAGAGGTCACAGGAATAGGAACTCACTATTAGCGAAATCAGGGTACATAGGCCTTACTTGGGGAGTGTGCTCAAAAATAACAAAACCTCCAAGTGGAGTAGAACACATGAACATATTTTTAGCTCATCTGTAAAATGATGAGGGTTCATCTCTTAAGTCATTTGCAGCTCTAACATTGTATGTGGAAATAAATTTTCAACCTGTTAATTGCAGATTGTCTGTAAGAGGGACAATAGTAGTAGGCACCTTGGGTATCAACCTTTGCATTGACATGACTGTTAAATGAGTTGGTATATGAAAATAACCTGCTTTGGTGCCTGGCACATAGAATGTGCTCAGAAAGTATTAGAGGCGGTGACTGTTTTTATTGGTATGTGTTTTGAGACTTCTCTAAAACGAACACTATAGCCTGTACTCTGTATTCTGTCCTACTGCCTCATACATAGCCTCATAGAAAGTATATACATTTCTCTCAGTGATGTTGCCATTGGTCAAATATCTCCAAATTTTATCTCTAAAATGAAGAGTTGCTGATAAATTAAGATAACCAAGAAGGTGTATAAGAGATATTTTTTTTTAAGCAAAAGAGGACTATTCAAATATAACAAAAAAATTGGAGGCTGGCTATTACTAGTATAGATGCCTCATATTAAAACTTACCCACTATCCCTTTTTTAAAAAAAAAATAGGTTTTATTATTAGTCAGATATGGTGACTCCCAACAGATCAGGAGGTGATGGCTGCTGGAAAGATAGTTTGTCACTCACAGGTCCAAGAGGAGGGAGCATGCCATGTTTTGTGGGACCACATAGTTAAGTACCAGCTAGGGTCATTCAGAAGACTGAAGGAATGAAGGGAAAGCATAAGCAAGAGCTTTTATTATGTTTTTTTGTTGTTGTTGTTGTTTTGGGGTGTTTTTTTTTGTGGACAGGAATGGGCAAGGCTGAGTAAACAGGCTAGACAGGTTTAAGATTGACTAGTTTGAAGAATTTTAGTAGGCTTTTAGCATGTAGGGATTATCTGTGGTTGCCAGGTAGCAGACTGTAGAGTGATTAGGGCACGGGGATAGTGGGTCAACTTGCAAGAGCTCAGTAAAGGAGTTAGTTGGTAGGTATGGGCTCTAGATTGGTTGGTTTGTTATATTTGAATAGCCCTCTTTTGTTTATAGAATATCTCATGTACACCTTCCCAATTGATTTAATTCTATCCCAGTTGCCTTCACTTTAGAGACCAAAATTTGGAGATACTGGGTGAAAGACATGTTCTCAGGGGAGTCATTTGTTATTTTGGGGAATTCTCTAGAGCCCTGGGAGGGGCAGTTTCTCCAGAATAGACAACAACTCCTATGATGCCAGATGCCAGAACACCAGGAATATAGAAAATAAGAAAATACAGTTAATACATCATTTCATTTTCATTGCATCTTTAGTTTTGTTGTTTGTACCTAGAGGGGGCCAAAGGAGTTTGAGTGGGAATAAAAAGAGAATTTTAGCTGGGCTGATTTTGAGCTCCTAGTGAATAAAAGGTATGAGTAAGAGAATCTGATGAAACTTCCCTTCTTTAGCCACAATAGATGTGTATTGGTAAGGCAAGTAAAAACTGTGGCATAGAGTTGGAGAGGAAACCGCCCTTCCCCATCTCTTCCCCTGGTATCTTTATATGGCTCAGCGCTGTTCAGGTTCAAGAGGAAAGAGATTTGGAGCATCTAGGACACGGTTGGGTCTTGGTGTTCTCAGGATGGGTGCTGACAGTCATGAGACTTTTCCCAGTGGCTTTACAACAGGTGTGAAGAAGTGGGAGCCCGAGCAGAATGAGAACAAGGCTGGCACATGTGAGTAATTTCCTTGGGCATTCCCAAGAATAACTTGGAGATCTATCTTATGCCCCTGAACAAATACACATTTAGGCCAAACTATAGAGAATGGCATTATTTTATTTCAGACCTTTTTCCTCATTCAATAGTTAACTGGATTCAGTGAGCCCTTTTTAACTGTTACACAAGAAAATTCATTTTATTTTATAACCATTTCTAGCATTTGCCCGAAATATGTATTAAACAGATTAACCACCACCCCCCTTTCATGGCACCTGGTGAGAATCAGATGCCAAGAAGGTATTAGATGTGCAAGGAAAAGGAGGATGTAGAAAAGGCAGGAAGAGCCTTCAGACTGCATTGCAGGTATGACACTCGTATGAGAGAGGGAAGGAAGAAGAGCTGGGTGGGAAGAATATCAGACTGTAGCCAAGTTATAGGAAATGTTCAGCCAGACTGAAGGGGAGGCCTTGAGTCCCATGTCTTGCTGGAAGGGCCTGCCTTTATTTTCCACCATGCTTAGTCATTGTCTGGGAGTTGCATGTCAGATCTCGAGAGGCAGTAGCTGGGGCCATCAGTCATTCCTGCTCCCAGCAGCAGGAGATCTGAATGGCACATTTTCATTGCTGCCACCTCTGGGATCAAAATCTGTTCCCCCCGCCCTCCCCCCCCCCCCCCCCCCCCCATGCAAACACACGAGGGTTATTTACAAGCTTGAGCTTGGGTCCAAGTATACTTGACACAGCAGAGCAGGGACTTGGACCCCCGAGGTGGGTTTCAGCTTAGTTTTTATAGGCTGGTCTAGGGGATCTTCAGAAGGGGTGGAGGAATTTCTCAAGTTCTGTTTACATTTTGATATGGGGCTTTCAAGGGCGTTGAGCTCCATTCTTATTCTAATAGAGGCTTCCAGCCCTTGGCTTGGGCTCTGTTCTCATTCTAATAGGGGCTTTCTAGGACGTTAAGCTGCAAGCTGTTTTCTTCCTGTAACTGAAGTAAGGTAAAGTTCAGCTCTTATTCACAGGGGCCTGGGATGGCTGCACTTGTGATAACACTGAACTCAAAGTGGAATGGCCTTAATTTTCTCGGCCTCCACATTTCCCCCTCTCAGAGGAACCTAAGGAAGGACCCAATCATGGGTCCAGGTTGCTCTCAGAGTGAGCCAGGGGGAATGATTAAACCAGGATTCTAACCAGCCTTGTTGCTATTCTCGCTCCCGTTTACATTCCAGGGAAGAAGCAACATCTTACATTTAAGGCAGCACATAACCATCCCCACCCCACCCTTTGTTAGAAGACTAAGTCTAATCCCCTTCTATTTTGAAAGACAACCTCAGACTAGGGAGTCTTGGAGGTGGGAAATAAGTGAGAACGGCGCAGTCTTAGCTTTAGGGGATTGTCCTCGTCCGGTTGGCTTTTCCATTCTGGAACAAAGTCCTTGAGAATTGCTTGTGGGTCAGCTGGCCAGATGTGGGTGTAGTGGACCCAGGGAGTAATCCCATCGACCTTGAGAGCGGTGGGAGTGGTCAGGATCACGATGTAAGGTCCCTTCCAGCGAGGTTGAAGTGTCTGGTGTTGGTATCTCTGCTCGTACACCCAGTCACCTGGCCGATATCGATGGGGCTCCGGGGGTGGCCCAGTCTCATAGAGGGCCCTCAGCTTAGGCCACACCTGCTCATGGGTTCATTGTAACATTTGGAGGGAGAAAAGAAGTTGGTGATCATCAAATTCAGCAAGCACCTCAGGTTTTAAATTGGGGATAACAGGTGGAGGAAGACCGAACATGATCTCTTAGGGAGTCAGTCCCATCTTATATAGGGAGTTCTTCACCCTATATAGGGCAAAGGGGAGGAGAGTCACCCAGTCCCCGCCAGTCTCCAGGGCTAATTTAGTTAAGGTCTCCTTTAATGTTCAGTTCATCCTCTCTACCTGTCCTGAGCTCTGGGGCCTATATGCACAATGTAATTTCCAATCTGCCCCAAGTACTAGTGCCACTCCCCGTGTTACCTTAGAGATGAATCCTGGTGGGCCATTGTCTGACCCAATCTTAACAGGAAAACCATACCTCGGTAAGATGTCTTCCAGCAGTTTCTTGGTCACGGTCTGTGCCGTTTCATGTTTGGTGGGAAATGCCTCTGTCCATCCTGAAAAAGTATCTACAAACACTAATAAATACCTGTATCCGTATTTTCCAGGTTTTACTTCAGTGAAGTCCACTTCCCAGTAGGCTCCTGGGTGGTCCCCTCGGAGCCGGGTGCCTGGGTTAGATCCATGGGCGGTGGCATTAGTTAACTGGCATGCGTGGCAGCTTGCCACAATCTGCTCGATCTTTGCTCTAGAGTTTTTAATAGTGGTCTTTGCATGTCGTATGAGGTCTTCCATCTTCCTTGTTCCCATGTGAGTACTCCGATGCATTTTGGATAGGACTCACCGTCCCAGTTCCTCTGGCAAGATGGTGCTGGAGTCTGTGGCCCTCCACCAGCCACGCAAGTACTGGGTCACAGGCAAGCATTTGATCCAGTGTAAGCCAGCATCAGTATAGTTGGGGGTGTCAGGCAGGGTCGGTGCCCCTGGATCAGGTCACGTGGTTGCTAAGACCTGGGTCACCAAAAGGGCTGCCTCCTTTGCTTTTAAATCGGCTAGCTGGTTTCCCCTGGCTACTGGTGTGTCTGCCTTTTGGTGCCCCGGACAGTGGATGATGGCTAGGGCCTTGGGCAGCCAGAGGGCCCTCAGGAGTTCAAGAATCTCCCGTTTTGTTTATACAGTCTTTCCCTCTGCTGTCAGGAGCCCTCTCTCTCTGTAAAGGGCTCCGTGGATGTGAGCGATGGTGAAGGCGTACCTGCTGTCGGTGTGGATGTTTATTCGTTTACCTTCCCCCATGGTCAGCGCCTTGGCCAGTGCGATCAGTTCTGCCCGTTGAGCAGATGTTCCGGCTGCCAGTGGCTCCGCCCAGTCGGTCTCTGTCTCCGTGGTTACAGCTGCCCCCACACATCTGACTCCTTCTTGGACAAAACTGCTGTCCGTGTACCAGGTGGCATCGGCATTCGGCAGTGGCTGGTCCTGGAGATCAGCTCTGATTCCGTGTACCTGTGCCAAAATTTCTTGACAGTCATGCAGAGGGGGGTCCCAGTCTGGGTTAGGGAGTAGCATTGCCGGATTCAGGGTTGTTGGTGGCTTAAATAAAATTCTGGTGGGGTTTAGCAGCAGGCTCTGATAATGGGTCAGACGGGCATTGCTGATCCAGCGGTCTGGGGGCTGTTTGAGTACCCCTTCAATAGCATGTGGGGTGGTAACATGCAGTTCTTGCCCCATGGCCAGTTTGTCTGCATCCTTGACTAGTGGCCACTGCAGCAATAATTTTTAAGCATGGGGGGCATCCAGCAGCCACCAGGTCCAACATTTTGGAGAGATAGGCTATGGGTCTCTTCCAGGGACCTAAATACTGGACAAGGACCCCTTTTGCCACCCCGTCTTTCTCGTCCACATACAGGTAGAAGGGCTTGGCTAGATCGGGCAACCCAAGAGCCGGGGCAGGCAGCAAGGCCTGTTTAAGGTCATTAAAGGCTCTGTTCATGGCCTCTGTCCATTCAAAATTTTGCTGGTGCCTGGTGGCCCCTTGCACCCATCAAGTTTTGTTTGCCAATTTCCCTTGGGGTTGTAATAAAACCGAATGTTGTGCCCCAGTGTCCACTAGGAATTCAACAGGTTGCCCCTCCACTTTAAAGAGTTACCCTGGGCTCGGGGAGGGGTGCCGAACCCTGAAATCCCCTAATTGTCCAGGTCCTCCATTTCCAAGATCTTGGCAGGGGCCTTAGATCTTTTGTTAGAGCAGCTTTTTACCCAGTGGCCCTCCTCTTTGCAATAGGCGCATTGGTTTTTGTTCATCCTTAGGGCACTCCCAAGGGGGACCAGGGCCATCCTCCTTACCAGTCCCTGAAGCCAGCTTCTTGAGGTACCTCCGTCTTTCCTGTGGGTCATCCATGGTTGTGGCCAGCAGGATCTTGGCCAGGTTTCGGGTCTGCCGGTCACTTACTTTGGTTTGTTGTTCTTCGGGACTTTCTCTATTATTATAGACTGGTTCTGCTACTATCACTAAATCCTGCAAGCTCTTCTCTCCCAGTCTCTCTGCTCTTTGCAATTTCTTTTTAATGTCCGGAGTGGCCTGGTTAACAAAAGCCATGATAATTGTGGCCTTTGTTTCCGGGGCTTCTGGGTTCATAGGGGTGTACTGTCTAAAAGCCTCTATGACTCTCTCTAAGAAGGCTGCTGGACTCTCATCCTTACCCTGTCTTACATCGTAGACCTTGGCCAGATTGGTAGGCTTGCGCGTGGAAGCCTTGAGACCTGCCATTAGAGTCTGGCGGTAGACCCAGAGTCTCTCCTTACCTTCAGCTGAGTTGTAGTCCCAGGTGGGGCGGGATAAAGGGAAGGCAGCATTTATGAGGTCTGGGTTTTGAGTCGGCTGTCTGTCCTCTCCCAGGATAGGCTTCCAGGCTTCCACCTGAATTTGTTCTCTCTCCTCGATGGTGAAGAGAACCTGCAAGAGTTGTTGGCAGTCATCCCAAGTAAGCTGGTGGGTAAAGAGAACAGTATCTAAAAGCCTGATTAGATCTCTCGGATTATCAGAGAACTTTGCATTTTGGGTTTTCCAATTATATAAATAACTGGTGGAGAATGGCCAATATAACATTAGCTGTTCACCAGTCTCGTCGGGGGGGGCCCCATGGCGTGGAAAGGAAGGGCGGTGGAGTCTGCCGGCCCCGCATTCAGAGGTGGGGCCGTCCGGTGGGTCCGACCGCGTGTCCCCGCTGCTGGCCCACGCACAGGGACTCCCTTGTCAGGGAGGGGTGGCGCCCCTTCTGTAGCCCCCGGTGTCTCCAGTGGAGGGGTGGAAGGGGGAGGGGGTGCCCGGTAGGGTGGCGGGAAAATCAAGTCCTCCGGGAAGGAATCCTGGAAGACCGGATGAAGGGGCGCTTGGGGCATAGAGTCGGTCTCCTTCTCGGCTTTCCGCAGGGCTAGAATCTCGGTAGGTCCTGCTTTGGGGGGTAAAAATGGTTTTAGCCAAAGAGGGGGATTCTCGATCATGTCCTGCCAGGTCAGGATGTAGGGCACCTGGTCAGAGTAGCCGTCTGGTTTGTCCCTGAAGATTACAGCCTTTACCTGTAAGATAATAGGTAGGTGAAAAGTTCCTTCTTGGGGCCATCCCACATCAAAGGTTGGCCATTCTGATATGCCATAAATTTGGAATCTCTCTCTCCGTGTGTCTATGCTCAGAATACGAGCTCTTTCCCTAATATCTGAAAAGTGGGAGAGCATAAGAGACAGGGGAGTGGTTTCTGTCTCCCTCGTTATGTCCCCGATCTGCACCAAGATACAGACAGTAAAGACAATTAACAAGGACACAACAACACAGACAAATGCAAAAAAAGTTAACAAGGACATAGTAACACAGACAAACGTTCCAGTGCGCCCCAGAGACAAAACAGAAAGCAACCCGAAGCGCTGGCAGTCGGCCCTCCTTACAGATAAGGACCCCTGTCCTCCTTACAGGTGAGGACCCTGTCCTCCCGGTGGGGGCAAGGGACGTCTCCTCAAGACCCCCGATCGACGGCCCGCCAGCGCATCCGCTTAAGCCAATGCCGACCTAATACAGATTGGAATTCCTTCAGGTTAGAGCTCTGGGAAATATGCGCGCAAAAGGTGGAAAAAGTTGAGTGCACTCACCACACATGAAACCCTCCCGATGGGGTCCTGGAGGTTTCTTGGATCCCGGACGAGCCCCCAAATGTTGTGCCCAAGATTGCGAATCCGAGAAACCACCGAGGAGCTGACACCAATGCAAACACACGAGCAAGCCCAACCAAGACTGGCCAACCCTGACACGGTTTATTTACAAGCTCGAGCTTGGGTCCAAGTATACCCGACACAGCGGAGCAGGGACTTGGGCCCAAAATCTGTTTCTCAAATTAAATTTAGCTTGAGTATTTGAAGATTTGGTACTTTTAGAAATAGTAAATGAATGTTCTCTAGAGTCTCACCCCGGGGTACCTTCAAATCTGTAGGGTGCCAAAGAAGTGAAATAATTACTTCAAAATAGAGTTTATAATTTAAATATTGGTGAAATTCATATGTTGACAGTATATGAGACTTTTTTCAGTGAATTAGATCCTAGTTACCAAGAAGAATTAGAGCAAAGCACAACACTGTTACCAGGACCAATCTGTGAACAGTATCACAAATTGCAAAGTGAATTTGAGGAAACATGAGGCTGACGTTCACATTCTTTGTCCTGAGCATCAGAATTCCTAAGGAGTTATGATTCTATCTGTAAGATAGTTAAGACTAGGGCCACTATGATCAGTTGTTAGGCAGTAATTATGAGTGCTAAGATTGCTTAGTACTTGTAACTTATCAAGTGAAGATATGTATTTGTAATATCTTTGACATAGACCAATACATATATATAAAAACTTATCAGATTTTATTATTATCCCCATTTTGCAAGTGGGGAAATCAAAGCTCAGAAGTTAAATAACTTACCCATCGTCATATCTACTAAGCACCTCAAGCAAGCTCTATTGCTTGCTGTGATTGATTATAAAAATGGCTCCTGTTCTCCCTCACTTTTATCCACATCCCTTGCAATGTGATTGTTGCTTTTCCCGTAGAGAGACAAAGCCTTTTTCTCTTCCCCTTGAATTGGGACTGGCCTTAAGACCTTCTATGGCCAGTAGATATGGTGGAAGTGACTACGCATAGGACCTGATCCTCACGAGGACTTGCATGCTTCTATTTTCTCTTTTGAGCCCCTGCTTCCATCTTGGGAACAAGCCTGGGCTAGTCTGCTGGAGGATGAGAGGGTAATGGAGCTGAGATGAATCATCCTAGCTGAGGCTATTCTAGACCAGCCAGCCCCTAGCCAACCCTCTAACCTTCTGACTAAGACGTATGAGCAAGCCCAACCAAGACTGGCCAACCCTGACTCAGATGAACAGAATTGTCCAGCCAGCCTACAGGTTAATGAAAAAATAAGAAATTGTTGCTTTTCGCCACCCACTGAGTTTTAGGGTGTGTTGCTATGCAGCATTATTATAGCAATTGATAACAGATATAGTTGTCTACCTGAAGTCATTTCTTCTCTTTTCTTTGAAGGAAAAATCTGCTTCCCACAACAGAGGTTTAAATGGTGTGTGTTCACTTTTCAAACTTTTTTTCAGTTTGGGTGATCCATTTCTATCAGATGTATGGTGAGATCAACTTTGTAGGAGGGGTTTGGGGAGAGAAACCATTTTGAGAAACATTTTCCTTTCTGAGTAGAAAGAAG
This sequence comes from Vulpes vulpes, assembly GCF_048418805.1. Lineage (NCBI taxonomy): Eukaryota > Metazoa > Chordata > Mammalia > Carnivora > Canidae > Vulpes > Vulpes vulpes. The sequence continues at coordinate 129,384,319 of NC_132783.1, read as the reverse complement.
CTGTCAATGAAACAGAGGCCTTCTCTTTTCCTTCTGTCTGCTTTGGGCACTGTATCGTCAAAAACAGGCACTTGAACAATAGCAGCCATCTTGTGACCACTAGGCAACAAGCCTAGGAATAGCAATCTAATACATTGGAAAGAATGGAAAGCTGAAAAGAGCCTACATTCCCAATCATATCATTCAGTTACAGAACCAATCCTAGAACTCCCACACTTTCTGACTTCTGTACCATTTAAGCTATTGTGTGTCAGTTACTTTAAGTGTCTCAGTGTAGGAACCAGAGTCCAACTATAGGCAGTCTAGTTTGTAACCATTATAGCTGCACTCTTGGAACACTATTAAGTTATTAATCTATTAAGATTAATAGAACTCTGGACTTGAAAGGCCCAAGTGAATATCTAATGTGGTTGTTGACAAGATGTTTTGTTGGTAAATGCTGAAGTACAGTCTGTCTGCTAACCTAGCATGGGCTGGAGCACATCTACAAGGATCTTCACTCTCCTGGATAACAGTACCACTGGGGTAGGGTATGAGCTTTCATGGGGGAGTCAGAAAGTTTGCAAAGATTTTCTAAAGATTCATAACCAGTAGAGGAAAGAACCATAAACTCTATCATCTACCACAAACCTTACCCAATGCCCCTTCCTTGCTCTTATCCCTGTTCCAATCTCTATCAATAACTAGAGTGATTTAGAGATTTCTAAATTTGGTTTAAATTTTAAAATTCATTCTTATTATCTTGATTTATGAAATTGCCATATTTTATTATGTTTGTTTCATCAAAGAGTAATACAGTATCTTTGATCACATAGATCTACTTAAGAAAAACAGGCTTTGTCTATACAAAAGGGCCCATATCAATATCAGATATTGATAAAAATATGATCATAAAATGATCATATGATCATAAAAATATATATATTTTTATAGCACAAATCAATTCAAATATAATTAGGACAGCTCAAATTAGAAAGAAAAAGAAAAAAAGAAATGAATTAAAATAAATGACCATGATTTTTGACATAATAGAAAACGCGCCTGCAAAGAGCTTGCTTTATGCCTAAAGCATTGAAAGTTGCAATGTGTTCCCACATATCATCTTGTTTGCTGGAGTGTGGTTGCCAGAGTAGGGCATCAACATCATGACGCAAATAGAAACAGGGCATTTCTTTAGGGTCCACTATGACAGAGAAAAGGTACTGGTTGCTTCCAAGATTCACCACATGAGTAGTTTTTAATGTACTGACATCAAATCTGCATAAACTGGAGCTCTCTTCAAAGAAAATGTCACATTCTTCTAACTCTTGAGCATTACAAGGAGGTTTTCCTTTATTTGGATTTGGATTCAGTTCTTCAGAGGTCAAATGCATCAAACGTTCAGCTATTGCAGCACATTGGGCTGAGTCTCTTCCCACTGGATCCCACCCATGTTTATTACTGGTTTTACCATTTCTTCAGAGCTAAGCCCAGAGACATTTCTGGCCTGGCATTCTGTCTGGCTCTCTCACTATTCCATATCCCCACACCCTCAAGTGGTGGTGTCCTTTGGTCCAGGCATTCTTCTTGCTTTCCTGAAGTCTAATTTCTGTTGACTCTCTCCTGAGGACAGTGGGTCTCTCAGTTTCTATCTATCTTTTCATGCATCATACATAGCTACTGATGTGCTTCACACACACCTATCTAATTCCTACTCCTTGCCTGGGTCATCCCAGCCTTGTCTTTGGCTACCTACAACCTAAGTATTTCCATTAGTGTATTCATATAGCCCTTTTCTTGCATAGCTAGAGGAAAACCTTGGGTAGATCATAGTTTTCATCTTAAAAAATATTGTCCTTCCATCTCCTTCCTTCCCATACCTGACCTCACAACACACATAAAAACTCCAGTGTGGGGATCCCTGGGTGGCGCAGCGGTTTGGCGCCTGCCTTTGGCCCAGGGCGCGATCCTGGAGACCCGGGATCGAATCCCACGTCGGGCTCCCGGTGCATGGAGCCTGCTTCTCCCTCTGCCTGTGTCTCTGCCCCTCCCTCTCTCTCTCTCTCTCTCTGTGACTCTCATAAATGAATTAAAAAAAAAAAAAAAACTTGCGCTTTGGCTCCAACATTTAAAAAAAAAAAAAAAAAAAAACTCCAGTGTGAAAGTTTCCAAGCCCTTTCCGAACTTTCCATAAAATTTTACATTTTGAAACAAAAATTGATATATAGCAGATTGGACAGGGTCTGGTGTGTTTTAGCCTTACTTGCCATCTAGTTATTCTTTGTAGGCTCTCCAGATGGTCCTGGATGGTAAGGTCTCTGCTACAAAGGGAAAATGTCCTGTGGTTGGCAGGGCACTTACACTGCCAGAATTAGGTTAATAGCATTGTGTGTGGCCTTTGAAGAGCTTGTTTTGTGTCCCCTCTTTTTTCTTTTTTGATAAAACCCCAGGCTGATGATTCTAGATTGGGAGTCCATTTAGCTTTTTGTAGGTAATATAGAAAAGAGGAGCCATTCCTTCAAAAAACCCACATGAGCTAATGCTCCTTGAAAGGTCTTCCAACCACAAGATACTTGAAAAAATTTTCAAGTTTTTAAGGGACATTGTCTTATCAAGTACTGCCAGTGGGCCATCCAACTGTCCTTCTGCATGGAGGTCAACATGTGGGCCCCACTATCTCTTAGGTGTCCTTCCCAGCTGTTATTTTGATTTTTGTGGTTCTGTGTTATTCTTGGGTCTTTTCAAAAGCTGTGTAGCTTCACAGGAAGATCAGTGTCCCTAATATTTCAAGTGCAGTTAGAGATTCTCTATACCCGCATGTGGCTAGAAAACTTTAAGGAACTCTGCTAATTGTTACCATTGACATTTCATTTGTATCTTCACTGCTGCTCAATAATTATTTTGTTCAACTCATTCCTTCTCAATAAGAATCCTCCTCTGAACAATTTCCACAAGCTCTAATTTTCTCCAGCTCTCAAACTAACTTCGCTGCCTTTTGTATCTCAATGGAAGAGTAAACGTCTCTTAACGTGAGCTTTCATGTCCATCCTAGAATTTCTTTCTTTTTTTTTTTTTAAAAGATTTTATTTATTTATTCATGAGAGACACAGAGAGAGAGGGGCGGGGGCAGAGAGAGAAGCAGGCTCCGTGCAGGGAGCCCCACATGGGACTCCATCCCAGGTCTCCAGGATTACAACCTGGGCCAAAGGTGGCGCTAAACCACTGAGCCACCCAGGCTGCCCCCATCCTAGAATTTCTATCATCTGCACCTTCTCTTTTTTTCCCAGAGGAAGAAATTTCCTTCCCTCTTTCAAACACTAGTCTCATACTATGTGTCCTTGATCCTGTATTTTCCTCATTTTTCCAAGATTTTGTTTCATTAATCTTACTTCCTCTCTTGAGTTTTCAGTTACTCCTTCATGGGCTCCTGCTCCTTCCTTGGCTTAGAAACAAATGCAGGCTTTCCCCATCTAAGAATATGTTTTTACCTTAACCCTCTACTCTCGTGAGTTAGCATCTTATCTCCCTGCCCTATCAGTTACCTCCAACAGTTTAAAGTGAGTCTAATTGCCTGACTCCATTTTCTCACTGCTTTCTCCTAATCCCTTTCAGTCTGGCTGTCATCCTCATTGATATACCAAAACTGCTCTGTGGAAGGGAAGAAGGAAAGAAAACAGGGCAAGAAGCTTCATGTTGTGTTTAGAAGCAAATCTATTAGAATCATGAATTTAATTTTAAGAACAAGTTTTTGAGGAGAAAAGCAAGACAAGGAGGTGCCTTGTAGATAGTTAGAGAATGCAGTTAATGACTTCATAGAGTTGGTCATCATCCACACAAAACTGATGTGTATATTATAATTTAGGAGAGTAAAATTCCATTTACTACAACAAACATATTCTAGCAAAAATCACCTTTATAATAAACATAAAGTGTCCAAATATAATTTTTAGTACAACTATGTAAAGGAAGATTTGAGTTATCATAGCTTTGTAGTCAAGGTTTACATTCCATGGGAGATAACTATAAAACTTTTGTGGTTAAAAGCAGAAAATCACGGGAGAGCTTCTTGCCTTTTTCAATAAACAATTCAATTTTATGATGACAAGATACAGAGAATGTATAGATTTAACTTAAACAGGAACTTCCCCCCACCTGGATAATACTTCTTATTTTTTGGTCTTATAACTGGCATGTAAAATTCTCTTCCTTATTTTTACAACCAAAGATGATTAATCAAGAACCTTGATATCTTTAAAGAACTTTTGTCAATGGTCTTTTTCTTTCCAAATTGCTTTATTAGTTCCTACTTGTTATCTTACAAACAAGCTCAGATCTTCAGACTCTTAAAAAGACAAAAAAAATCTTATCTCAACCCTGTTCCCTCTTGAGTTAGTATCTTATGCTTGCCTTTCTTTATTCTTAAGATATTGAAGGTAAAGGCTACAGTGCTTATCTCCACCCCCAATTTCTTATTAACCATTGTGATCTATGATATATAATTCAATGGTGATTTTAAATGAGACTGAACCCGTGTTTTATAGGGGCTTATAAATGTTTATTTTTATAGAATTAACTTCAGTACTATGTATCAAATGCTTTGTGTATGGTATGTTGATTAAAAATCATAACTGCACTGGGGTGGGTACCATTTCTTTCATTTAATGGTTGAAGAAAATGGTGTTAAGAATCTTGCATAACTGGGTCAAAGTCACCTATCTGGTACATGTGGAGCTTGGCTGTAGCCTATCACAGCCAGGACTCCTAGTTGCGAGCAACAGAAACTAAGTCTGGTTGATTTCAGTAGAGAATTAATTGGTCATGTTAAGTTGTTCACAGAACACCAAGCAAGTCTACAGACATAGATTCAAAGTAGATTTAAGGTCATTCCATAGCTAGGAATGACCTTCATCCATCCCAAAGAGAATGGGTAGTACACTTCTGGCATCATTGTAGCTTTTACTACTGACATCGCCAACACTGTGAAATGGACACTGCATGCCCTCATCAGCACTGCTTTCATCAACTACCCCAGGAATTTAATATTCCTGCAATTCCTGTTATCACCAGGGTGGATTTCTTGTCGTCCCCTGAAATGAGGTAGGTATGTCTATTTACCAGATCCTAGATCGTGGGCCTATACTCCTAGCTACAAGTTTTCTTAAGAAAATATGCTGGAATTTTCCATGTATAGTGGAAGATAGGTTTTACCTCACTTAAAGTATTGTGTGATTGTGTGTGTGTGTGTGTGTGTGTGTGTGTGTGTATTGGGGGATGAAGGGGGCTCTCAAATCAAGGAAATCAGATTCATATGTTGGATGGTCAGAATACAATTAGAGATTCCATTACCAGATCTCAAATGTGTCTGATTATGGGTCTTTCTTTTATATAATAAAACATCTTGAAAGTCACAAATGATCTCCTATTTGCCAATTTTAATAACTATAGCTCTTATTCTTTTTATTAGCAGGTATAAAGATTCAACACTATTAAATATACTACTTTCCTAACTTTGTTTATTCCTTCCTAAAAAGAAATCAGTTTGTTTTTGCAACACAAAAACAGTAGAAGGAAGGAATGATAAAAGCAAAATTCGTGGAATAAAAAACAGGCAAAAATAGGGAAAATCAATAAAAACCAAAACTGTTTTTTTAAACATATTAATAAAATTAATAAGTGCACAGGAAGACTGATCAAGAAAAAAAAGAAACACAAGTCACAAATTAGGTGATATCTGCACAGACCTTGTAGACATTTGGAGAGTGATAAAGGGGATATTATAAGCAATTTTGTGGTGATACATTTAACAATTTAAAACAATGGACTTTTTTTTTTAAAGATCACTTTCTGAAACTATCAAAAGTAAAAATAGAAAATGTGAATATTCCTGTATTTGTTAAGGAATTAAAATCTATAATTAGAAATCTTCCCAGAAAGGAAATCCCAGGCCCAAATGGCTTCATTTGTGAATACTACCAAATATTTATTTTTTTTAAAGATTTATTTATTTTAGAGAGAGAGAGAACACAAGTGGGAGGGGCAGAGGGAAAGGGAGAGAGAATCTCAAGCAAACTCCACCCTGAGCATGGAGCCCAAGTCAGGGCTTGATTTTATGCCCCCGAGATCATGACCTGAGCTGAAACCAAAAATTGTATGCTCAGCTCAACTGACAGTGCCACGCAGGTGCCCATAACCAAACATTTAAATAAGGAAAAATACAAACATTAAAACCTTTACAGATAATAAAACAAGAGGGAATACTTTCCATTCACCTTATGAGGAAAAAAAAAACAACCCTTGATATCAAAATTTGACAAGGAAAAACAAAAATGAAAACTATAGATCCAGTGAACCTCATAAACATTAATGAAAAAATTCTAAACAAATAGCAATATGTAAGAAAGATAAAATATTATGACCCAGTAGGATCATTCAAGTTTGGCACAGCATTAAAAAATCATTAAATAACACATTGAAAAATAAAGAGAAAACCTATGTGACCATATTAAAAGATGGAGAAAAAGCATTTGATAAAACTAAACATCTGTTCATGAAGAAAACTCTCAGAAAAGTGGGAATAGAAGAGAACTTCTTCCATTTTATAAAATCATTTATGAAAACCTGAAGCTAACCTAAAACCTGATAGGGAAGTATTATTTTCCCTGTAATACAAAAATATTCCTTCTCATCACTTTAATTCAACATTGTGCTGGAGATCATAGCCAGTACAATAAGGCAAGAGTAAGAAGTAAACAGTATAGACATAGGGAGGAAGAAGTAAAACTATTCAAAGCTATCAAACTGCTACACAGAAAATCCTGTGGAATCTACAAAAAAAGTTACTGCAAGTTTATCAGGTTCAAGGGATACATAGTATAACAAAGCAGTTTGCATCTGTTTATTAGCAACAAACAATTGGAAAATGAAATACTATTTACTTATTTAGTGAAATATGTGCAAGACCTGTCTGCATATTGAAAACCACAAAACACTATTGATAAAAATTTTAAAAGACTGAAAAAAGTGAAAAGATATATGATGCTTACAGATTGGAAAACTCAGTATTGGGAAGATGTTATTTCTTCTCAAATTGACATATTGACTGATTTCAGTTCCAATCAAAATCCCAGCAGGTGTTTTGAAGTAATTAACAAGCCAATTCTAAAATTTATATAGAAATGCAAGGACTCATACTAGCCATTGTACCTTAAAAAAAAAAAGAACAAAATTGAAGGAGTCATGCTAACAGATGTTAAGATTTATGAAAGCTTCAGTAATCAAGACAGTATAGTTGGTATAAGGGTAGACAGATAATTAATGAAACAGAAAAGAGAGTCTGGAGTAGGACTACATATATACAGTCCATTAGATTTTAAATGATGCCAAGTCAATCCGGTGAAGAAAGAAAAGTCTTTTTAATAAATGATGCTGGAACAATTGGACATTTATATGGAAAAAAAGAACTTCTTACACAATGCATGAAAACTAATTCAGTGAAAGCTTAAATTATAAAGCTTCCTAAAGGAAAGATAGAATATTCTTATAATCTTGAGGTAGAGAAAGATTTCTCAATACATAAAAGCACTAATTATAAAAAGATGATAAATTATACTTTATCAACATTAAAAGCTTCTGTTCATCAAAAGACATTTGTTAGGAAAGTAAAAAGCCAAGCCATAGTCTGGGAAAAAGTACTCGTAAATATATATCTGATCAAGAACTGATACCACAGATGTAAAATAACTCCTAAATTTTAAAAGGGCAACAGTCTAAATAAATCATGGCAGATGACTTGAACAGGCACCTGACAAGATTTATGAATGACTAGTGACATATGAAAGGCGTTGAGCATCACTAGTCATCAGAGAAATACAAATTAAGACCATGATGAGATGCCAAAATAATTAATACTAAGAAGATTGCTGTTGTGGTTGTGGAGCAATTGAAGTTTTATTGTATTTCTTGTGAGAGCGTAAAATAAAACAACCACTCTGTTTCATTCCTAAAAATATTACCAAAGGAAAAGAATGTATGCATCTATTCCTACAGACTTTTTCAAGAATGTTCATATCAATTTTATTTATAAGAGTCCCAAATTGGAAACAACCCAGTGTCCATGAGAACTGAAAAGCTGGAGGGGCACCTGGGTGGCTCAGTCGTTGAGCATCTGCCTTCAGCTCAGAGTGTGATCCCAGGGTCCTGTGATCGAGTCCCACATCAGGCTTCCTGCAGGGAGCCTGCTTCTCCCTCTGCCTCTCTCTCTGTGCCTCTCATGAATAAATAAAATCTTAAAAAAAAAAAAAAAGCTGAAAAGCTGGAGTTTGCCCTCAGAAATAAAAAAGAACTACTGACATACACCACCATTTATGTTGATAAATGAAATACAAAAACACTATTTGGAGCTAGAGTTAGATAAAATAGTAATTCTGTATTATTTCCTTTAGATGAATTTTAAAAACAGGCAAAATTAATCTATAGTGATAGAAGTCAGAAAAAGCATAGGGATACTTACCAGAAAGAAATACCAGGAAACTTTCTGAGGTGACTGAAATATCCTAAATTTTGATAAGCTGTTGGTTATACAGATTGAGGTTCACTGAGCTAAACATTAAAATGTATGAATTTTGCTCTATATAAATTAAATCTCAATCATATACTCTTGGCATTGAAAAAATCAAAATAAGAAAAAACTGATAAAACCCTATTGTAATAATTCTTTCACATTTGAAAATGTTTATTATTACCCAATATTTTGCCTAGTTCTGATATATTTTTTTTTATTTTATTTTATTTATGATAGTCACAGAGAGAGAAAGAGAGGCAGAGACACAGGCGGAGGGAGAAGCAGGCTCCATGCACCGGGAGCCTGATGTGGGATTCAATCCCGGGTCTCCAGGATCGCGCCCTGGGCCAAAGGCAGGCGCCAAACCGCTGCGCCACCCAAGGATCCCCTAGTTCTGATATTTTGAGACACTATTGTATCTCTCAGAGCTTTGTGGACATTTTTACATTATCTTCTGACATCCAGTGTTGCTGTGGAGAAGATTGAGGTCAATTTGTGATCGTCTCCTCATGATGATTAGTTTTTTTTTTTTGCTGTCTAGGTATCTGAGAATTTTCTAGAAATTAATGATCTTAGCAGTATAAGTGGTCTCCATTAATTTTTTTTTTTCAAAACAAGATGATGTGATCTGCAGGCTAAATTTTTTCATTCCATCAAAATTTGCTAGTATTATATCATCTAATACTTTTTGCATCCATATTTAATGTTCTTTCAGAAACACTATTCTTATGTTGTAACAATTTTATTCTCTATGTCAGTTAACTTCTTTATTGCATTTGCCTCTACTTTTTAATTTTGTTTTTTGAATTTGCATTCACTTTCCTATATCCTGGAAAGTTTATTTTTGGGTGGATTTAGTGTATTTCTTGTATTCTCAAATTTAATCATAGATGATGCTGTTTTCTCCCTTGATTTGTTTTCTTCTGTAACTTAGCCTTTTATTTCATTTTGTTGTTTAATCATCTTGAGTAGGAGCCCTCGTTTTATTGAATTTATCTTCTGATAGGTTTTCTGTACCTCAGAGCACTTGTGAACAATTTTCTTGTGATTTGTTTTGCATCCAAATTGGTTTCTTTATCATTTGCATTTTAAATATGTGCTGTGTGTTTATGTATATGTGGATGGATGCCAAGTTGCTAATTTTCATCTTGCTTAATTGTTTGCTTGGTCCAGACTTGTTATTTGCCCTAATGTTTGTAGGTATATTCTTGTTTTCCTTTCCTTTTGACACTCATCTGTTTTCCTGACAAACTACAGTTTTAGGGCTGAGTCTTTTATGTTATTTCCACTTTTTCTATAGGCATATAGCAGGAGAAGACAGAGCCTAGTTGAGGTGCTATACAGACTTTGTTAGAGTATCAGTGTTCAGAAGTCATTTCTAAAGTTGTTAAAAGTATACTAAATGTACGGGGTTTTCTTTACTGAGTTGAAGGTGTGTTCTAGTCATATAGGAATGTACCCTCAAACATGGAACCTGTGCTCCAATTTCATTTTAGTCTTGGAGCCTTCAATGCCATACATACCTCATTATTCATTTCCAATATGTCCCAACATTTTCTGTGACTTCCTGTTTAGAGAGTTAGCTTCTCAGTAAGCTTGTCTTCCAATTTGGGGATATTAATGAGATGTTCATGGGTTTAGTTGGCATGCCTATATGGCTCCAAGGGATAGAAATAGGGTTAGGAGCCTTGCCATGATGAACTGTGTCACTTCACCACAGAATTTCCAGGTCTCATTCATTGGGCAGTCCTTTTTGAAGTTTATGGCCTAAGGCTATCCACTTCTCTGGTTTGGTTGTTGCTACAACATTTTGGAGGCCTGTTTTTTAATGTATCATTTTGTTGATTTAAAGACATACTGGGGCGGGGGTGGGGTGGGTGGGTAGATTCTTACCCTGTGACTTCATTCTGCTTCTGCAACCTTAGAGGTCTTGCCTTGTCTTTCCTCACTTCACTTCCTCACTTCACTTCGTTTAAAAGTTATTTTCCTTCTCCCCACTTCCCTTCCCTGCACCCCTTAGTCTTCTTTCTGGCTTCTTTGCCCATACCAATTAAATTAAAACATTTTCAGGGATCCCTGGGTGGCGCAGCGGTTTGGCGCCTGCCTTTGGCCCAGGGCGCGATCCTGGAGACCCGGGATTGAATCCCACATCAGGCTCCCGGTGCATGGAGCCTGCTTCTCCCTCCGCCTGTGTCTCTGCCTCTCTCTCTCTCTCTGTGACTATCATAAATAAATAAATAAATAAATTAAAAAAAAAATTAAAACATTTTCAAAGGTCATTTTGTACTCTTCTTCTTTTTCCAGTCCCTTCATTTACATTCTCCTCCCATGTAATCTCTTAATATGCTCTTTTGTAACCTCCTAATTCATTCCCATGCCTCATTAGTAATGTCTAGGCAGAAGTCACTCACATCTATATTTCATGTCCTGACCTGTCTTCTATGACCAGGTTTCATTTCTACTCTCTGCTGGATGTCTTACTACAGTCCTTCTACAACCTTAAAATACCCCAAAGCAAGCTCTTGTGTTTTGTTCCAAACCAGTGCTTCCTCCTATCTTGTTTGCTCTTACTCTTTGAGGCACAAAAGCCTGGCATCTTTGTTTTCTTTCTTGGGCCCCTCCATTCAGTCATTAATGAATCCTTTCAATTGGACTCTTCCTCCCCTTTATTTCCACTGCCATTCCCCGGGAGTAAGTTTGTACTTTTTTCACTTGAACTTTGTTATAGACCTTTAACTAGTCTCCCTCCTCTAATTTCCTCTTCCTCTAATAAATGTTTTATACAGCTCCAGAGATGTCTTGCTCTAAAACCTTCCATGAGCACCTAACACTTTCCCCAATATTCAAGGACCTGTATAATCCCGCTCCAGTTTCTATGTGAAGCTTATTTTCCATTGTACCCTTGCGTAAGTCTTAAATTCCAATCAAGGCCAATTGATAAGCGTGTCCTTATTCTTTCCAATTTCAGAAACTCTTCATGACGTGGCCTTTCTCCCTTCTCCAACTCTGAACATTTTGCCAGTTTTCTAAAAATCCAAATCAAATATTACCTCCTCTATGAATTCTTCCAAATAAATCAATTGATTTGGAAATGATTTGATCCCTCCCTATTCTCAACTTCTATCATTCTTTATCACTAATCACATCATTCTTCAGTCATTGTGAATGTATCTTAGCTCGTCCCAAGATTGTCAATTCCTTGTCAGGTGGAGATCAAGGTTATGAGAAGTTGTAACATTTAGGGAAAGTCATGATATAGTAAACTTGGACTCAGGTATCACAAAACCTCAGTTCAGGCTCAGTTTTGCTACTGTGTGTGGCTGGGTGAGTCACTTACCTTCTTTGAGCTTTACTTTTGTCCTCCTTGAAAGAGATTATGTATTAAATGAAACAGCATGTGTGAAAGTGCTTTATATACACACACATATATGCGTGTGTGAGTACATAGACAGGTAAATGAAATACAAATTAAGGTATTACAGGTTTCTTCCAATTCCCTGCAGCACCAAGCCTGATAGTTTACATGTAGGATAGTAATAAATGTTATTGATTGAAAAGCATGAAATATATCTAGCTGCAATTATGCTTGCCTGCAGAACACCAAGAAGATGCTAATGGATAAGGATAAGCATAGAGGAAGTTGATAGTTTGTGTGGTTATGCCAGCAATTTGCCAAGCTGGAGAACTGCTAAAGTGCGTCATCTCAGATTTCATGCACGGTGCAGAGGACCTGCCTAAATGGAGGCAAATGGATTAAATGGTTTGTTCCAGTCCCTCCTAGCCTTTGGCGTCTAGTCTTTCACAGAACAACACATAATAGATGTCATATGTAAAAGTAAAATATTTGTTTATCAGTAGCTATTTTATATACATGCACATGTATACATTTCAGATGTGAGTTTACGCTAAATATATTTCATGTAAATATAGATATTTATCTCCTTAAATGTTTCCTTATATAGTCTTTGTTGACATTCATTCAATCACCATTGTTTCTCTTTTCCAAACTCCCAATTTTCCAGTAGTCCTCCGTTTATAATCAAAGACAGCAAAGCTGGTGTATCCACATCAAAGCTGGGTAGAGAGTGACAAAACAAGTACATGAGAATGGCCATTAAGTAATTCCCTTAATGATTGAGATCATCTGGATCAAATCCTGTGAATGTTCAGATTTTCCATGCCAGCTTCTCTTGCTTTTCCTCCAGGACCACATGCTCAACTGTTTTTAAAATATTCTAATTTTATAGGTTTTTTTTTTTTTTAAATCATACTTCATAGAAAACTATTTTTTTGGAAAGGATATTAATAAAAGCCAAAGAATGTATTCTGAGAATTTGCTTGTGATGTGATAAATTTAAGACCATGTGTGGCAAAGTCCAACTGAATGTTCACATTCATTCTGCACCTGGACAAAGTTTTGGGCAAAAATGTGTGTAGCATCTTTTGTCCTAGATTGAACCTAAGCTGTATTCCTCATTCAGATGCCTCAAACAGTGCCTCTAAGGGCACATTTGCGAAAGCCTATGTGCATAGAGGATAGAGACACTTTCTTAGGAAGCATTTATCCTAAGGGGAGAATGAGACAGGACAAGTGTGCCCTAGTAAGAAGCCTGGCAGCTCTTAGCTGGTTTCTCCATGAAATCATATCTAAGTTCTGGGGACAGAGGAGACTGCACATGAGCGTCCTGGGAGACACTGAGGTGGCAAAGCCACCTCACCACAGTAGAAACTGCCACCTTCAAAACATCGACATCCTGGAATTTGTAGAAGTGGAAGTGGTGGCAGTGCCATATGGTGGGAGCCAGATCTAGAAGGTTCACAGGGCAGTGCATAGGGAGGTGGCAGAGGCAGCCAAGCTCAGCAGACACGAGTGTTTGCAGTGGTGGTGACACACCTTTAGACACTGGGAACAGTGGTACCTGTACATGGCTTAGCAGGCTTGGCAGGGAGGGCAGCGGCAGGGTCAGAACAGTAGAAGAGAAAAGAGAAAAAAATGTGTAAAAATAATATTTGAAAAATGCCCACAGTGTTTAATATGTTTGGGAAAATTATTCAGAACAGAGGGAGCAGGAAAGACAATTACTAATCTGTGAAATTTATCAAATATTTAACAATTTCCAATTCATTTATTCTTTAAAAAAAATACTTGTTGGAAGCATTAGCTCTCAAATAGGCACAATCTGAATCTACTTATGCAACTTTTATTAAGTGCATCACAGTTTATTAAATGTTTTGAAGGAAACTATTGAGCCTGACAAATACTGTTGATTTCCTAAGTAAAAATGGAATTTATTTACATCACTAATAATTAAGATATCTTAAATGATTGCAAGTTTTATTTATTTTTTATTTATTTATTTTTAAAGGTTTTATTTATTTATTCATGGGAGACACACACACACACACACACACACACACACACAGGCAGAGACATAGGCAGAGGGAGAAGCAGACTTCATGCAGGGAGCCTGATGTGGGACTCCATCCTGGGTCTCCAGGATCACACCCTGAGCTGATTAAACTGCTGAGCCACCCGAGCTGCCCTGATTGCAAGTTTTAAAGAAAAAAAAAAAATCTCACTGTTGTCACAAATGATCAGATTATGAAACTGTGAGTGTCCAACTGGAAGTGAAGAGGGGTGGCATAACGTATAATGAATATGTAAGGGAAAATAAAGACGGGGTGAATTTTACAAAGAGGGCAAAATGACAAAGATGCACTAACAAAGGGTACTGCATAGAGTTTTTAAATCAACCAGCTAAGTAGTCTTCTACAAGAGGTGCTGCTTATGTGAGTTGCCGCCACTAATGACATCTGTATTTGAATGTTTCTGCATTAATCACCAACTCTTTGTCACTGAAGACTAGTGAAGATTCTTAACCAACTGCATTCTGGTTAATTGGACGGAAGATGTGAACAGGCAATGTGACTGAAACACGGTGAGGGGTAAGATAGAGGTATGCCCAGAATACTTGCTGACTCACACAGGAAAGGCTTTATTCTGAGTTTAGGTAAAGTTCTCAGAATGCTTAAGTTTCACAGGATAAGTGTAAGTGAGGCAGGCAAATAAAGGTGGGAAGGGACTTGTAGCCAGAAGAAAAGGGAAGAGCAAGGGTACTGAAGTGTGGGGTTATATATATGGTGTGTGTGTGTGTCAGGGTGTAGAGGAGGGGGCAGTCTAATGAGGGTGTAGCACCACATGAGAGGAAATCAGGGTGTGAGGGATCAAGATGAAGAGACTGCAGAATACCAGGCTAAACTGATGTTGCTGGTGTTGAAAACAGATGCTGGGGATGGCTGGGTGGCTCAGTGGTTGAGCATCTGCCTTTGGCTCAGGGCATGATCGTGGGTCCTGGGATCGTGTCCTGCATCGGGCTCCTGCATGGAGCCTGCTTCTCCCTCTGCCTGTGTCTGTGCCTCTCTGTGTCTCTCATGAATAAATAAATAAAATCCTTAAAAAAAAAATTCTGGTTCAAAAAAAAGAAAAAAGAAAACAGATGCTGGAAGACTGACAGAGGAGAAAATCTAAAAATTGGATTGTGTAATGCTGTGTGAAGTCATTCAACTGACCTAATTTCTATTTTTGCCTAATTTTTGTCTGCCGGCAGGATGTATGTATATATAATACATATCATGATATAAATTATATATCACCAAATTTACATAGAAATACTATACCAGTTGATTATATATAATTGTATTATATGTTATATAATTATATGCCACAAAATTTGATAATACATATCATTATATATATTATATATAACATATAAAAAATCACTAAATTTGTCAAGTTACCTGTATTGTAAATTTGATTGGAATGAACAATAAGCACCATACTTCTAGGCTAATATTATTTTCTTAATTGTTCAAGTAGTATGTCTGTTCAGCCATCATGATTGTTTCACAGCTTAAATATTTACATGGACTATTGCAAATGTATAATGCCTTTGGTCTTGCATAATACCTCCTCAGGACCATTTAGTTTTTATGTAATTTATTCCTTTTTGATAAGCAGGGAGAGTCTTTCGACTGCAGAGTCACAAGGCTTGGGCCTCACTCATTCTCTGCCCAGCTAGGTGGGGGGCCTATAGTCTGTGCCTTCTTTTTCTCATTTCAAAAAAAGGCAGCTTTGGAATTAATGTTTTCCGGGTGCCTTTCACAGGCAGCACAAATATGGTGGCAAGATGACAGGACCAGGACCTATGACTCCTGGCCAGTGGTTCTGACTCTCCCCAGCGTACCATTTGTCAAAGTAGGTTGGGAGTCAGTCCCATCTTCTGCTCAGTGGGTATAACAACACCCATTCTGCTGGTTTCATCAGGCTGTCACCCAGGTTAAATTAGACTGTGTTAGAGAATAAAGTATTTTGTAAGTATCAGTTCGTAACAGTACTATCCTGGCTGGAAGTTTTACTTCCAAGGCCTATGGGGCTCAAGCAACTTTCCTAGAGTTTTCCTTCTTCCAGTTCCTTCCTGCTTTTTTAGATGAATGTTATAGTGTTAATATTACATATTAATATGCAAAATATATGTAATGACAATATTATATATTATCCTACAAACTTAGCATGTTCATTATGTTCAGTGTCCTCTGCAAGAGCCAAATATGTCCTTTACTCTGTCATATGATGTGTGGTTTACAACAAGGATAGAACAAAAACATGTTTCCTTTAGTTAAGCAAAATGGCAGAATATTAGTATGGTCTTTTTGCAGTAGGAGCTACCTAAATAATACATACATAAATTAAAAATAAATAAACACCACTTTGAGAATAGAGGTCACTGTTTACCCTCAGAGTGTCTGAATAGGGAGAGGTGAGACTGACTCAGGAAATTAAATTAAAGAATAAATAATGGCAGACCCTGATCCCGTCATCATTTCTCACCAGACCCAATAAGACTTTGAAAGGTGGACTCTGTGGAATTCACTTTAAGTCTTGGGGAAACAAGATGCAATTTAAATATTTGCACATAAAAATGTTGGGGGTGGGTAGGTTAGGCGATGTCAGACAGCATGGGATCACAACCTCACTCCCCAGACCTTTCCCCATTAAGTACAATTATATGTAGTCAGCCCTAGTGGTGACAATAGTGTGATTGGAAGTTCCTGGAACTACCTGTTTGGGGAGATTTTTCCTATGTAAGTGGCAAACCAAGCTTGTCAGTATTTTTCCAAATTTATATAGCTAGCAGAAGAATTATATTGCATTTGAGCTAGACTGTTGAGAGACCTTTAAGAGCTCTCCTTTTTCAAGAAAGAGAACAAGACCCAGAGAGGTGAAAGGATCTACTGGACCCCTCCTGCATCCCTCCCCCATCCTCTCCAATTAAGAGCAGAGTGGAAAATTGAAATGCAAGATCCAGCTGGCTGTTTTACTCTTTTTTTTTTTTACCCCTTTGCACACATATTTATGCCATTCCTATATTATGGAAGGCACTTTACAAACCCTGTAGAAATGCAAAGCACTCCCAAGGAGGCTTCCAATATAGACAAGTACAGAAGTAAATTCCAAGGCTAGAGTGAGATAAATTCACCCTTGGTGATGCAAAAATATACAGTGGAGCCTGAAGGAAAGAAAGATCACTCGCCAGTGAGGCTCCATGGAAGAGAAGGCATTTGAGAAGAGCCTAGAAAAATGGCAGAAGTCTGAGAGACAAGGGTGGATGGGACTTGATCAAGTATAGAGGTGTGAAAATTATGTTTATTTCCATTTTGGCCAAAGAATAGCTGAGTAGCAGGGGATGAGACTAGAAAAGCAGGTTAGGGCTTTGTTGTATATAGATGGATTTGTGCCAGGCTACAGGGTGTATATTGGGTTTGTAGTCAACAAGGGACCACTGAAGGCTTCTTCATAGGATTGAAATGATTGCAGGATTGAATGATGAGAAAGAGGAGGCAGGATTGAATTGGCAGACTGGAGTCTTTTGAAACTGCTGGGACGTGGGGAATTAACTGGGGCATTGGTAATACCAACTGAAACTGAAAGGAAGAGAGTTATTTAAAAATTATCATGGAGATGAAATCAGCAAGATATGGCACTTAGCTTGATGATAGGCAGAGAAAGAGGTGGGTTTAGATGCCAAGAATAGTTGCAAGAGAACTGTGATACGTGGAAGGAATATGATGATGAGTATTTTTAAAGATTTTATGTATTCATGAGAGACACAGAGAGAGGCAGGAACATAGGCAGAGGCAGAAGCAGGCTCCCCGTGGGGAGCCCGATGTGGGACTCAATGCCAGGACCCCAGGATCACGACCTGAGCCAAAGGCAGACACTCAACCACTGAGCCACTCAGGTGTCCCTGGTGATGAGTTTTGAATGCCCCTAGAAAATGCTTCAGGAAGAGGGTCTTCAGCAAGAGAGAGTAGCCACAGGAGTTCAAGAGTAGGTATTTATATTGCATTGATCTTTCCAGTGAGTGTCAGTTGCTCTTGGAGGGGAGTGGAGGGAGAATGGAGAGCCTGGGAAATTCTCAGAGTCAGGAATCTGAATCAGATAGCCTAGACAGGGCATTGTTGAAATAAGTGCTTTGAAATCCAAGCTGAATAGGGACAGAAATGAAAGCAGAGAGGCCAAAGGAAAAGAACAGTAGGGAAGCCTTGGTGTGGAAGGTTAGACTTGGTAGGAATAAAGGAATGAGGGATCCCTGGGTGGCGCAGCGGTTTGGCGCCTGCCTTTGGCCCAGGGCGCGATCCTGGAGACCCGGGATCGAATCCCACGTCGGGCTCCCGGTGCATGGAGCCTGCTTCTCCCTCTGCCTCTCTCTCTATCTCTCTGTGACTATCGTAAATAAATAAAAATTAAAAAAAAAAAAAAAAAAAGGAATGAGAGAGAGAGAAGACAGAGAGATGGTGGTCTGTGAGGACAGTTCTTGGTGGTGAAGTTGTTTGGGGTGATATAAAGGACTAGTATGGGATTGGGCCATGTGGGTGAATATACACACTGGATTCTGGGTCTCAAAAGAACTGTGAGGCTGTCAGTGATGAGTGAGGAGAAAATCCCAATAAAAACATTCAAAGAAAGTTTGTGGAAGGCATTTATGGAGTTTGTGTGTATGCATGTGTTTTGGGGGCAGGATGAGTGCGGAATAAGGGAAGGTTGTCGCTGTATCCATGTTGTCTCATACTTTTATTGCTGCTTCCTTAATTCTTCATGAATTGAGCCAACTTGGATCTTACTCTTATTTTATACAATCCATGTGTTTTCTCATGACTTTGAAATATGCCGGATGTAATGTCTTTTTCTTTTATTTTTCTTTGTTAATCCTGTTCCTGGGGAAACATCTATGCGATGTCTTCTGCCAACTTATATTTTTTCTGAAATTAATCTTTGGTATCTCTGCCAAGGTTAATCTAAGTACCTCACACCTGGCCTCAAATATCCAATACAGAGTTCACTCCTCTGGCTACAATAGCAAAAAAGGACAAGGAAAGCAAGAAAGAGAGGCTTCGTTGGAGATGGGGAGAAAAAGGCAAGCACAGAGTTTAAGCCATTGTGGATACCATTTCTTAGGAGTTCAACATCTGAAGATTATATTAAATCCAGGGTTGCTTGGTTTTTGTTTGTTTGCTTGGTGGGGTTTTTTTTCCTCCTCAGATGGTCTTGGGATGCAAAGACATGGAATAAAGGCAGAGTTTTGTCCAGACAGGATGGGAATTAAGAGAGAAAAAAAAGAATAATTCAGACTTTATGTTTTGCTTTGGTTCTTCAGTGCTGAAGTCCTGCACTCACTGCAGTTGGACTACAGCCATCCATGTGTGTGCTATGTCTACATACACAAAATAAGGGACCCTTTAGCCCTCCAAATCCCTTTTGAGATAGTATCAGATCCTCCCTTCACCGTTTTAGATTTTCAGTGATTGCTAGGAGAGAGGCGGGAAGCTGAAGATGTTTAATTAGGCTAATGAACCCACTTATAATAGAAAGCTTGTCTCATTTTCTTTTTCAACATCTCTGCCCTTCCTCATTCCAAATCTCTCTCAGAAAGATTTTATTGTGGGAGAGAAGTTAGAATGACAGCTTGGTCCTACTCTCTTTCCTCCAAGTTTTTCCTGCGAGAGCCAGAAAGGTGCAGCTGATTTTTTTTTTTTTTTTTTTGCAACTGACACACAAGGAGCTCCTCCAGGGGCGGAAGAGGCATTTTTGCTGGAGGAGCTGGCTGGGTGCAGCTCTCATTCCCGCGGGTGAGTCATGGACTGGAAGAAGAGGCAAATTAATGCGAGAGAGAGAGAGAGAGAGAGAGAGAGAGAGAGAGAGAGAGAGAGAAGAGGCTTCTAATGAACAGACCCAGAGAAAAGGAAGAAGTCAAAATTTGAGCCTTGGAAGCTCCTGTTTTCAGCTTATGCTCTGGCTTTCACAACTAAATTTTAGCTTTGAATGCAAATAAAGAACATTAATTTTGTTCATCTTTGTAAACTTCTCCTGCATTCATTTTATTTATTTATTTATTTATTCATTCATTCATTCATTCATTCATTCATTTGCAGAGAGAAGAACCTGAAAGGAGGAACAAGCAGCTTCTAAAACATGCAGCAGTGTCATGACTTAAGCCTCATTGTTTGAATTCTTTAAGACAATTTTCCTCTTACTGAATCCAAGGTTAGGTGAGAGGATTGTTGTTTGAGGGTTTTTTTTTTCCCCTTCATTCTAATGAAATATCTTTTTCTATTTATCTTTCATAAGCCATATTTCATCACTTATAAAATGGGATTTACTTTGGTCAGATGAATTTGTGTAACTGAGCTAACCCTTGAAAGGTAGGGGGAAAGAAACTTAAAAAAAAAAAAAAAAAAGAAAACCTGTGTTGGGCTGTGCTTACACACACACACACACACACACACACACACACACACACACACACAACGTTTCTTTCACCTGGAGACCACCAAGATCGTATGGATGGTGGAGACCTGGTCTGGTTTTTGTTTGGATTAGGTATTTTTATTTTTAATATTTGTCTTCTGAGTCAGAAGTGGTTATCTCTTAAAAGAAAAATTTGATGGCTTGAAAGCTGGGTGTTTGTGCTTTCCCCTTCGAATGTTAACATTTAAGTAGCCTTCAGTGTGCTTCAAAGTTAGCACCCCACTAAGATAGATTAGTGACCTTCTCCCCACCCCACCCCTGCCCCCATGCACTGGTGCAATTACCTCTCTGAGGCTGGCTGGGAACCCCCTCTGGCCTGAAATGGGCGATTCGGTAGGAGACTCAGTCGATCTGGGTGGCTTGAATGCCTTGCCAGGACAATGGTGGCTTTTCATGAGGATTTAGTAATCTGAAGAATGCAGCAGCCTGTCCTTGAGAGTAACCTGCTTCTGTTGATATGTTTATGTGGTTTCCGGAGGTGGGAGGTGGAGGGGGTAGGGGTTTGGGGGTGGGGAGTGACATGTGGATTGCCTGGAAATTTACAAGTTAGTTTGAACCTAATTTATTGGGACTTTATGAAAAGTTAAAAAAAAAAAAAAAGTCACCTATCCAGTTTCCTGACACATTAGGTTAAAGATTGATGAAAATGAGGTTTTTCTGTTCACTGACCCTAATTACTGAAAGACCCTACTCCTATCACAGCATACATTTCATAGTAGTTTCAAACAGCATCTTTTTGTAAAATTCTAAACTCTACCTTTTTTGCTTTGCCTGCCTGCTGATTGAGACGCTCTACTTGGTACATATTTTGCCATCCTGGGTGTTTGTGGCTTGTCTATTCCAGAATGGTGCCAGTGGCACCAAGGTTGGTATCTATTAACATGCCTTACCCACCATCGGAGGTGGTAATGTGCCTCCATGCCAGGTTGCCAGGGTGAGGTATGGAGTGGTTCCATGGAGTATGTTCATCCCTGCCGCTGCCTGAAATGCAGTTCAAATCAGATGACCTCCCAGGAGTGTATCCATTGCTGTCTCTATGCGTGGGTGACAATCCTAGTCTCTGCGATTCTAGTACAGAACAAGTTACCAATATCCCCACCACTCCAAGCCTCCAAGGAGGAGCTCTTTCTACAGGATGCTGCAGGCACTCCCATCCCAGGGCACTGTAGCATTTGTAGTAGATACCACACAACTGGGCTCAAATTTCAGCTTGGTCAATCACTTACCCTCTCTGAGCCCCAGTTATCTGTAAAAATGAGGAGGTTTACACTTCCTAAAAGGGCTGTTTTGTGCTTTTAAGTAAGATAGTGAGCCGTTTCCCTGGCATATAGTGCCTGGCAAAAAAGTAGGTGCCTGATAAATGTTAGTGAGAGCAGTATATAGTAAACAAGTACATCTTTTGATGATTCAGGATAACTTTATTTTTGCTTCCCTTGGTACCTTTAAACTCTATTTGAAGGTGGTGTTGATCATGTTCCCTTAACTCAGGTGAAAAATCAGGCAGGCTGTGACTTTTATGCTCATCCATAGGAAAGTGACAACCTTGAGTTCCTTCGAGTCACGTAGTCTTGAATCAGAAGACAGAAAGCCTCCGCTGTAATAGTAAGTGTTCTGCACTTGACCCAGCAGCAAATCTCCCCTCCACCTTCAACACCTTGCAGTGGTCCCGCAGTTATCCTTGCCTCAGCAATCTTCCCTCCCCACTCACTGATGACTTTTTCTTTCCCTTGCCAGAGTGGCAGGATAGAGTGGCGTGAGGGGAGAAAATAAGGGGCAGAGCAGTTCCTAGTCAGATTGTTGGGACCTGGCAGGTGGCTAAGGCTCCCTAGAGGGACATTGCCCCGTCTCTGACTCTGCTTTGTGCTGCCTCTGTCATTCCAGGGCAGCTGGCCATCCCCAGCTTCCTTCATCTGAGGCTACCTGCTTCCCAGGTGACTGCATAGCTTCCCACAGTTCCTGGCAGTGCAAACCCTCACAATCTTGGGATCCATTGGGCTCAGTGAAGGGGATCCAGGAAAGACCTCTCATGGTGTACTCCTCAAACCCCATGAGAAGGTAGAGGGAGAGTTCAGAGCACAGTTTTCTTCTAAGATTTCTGCACATCTTCTCTTCTCTCCATTCTCTGATTCCTGCTTTATATTCCAGGTTCTCTAAGCTGTTACATTGAGAGAGAGAGAGAAAGAGAGAGAGAGAGAGAGAGAGAGAGAGAGAGATAGATGGTGGAAGACTCTGTCTCATATCCATCTTATTATCCTGATATTTATCATATTGACACCTCAGTCTCAAGTTGAAGCAGGAAATTTCCCCTTCCCACATGAACACAGTGACCATAATTTACCATAAAGGAAACTTTAACTGATGGCAAAGATGTAGCCAAATGGAACCTTAGCCATGATTAAAAGCTGGTGTCCCAGAGCAGACAAAGTTAATGGTTAGGGCAGTTAAAATAAATTGGTATTTGATATTTCAAATAGCGTCAAAGTCATCATGAGAAAAAAAAATTAGAGCTTTGTTGAGTTTCCTTTAATTTGTTATTCAGTTTTGTTTTTATTTTGAATTTCATGGGTTTAGGGATGAGCAGGGCAGCTTATTCTTACCAGGTCCTGAGAGGCTGAGACGGTACCAGATTTTCAGGTTCTACCCTGCTAGGGGTTTGGTCCAGGCCACATATACCCTACTCTGCACTTCAACTCTCAGTGGTGTTTGAAGCCTACCTCTGTGGGCTGATGTCTGTTATGTGGCTTATGGGGCCCTCACTTGTTTTGTGCCCGCTGTCCTCTCGTCCAGAACCCACCCACTGGTCCCTCAGCCTAGGCAGGCCTCTACTTGTTGTGAGGTGGGCACTACATTCCCTAGAGCCTGCCTCACTGGTTGCCTGGGAATGCTTTGGTGGAGCCACATGTGGCACTTTCTCCCTGAGCCCTGCCCTTGCACAGCATGCGCAGAGGTAAGAGGTCAAGGTTTGGAGGCTCTTGGAGTTCTGATCTGACTGCCCATGAGCTGTGTGACCTTGGACATATTACCTAATCTCTCTAAAGCCTCTATTTCCTCAAGCCTAAAACGGGAAGAGTATAAAGAATATCAAGCACATGGAGTTTGTGTGAGGATGCAACGAGGTCAGGTGTGGAAAGCGGTAAGCTCAGTGCTTGGCACGTAGTAACACTGTGAAAGCATTAGCAATTATTCCATGACCTGGTAAAAAGGCCGTTCTCTGGCTCCCACCTCAGGAGATTCAGATTCTGGACTCTGTATTTTTCACAACTTTGCCTGGATGATTTGTCTGGAGAGTCAGGTGGGAAACACAACAGACATCTCCTCCTTGTGCCACGTGGCATCATCTTTATTTTCTGTAGCCAAATACCGAATGTTACTTAGATCGTCGAGGCAGCTGTGCCTCATGATTGGAGCTGGGCCTCTGGAGTAAGAATGTTTGGGGTTAAATCCCTGCTTTGCCTTGAGCTGGTAGTGTGTCCCTGAGGAGGCTATTCTGTGTCTCTGTTTCCTCATCTGTAGAATGGGGAGAATAAGGGTGCCACCCTACAGGGTTGCTGTGAACATTTAGTGAGTTAATATATCCAAAGAACTTAAAGCAATGCCAGGCATGCAGTATGTACTCACTAAATGTTAGCTACTATTTCTTGCAGAGCTGATTTGGTGTTCACATATTCTTTCAGTTTCTGCCTATCTTGGAAACTCTTTCTCTCTCCTATTCTGAATGACAGCCTTGCTGGATAAAGTATTCTTGGCTGCATGTTCTTCTGTTACAGTACCCTGAATAGATCATGCCAGCCCTTTCTGGCCTGCCACAAGATGCTACACTGGATGTGTACACTGGAATATTACTCAGCCATCAGAAAGGACGAATACCCAATTGCTTTGACGTGGATGGAACTGGAGGGTATTATGCTGAGTGAAGTAAGTCAGTTGGAGGACAATCATATGGTTTCACTCATATGGGGAATATAAAAAATAGTGAAAGGGATTATAAGGGAAAGGAAGGAAGATGATTGGGAAAAATTAGAGAGGATGACGAAATATGAGACTCCTAACTCTGGGAAACAAACAAGGGGTAGTGGAAGGGGAGGTGGGTGGAGGGATGGGGTGACTGGGTGATGGGCACTGAGGAGGGCACTTGATGGGATGAGCTCTGGGTGTTATATGTTGGCAAGTCAAACTCCAATAATAATAAAAAAAAATGTTAGCTGCTATTATGTTTACTTACCTTGGAGCACTTACCACATACCCTGAGGAAGTCTTAAAACTCTCAACAAAAATTTAAATTCTTTCAAAAATTACCTTCATAACCAGTTGATTCTTAAGTAACGTACACACCACAATTCTAAATATGAAAATCCAAAATTTCAGAATTTAAACACTAAATATTAAGTAACTAAGGGTTAAATAGTAGTAACTGTAAAACAATTAAAAAATCTAAGACCTCACAGAAAGGCCTGCTGCATACAGCTCTCTGGCCCAAGGTTTGCTTTCTCCCACATTTAAACTCTTTCATGGCTTTAGTTTAAAAGGCTTTTTTTATTTTTCTTTTTAAATTTGTAGCACCTGTAAGTTCATCTTAAAAAATTTTTAATATCACCTTTTAAGGTTAATTTTCACTAGATGATCCCATTTAAAACATTATTTTTAAAGCATTTTTTAAAAATTTGAAGGTGAAGGTAATTTTTTCTTTATATGTTTCGGTTATTCCTTCTTACAAAAGGATCATGGAGATCATCAAGGAGACTAATTTATTCTAAAAACTAAACAGAGCGTGAAAATTTAAATACTCTTTTATTTTTAAAGTCCACAATTCATAAAATTGTAATAGGCTCTAGAACTAAGTCCAACTCAATTTGTAGTTAACTTTGGTGTCTGTACTTGGAATCTACTGAGTTTCAAGTGCTGTTACAAGCAACGATAACAGATTGATTCAAAACATCTTTGCACGTGCCCTTGATGATTTTGAGGGGGGATAAATGATTAGAAGGAGAATCTCTGGATCAAAAGATGTGCCCCTTATAAAGGCTTTGTTGCATATAAGGAATTTGCATTCCCAAAATCTCAGCCAGTTCATACTCTCACCAGCAATATATGAGGATGCTTATTTCCCACCCACTCATACTAACACTTGTTAATATTACTTGACAATTTAATAAATTAAAATTGCAGTATATTGCTTAAACATACAACTTTATGCACTCTACTAGCAAGGTTGAACATATTAGATCTATTTATTGACAGTTTCCATTTCTTATTTTTATAACATATCCTCATGTTCTATGGCCATTTTTAAGGTTGTCCTGTTTTTCTTACTGATTTATAAAAGCTTTCTATGTATTAAAGAACAACATCCTCTTAAAGATATTACAAATATTTTTCCTAGTTTTTTTTAGCTTTTAACATGTTGATTTTGAGTGTGTTGAAATTTTAAAACTTTTTGGCAACTTGAAATTTTCCTTTATGATTTTGTTTATGATAGGTCTTAATAACCTCAAATTTCTATAAATATTGTTTTCAAAATATCTCTTTAATAGATTAGGCATTTACTTACTTTGCTTTTCCAAGTAGTTGAACATTTATCTCAATACCATGTATAAATCACACCAAGAATAGTTCCTAGTACATAGTAGGAACTCAAAAGAATGTTTGGAATCAATGAATAGATAACTTAGGTAATGTTCTTATTTAGGAGTTAATTATTGGAGTTTAATCAAGCGTTGCTATATTTGCAGAATGAAGAATAGACTGAAATACTCACATATTATAAAAGATCACAAACCTTGAAGAAATTCATCTGTATGTAGGACTGAGACCATGGATATGGAGTCATTTCTTTATATGACAAGAGCCACTAGTTATCCAGTATACCACCAGTAATATCAAATTCTGAAAAGAACAGGACTGTTTTGACAGGATGCAGAACCTGTTGGTTGCCTGCCCAATAACTACTGCCCACTGTTTCTTTTTAATAAAAGAAACTCAGAATTATTAGACATGGGTCAACAACATGCTAGGAGAAGATGGTTCCAGGACAAAAATCATGAATCACCTAACCATACAATGATATTCTTTATTCTTGTTGTTAGTAATTGGCTTAAGGATAGGCATGTAACTCAGTTCTGGTTAATGAGACTTGAGGGAAAGTCTGCTGGGAGCCTCTAGAAAGTATTTATGTCCCTATAGTGAAAGAAAGCTATGTAAGGAGAGTTTTCTCCCTCTGCCTTTCCCAACATATGTGCACATGCATACACATGTGCACACATACACACACCTCTTCCTCTCTTTGGTTATTGTCCTGTGCCGACATGAGATGAAGATCTGTGTCTTAATAATGTTGACTTTCTGAAGTAGTCTGTTCTCTGGAATTCTTATTATGTAAAATGATGTAACCCCAATTCTAAAAACCATTTGTAGATTTTTTTAGAAAGATTTTATTTATCTATTCATGAGAGATGCAGAAAGAGAGGCAGAGATATAAGCAGAGGGAGAAGCAGGCTCCCTGTGGGGAACCTGATGCAGGACTTGATCCCAGGATTCCAGGATCATGATCTGAGCCGAAGGCAGGTGCTCAACCACTAAACCACCCAGGTGTCCCTGTAGGGTTTTTTTTTTTTTAATGGTGTCTAATACTACTGTCTTGGGGGAGTTACTCAGCCTTTCTGGCCTTTAGTTTCTGTGAAGTAGCATGGATGAGCTGGATGGTTATCTTGGTTCTATCCAGATTAAAAAGTGCGATTCCAGCTAATGAGTAGTTGCCCTCTGGAGGATCTTTATCATCTTTATTCTAAGAGAAAATGCTTTAAATCCTGACACACAATGATAATTCACATCTGTAGTATACTTTTCAAACACATTATCTCTTGTGAGCTTTATAACAACTCTGAGAAGTAGGTAAACCCATTTTGAAGATAAGAAAATTGAGATTCAGAGAAGCTAATGTCATACCCAACATTTCTCTGGTAGGTTGACTGAGACTTAAACAAACCCAGCTTCTTTGGCTCTAATTCCATTTCTCCTTCCCCTGTGCCTCACAGCCACAGGCACCATTATCTTCAGTTGGTTTATAGCAGCAGACAAACTTCCAATGTGATTAATTTCTCCTTGCTGTCCAGATGATCACCGATCACTTTGAAAACAACTCTGTGAACAGCCAGAGAGTCCAAAAGGAATTTTACCACCCACCAATGGATTCTTTTTTTTAATGAACTTACGGGGTCAGGCTCTGATGTTTATATGAAAGGAGATAAAGCACACCTGTTCTTCTGGGAATATACTTTAAGGAAAGGAGAATATATGACTTATTTTGGATAGGATATTTATAACCTACTAATCTATAAACTAAATGATGAATCACCAAAAGTCAGAGTTCTGCAGGCTTGGCAGGATGCAGTTTACACCCTGATCATGCTATTCCAGCACCAAGAGGTAGAGGGGAGATCTAGGGATGGGCTCCACGTTCATCACAACCCATTACTGATGAGTCACTACTGCAGAGCTTGGGGACACATACCTGCTGTCTCCATCTCCAGAGCACACTATCTTTATAGCAGGACAGAAGTTGACATAAGCTAGGCCTCCTTTTCACTTTGCAGATGATGGGATTGCCTTTATGGTTATATCCTGAGCATCCAGCACATAACCTGGCTGTAACCTGGCTCATAACAGGCACCCAATAGATGTCTTCTGCATGCAGTTGTTGACTAATGAAATTGAAACCTAAAGAGGTGAAGTGACTTACTCAGAATAAAATAACTAATAAACAGCTAAGCCCCGACTTTCTGTCTCCTCAGTTTCATCTGAATGATTTAACTCCAATAAAACTGGAAATCTGGACTTTGTTCGAGATCAGAAATCATTGTTTGAATTCTGTCTCAAATGTCTGGGATCTAGTGTAAATACATCATTCACTAAAAAAAAAAAAAAAAGCCAAATATATCTTCCTAGATAAGTAGCAAATGTGGGTTGAATGACTGGAATAGCTCTGGGAGTATTTAGTGATGGAAATCTGCCTGTCTCCCAAGGCTGTGCATAGGGTCCATGGTGGTCCCTGATCAGTCTGAGCAATCCCTTCTCTATGGCTGGCATGGCCTTAGTCACCCTTGAAGAGATGCAGACCAGGACACAGTCATAACTTCTTTATAGTTCCTCAGTTTCTAACCACATGTTAATGGCTTAAATGTGATCCTCTGAGTTACCTTAAAGACAAAACAAAGGTACATACTAGAAACATAGATTCCAAGGGGGTTATATCAAAGATAAGGGAAGGATAAGGGAAGGATTCAGCCACTTTGACTTGGTAATAAAGGAGAGGAAGAAAAGTGAAAGCACTATGCATCCCTTGAAGGTAGAGACTGAATAATGTTCTTTGTATTGGGCACATAGTTTGTTGAGCAAATGAAAATTACAGTCTTATTATATACATAAGCATATATTAACTCTTCACATGCATGTATATGTGTGTATATTTGTGTGTGTGTATGTACATAGTATGTATATTATATAATTAGTTAGATGGAGCAAACACTATCTTCTCTGATCTCTATTAGCTGAATCGTTGGTCTTCTTTCTGTTGACAGTAGCCCTGGGTCTCCCAAACATAAAGTCTAATATGATCAATACAAATGGTCCCATTCTGTGGCTTTGACTAGCAGACAAAATGAGATCCACAAATGTAACAAGATGTTTCCTGTGGTATTGTGATTTGTAATAAGAATTATATATTTGGTCTTCATGCCCATTTCTGACACAGAGCTTCTAAATCCCTTGGAATTTCCTAAGAGGTGAGTGCAAGAAAGGTATCTTTTATTATACAAATGAGTGACTTTTGGAAAGCACCTGAGGTTTGGGGCTGGTTGCCATGTGATTACAGGGTTGGCACTTTCAGTACCCCCTCCCCCTGCCCTCTCCTCTTAATGAAGCCTCCATAAAAACCCAGGACAGGATTTGGAGAACTTTTGGGTTGGTGGACACATGGAGAGGCAGGAGAGTGGCATTCATTCTCAGAGAGGGCATGGAAGCTTGCTGCCCTTTCCCCCTATGTTGCCCTATGCATCTCCTTCATTTGACTGTTTCTGGATTATGTGTGTGTGTGTGTGTGTGTGTGTGTGTGTGTGTGTGTACATATTGTAATATATGGTACGTATATGATACACACACACACACACACATATTGTAATAGACTGGTAATCTAGTAGGTTAAATGTTTCTCTGAGTTCTGTAAGCCACTCTAGCAGAAAACAAAAAACCCCTCAAAAAACAAGCAAGGAGGTAGCCTTTAGAACCTCTGATCTGTAGCTGGCTGGTTGGCAGAACAGATGATAACCTAGACTTGCAACTGGCATCTGAGGTAGGGGCAGCAGGCCTGTGGGATTGGACTCTTAACCGGTGGAATCTGATGCTATCTCCAGATAGATAGTGGATAGTGTCAGAATTTAGTTGAATTATAGGGCACCCAGGTGGTGTCTGAGAATTGCATGATGGTGTAGAAACCTGCCCCCCACCTCCATCAGAATTGGGTGCTCAGAACCTTGTAGGTATCTTTGGCATTATGATTAATTCAGTTCTATGAATGGTGTACTCTGGAGTTGTGCAACATGGTGGACCTGCCAGTGCACGTAAATGAGGAAGCATTTATTCCCCAGTAGCTGCTAGTAGCTTATGGTCACTTTGTGACCGTAAGTGAAACCAGCCTTTGGGTTCAGCACAGCATGTGGAAGATAGATTGGAGACCAAATGAAATTGGGTCTTTGGTGACACTGTTGAGCTACTGGAGCAAGTCTTGCTGAACTTATCTACGTCATTATCAGGTGGCACCAAGTTCCCTTTATTGTTTAAGCTGGTTTGAATTCAGTTTCGTATTACTTATAACCAAAAAGGTCTGAACAGACACAGAGCAATGGATACCTTGAATTTGTAGCATTAGTCTCATCAGTGTAGACACCCAGGTCAG